>NC_137664.1:21792234-21917234 GCF_963422515.1 Blennius ocellaris | reverse complement strand
GTTGTTTTTTTCTATTTTCTTTTCTTTTCTTTGCTGTGCAACTTTCATGTTGGTCAGTGGGTCATGCCAGGTATAACTGCTGAAACATGAAGTTAGGGAGCGCACAATGACTCCCGCTGTCATGGTGAGGGATCAATCTTACTATGGTAAACATACTCACAATGGGGCGGGGCCTCAAAATAACCCGGTGGAAATAATAAATAAAAGTTTGAGCACTGAGGAAGCTCTGCCAGACATGTTTGTTTGGACAGAAGGGAAATTGAGTGATCACAGTGCCATGCATGTGTTTTTATATTGTCAGATGAATTAATATCTATTTAATGTCATGAAGGATAAAATGAATTGACACATTTCAACTGTAGTATAACGTATTAATTACATCTTTATAACTGAGATAGATGTATGAATGGATTGATGTCTTATTGATCCTGGAGGACATATGAAGCATCTTTAATGAATTTAACAGTGACTCCAAAGCGATCCTTGAAAATGCTATTATTCATCATATCAGTCTTTTTCACGAACAAGCTCTCAACTTCCTATTTCTGTATTTCTTAATGACTTTGACCTGCTTGTGTAACTGTTTTGCAGCTTTCCTTCCATACGCGACGCCTCCGGATCCTCTGAGCTTCACAGAACAGGTGAGTACACAAACTGGAGGGAGAACCAGTTTCTGCATGTTTAAAAACAATCTACATTTTCTTAATTTAACGCCACTGACTTGACGCACTGTTGTGCCAACAGTCAAGTTCTTTCATCTTTTTAGTTGTCAGTTGTAACATGTTGATTGTAAAGGTTCTGCAGACAGTGTGCTTCATGGAGAGAGAAAACTCTGATACTGATGTTTACACGGTGCTCAGCAGCCCAGATTCATTCCTTTACTGACCTGAGTACTTGAAGCATTCGGGCAGCAGTCAATGCTGGTCAAATATATATATTTTTGTTATTACTATACAATCATAACATCACGTAAATATAACATAAATAAATGGAGCAAAAAATAAAATGGGTTTAGCCCCAACAAATACTGACATTTTGAAAAGAATAGACCTTAAATGTTACATAATGCATTGTGGACTACAAAATACTACATTTTAACGATATTGAACGAAACAAACACCAAATGATATATTATGGAAGAAACATACTTGGTTATAAGCACATAACCGAACTAATAAAAAGATGTATACATGTATGTGACATAGACAAAGAGATATACAATATAAATACTAAATTAAAGTACTTCAGGGACCATACAGTCCAGTTTCATCTTCAGTGGGCTGGACTGGTAAAACATCACTGGAATAACCTTTACTTTTCACGTTTTGCCTCGTCCTCCTGGCGCACAGTGGACGGGACGAAACTGTCTCATGATTTTGCAAGATCACAAAACTACTAATGGGAATGACTACAATATCAACAAAGTCAATTTTAATTAAATATTCTGCTGCAAAATACAATTATATGTATGTAGAGAGAGAGAGAGAGAGAGAGAGAGGGCTCCTTTGGTGTGGTGATGCTAATGTTAGTTTTCATCCATGATAAGAATTCACAATGTGACAACAGATCTTTGTTACCTGCAGGCACAGATCTTTTCTTCTTTGTGTTTAGATGCAGAACTTTTACATGGACCACAGCCACGACGCCTTCGGTTGCATGAGCAGCATCCTGGGAGAAAAATTCCACTTCCCCGAAGGAAGACAAGTGGTGAGTGTCCAAACCGCCCGTTCTCATTTCACGTGCCGGAATTATTTTCGCTGTTCTGTGTTCAGATGGCTTCAGACTCTTGAGATAAGTGTGTTTTGTTGTAAAGCCTCGTCATGAAGGTTCGGTCAACATGTGGAGGGTGAAGAACTACCTGGACCTGCTCAGGGTGAAAAGGTGAGTGCAGTCAGGACAGACCTGAAGCTGAACGGGAAACCGGCGCCACCTCGTCTGACGGTGCGTTTGGTCTCCGTTCCGAGGTGTCAGCAGGCTTATTACTCCATCGCCATGAGCCAGTACAGCCGCCTGCTGTCCGACGTGGTGCCCACCGTGCCGTCCGACGTCCTGGGGCCGCTGCTGCACGACGAGCTGTCCGAGCAGAGGGACCGCCTGCTGTTCTGCGAAGCGGCCACCGGGGGCGCTCTGGCCTTCGTCCCCTTCTCACCGAGCAGCAGCAGCTCCCAGCACGGCTGCCTGCTCTATCCAGGAGGCCGGGGTCAGGACGTGCTCAGTATCCTGCACTGCAAATTCAGCATGCAGAAAACACATCAACACCATCGACTGGTTCCACAGTGGAAACGTGTGTTTTTAACAGGAAGAACTCACATCTGGACCAGGTTATCTATTAAGTCAATCCTCACATTCAGCATGAGTTCATCTGCCATGAGAAGATTGTTTTTAATTATGCATGAAAAAAATAAACTGCGTGGGAAAAGATAAACACAGCTTAAAGTGTCATCAGTTTAAATTGGAACAACTTCAGTGGAATGTTAGAGAGAATTAGTTGCAAACCAGAATTCATTAAATATGGGGAAAAAATAATATCTGCCAGAAACCTCTCGGTGTCGGCTCAAATTCATCGTTCCTTATACGAGCAGTATTTATTGATCATTGTTCCAGACACAGTCGCCAAAGAAACTCTATAGACAAACATCCTGACAAGCTGCTGCAGCTCTTCATCTCCCATTTATTTAAAAAGAATAATAACAGCTGTTTTTCATCAAATTAAAAATTGATAATGGATTATTTTATTTCTTGTGACTGACAGCAGATTCAGGTCTGATTCTGTCCATTAACTATATTAATTATCTGTCGCAGCGTTGAAAAAGTGGAAGAGTGATCTTCACAAAACGGTAGATTCCTCACCCCAGAGAACCATTTCCATTCTGACCCTGGTCCAGGTGCGTTTTTCCCGTCACTGTGTTCCTGCTTCTTTCTTGACTCGGTACTTCAGACTTCCACAAGGTGGCGCTGCAGCATCGCGGAGACGGCCCCCCCTGTGTGGACGCCGGCAGCAGCAAGCCCTTCAGCTTCCAGCTCAAAGGCCCCATCAGGCAGCTGAGCTCCGCCTGCGTCCTCGACCAGTGTAAGAACCTGGAGGAAGCTCCTCCGTAGTGGGGGTGGGGGACTGGAGGAAGCTCCTCCACAGGGGGGGGGGGGGGGGGGCCTGGAGGAAGTTCCTCCATAGCGGGGGGGGGACCTGGAGGAAGTTCCTCCATAGTGGGGGGGGGAGAACCTGGAGGAAGCTCCTCCACAGTGGGGGGGACCTGGAGGAAGTTCCTCCACAGTGGGGGGGAGAACCTGGAGGACGTTCCTCCACAGTGTGGGAGAACCTGGAGGAAGCTCCTCCACAGTTGCCCTCCTGTGAAGCCCCCCCTCGTTGTTTCAGGTCTGGTGGGCCTGCGGCTCGATCACCTCTGTGGCGTTTGGAGGCTCAGTGACAGGAAGGAGCCTCACCTGCTGCAGGTGGTCAAAACCGGGAAGGCGGCGACCTGCATCAGCGTCAGGTGAGTGCTCCGGGGGGGTCGGGGGGGGGGGGAGTGTGAGTCTGTTCTGAGTGTCTTCTGTGTGATCAGTCCTCATGTCGCAGGTGAATTCCTGGTGGCCAGTGAGAGCGGAGCAGCAAACCTGTGGACTGTGGGGGAAGGGTGAGGATGAGATGTGAGGAGACGCTGAGCGACTTGGCCCGTGTGCCGCTGTGACTTCAAGTGACTCTTTGGCCTGACAGCATGCAGAAGGTCCGAGAGGAGGACTCCAACTTGTACTTCGACGCCAGATCCCGGTGGAGGTGGTGCGAGTTCTCGGCCCACCCGAGAGTCATGGTGTACGCAGACCGGACGGGGGCGGAGCTTACAGACATCCGGGTGAGTCTCCTGCTTCCTCACACAGGTTCAGGCTTTAAAAGTGATCTTTCTCCAATCTGAAAGTCTCCCGAGGTTGACTTGGGGTCAAAATAGTGTTTAATCCATTCTAAAATATTGTGCTACAAAAGAACTTGCTGGCAGTTCATCTATTTAACACATTTATCTGAAAATATTTGTTAATAATCAAAAAGTAACTTCATTTGTCACAGTTCAGTCTGTTGTATATATCATTTATTGTTCAGCTCTGAGTAACTTGGACTGGAGCTGAGAGAAATTAACTGTTGAAGCTTTAATAAATGTTGAATTTAACAAATGGAACGTGACCAGTTTGACCCCATCGTCCAGTGTTTCTTTTCCACGTGAGGCTTTGTCTTGATGTGGCTTCAGCCGTTGAGAAGCTCACCACTCACACAGGCTGTTTCCTGTTCCTCTGACCCGCCCTGCAGACCAGCGCCGCCTCCAGTCGCACTCTGTTTCGCATCAGCAGCACCTCAGAGTGTCGGAGCGGAGAGAGACTCCTCCTGTGCAGATATCTGAGAGAGGCTCACTCCTTCCACCACCTCGTCGCCACGCAGGTCAGTTCATCTCCACGCACTCGCAATTTGGTACCCAAACACCCTGAACCCATCGGGGTGGGTGAAGACGTCATTTCTCCACCGTCCCACGTGCTTCAGAGGAAGATCGATACACAAAATAATTTAAACAAGACAAAGGGAAATGTTAAAATATCAAAACTATGTACAACACATTTTCACATGGGGCCATGTAGCTTTGATTTATTTTTTTTCTAAACTAACTAAAACACTTCATTTAAAAACATTTTGTGTTTATTTGTCTTGTCTTTGACTAATATTGTAATTTGTTTGATGATCTGAAAAATGTAAGTGTGGAAAACATGCAAAAAAGTAAGAAATCAGGAAGGGAGCAAACACTTTTTCACACGACTATAACGAGCTAAAACTCAACATGTCCTATTGTTTATGGTGTTAAAGATAATCTCTCTCTCTCTCTCCCTCCCTCAGTACTCTGCGTACATCATGGACGAGCGCTTCCCAGGCGTACCGATGCTCAAGATGGACCACCAGATGCAGTCGCCACCGTTGTTTTGCCAAGTTATTCCTGATAAAGTAGGAAACAGGAAGATCTTACTGGGCTCCCACCGCACTCAAGAAATCACCCTGCTGCAGTACTCAGGTCAGCCAGCAGGGGGCAGACTGGAGAAACCTGCTCAGTCTTTTGTTTGTTTTTTTGTTTTTTCAGTTTGGTTTTTGCATGTTGGTGTTAAAGCTTCACGGAGTAAATCGTCTGCAAGACAACCGTCTTGATGCAAATATTTATATTGTTGATGTAAAAAAAAAGAAAGTGGTTGGACATCAACACTGATCTGGACACATAAGTTACAGTATATCTATTATTGGATAATTACTTAATGCTCCTGTTCCATCAGGACTCTTTTAGTTTTTATTTGATTAAGCAAGTAACTAAGTAAAGTATTGTTGGATAAAGTTTTGCATCCAAAAGGTGTGTAATCTATCCTTAATGCAACTTCACATAGAAACTAGACACACTAGTGAACCCACCGTAGCCGTGGTTAACATTAACTCCACATTCTGAGAGCTGCTGGGCGTATAAAGCCCCGGGATTGATGTGTGTGTGTGTGTGTGTGTGTGTGTTGACAGGTGGCCGAGCAGAGGCCTGCTCCAGCCGGGGGCCTCTTCAGACTCTGCTCAGAGCCACAGACAGTCAGAAACACCTTCCAGTGCTCGTCCCCCACCGCCAGCACACTGCAGCCCTCAGACTGTCTGCTCCGGCCACGGGTCAGTGTGTTCAACAGCTTATATATGATGCAGATGTATGGATGTGCCCCTGAGGAGATAATCTGTTGAATTCAGTTCTTCACACAATGTCTGTGGCGTCGTTGAACTGTGAAGGCCGGGCCAAATGAAAAGCCACTATTGACAGTCTGCTTGTTTTTGTGTCCGTAGTTGAAAGGAATTTCCTTGAGTGAATAGAATAGATCCCAGTCTGTTAGCTTTAAAGCCCCAGCATGCAGCAGCTGAGCTGTCCCCGTGTCCCCAGGTCTGACCTGCCTCAGTGTACCAGGCGGAGGACCAGGCGACTGCTGCCTGTGCGTTCTCCAGCTGACGGAGGCCGGAGACATCTTCTACCAGGTTCTCCAGTCTGAGCAGCACGGTGCAGCTCCAGCTGGCGAGGCTGACCACGATTCCGCCCGTCTCGCTCGGCTGGTGGTGGTGGAGGACACGTCGAGCGACGAAAGTGTGATCGGGCCGACTCAGACTGCCCAGAGCTTCGTGGCCGAAACGCCAGAGCGAGCGCCGCGGGCGGCCGGCTCCAATTCTTGCTCCGAGGATTCAGAGGCAGAGGGCAGACGTCCAAACCTGAAGCGGTGGCGGGTCCCGGTCGTGGTCAACGACGAGCCTGAGCTGGACCAGACACACGGTTCAGATGTTGACGTGGAGGAAGGGAACGCGAGTAGAAATGAGAGAAGCGGGGAGGAGGAGACGCTCAGCAGCTCACGACCTGAAGCTCAAAGCCCGCTCAGCAACCGCGCCCTCGTTGCATGGAGGCGGTGGCTCCAGAAGCTGATTCGGAAAAGCAGCAGAGATAAGCCCCGCCCCCTCACTTCGCAGCACTTCACCATCAGCACTGAAGGTCTGCTCCAGTCCGACGCCGCGGATCCATGGGGGACCAGCAGCATGCAGAGTCTGAGGGACCATCTGAGGTCCTGCATGTCCAGACGCTCGCTAGTTCTGTCCGCTTCGGTCCAGGACCCCGTTGTGGTCCCGGTGCCGGACCAGGTGGACCCGCAGGCCTGGCCCGACCCCCTGAGCCGCAGACTGACCGCGTCCTGGCAGGGCGAGGAGGCGTGGCTGGCATGGTGGGAGGAGGAGCTGGGCACGCACAAGGAGGCCAGAGCTCAGGCCCTGAGGAGGAAGAGGAGGCGGGAGAAGGAGGCGCGGCGGGCGGCCGGGTACCAGGTGGAGCTCAGCGGGAGCTTCTCCTCCTCCAGCTGCCAGTCGGAGCTGGACGACTTCAGCCGGTCCTGTCCCTCGGCCACCTCCAGCCAGGAGGCGGGGGGCTCCCCCCGGCGGGACGAGGCGGAAACAGACACTGTTGTCTCCAGTGCTGCTGCCACGCCCACGAGAGGGAGGGGAGACCTGCAGACGGCCAAGTCCCCCGACTCCACGCCGGCCCGTCAGACGACACACAACCTGCCTGCCACTCAGGTGAGAGCCAGGCTGACGCCACACTGCCCAGCCACAGCACAGCTTTTAATCTCCTTTGCGCTTGTGACGAATCTTGCAGCCTTTTTTCAATAACGAAACTAAACGTGAACGACGGGTGTGTAACAACAAGCTGCAGAGATCCCGGTGATTTCCTGGTGACCCAAGAGAAAGAGAAAGCTGCTTCACACTGAATCACTGACTGTTGTTTGCAGGAGGATCCTCTGCAGAGGGAGGAGCGCCGGCCCCCCACCGCCATCGCCACCCCTCGCCTCAGCAGCTCCCAGGTTTCCCTGAGGCGTCCGTCACAGCCGTCTCAGCCCAAGAAGAAGTCTCGCATGGGATTTTAAGGAGGAGCTACTTGGGTTGTTGTGACTGTCCCTGGGTTTGTGGGATTACGTCGGAGCTGGATCTCCTGGAGGACACAGTGGAGGACACAGAAGACGCTCTGCAGGAGGACTTGGTAGGACCGACTGGACTTTCTGTGTTTTGCTGCTGTTTACTGTGATGAAGGCGAATGTTTGCTTGTCTCAATGTGGCCCTGCTTTGTTACCACGACACGTCCGTCGGGGCAGGGGCAGTCTGGAGACTGTCGTGAAAACATGAAGATCTGGGTTTCTGTAGCCTGACGAGTCATTTAACACCGTTTGGCTGCTAAAGACGTTTGACAACAATATTTAGTTAAATATCTTCAAACACACCAAAAAGGTGCTGATCGTTGCCTCAGTGAATTCATCTCTTCTACTTTCTGAACAACCTGAGTAATGACGGTGGGCGCTGCACATTTCTTACCCGTCACTGAGGGAGTGGACATGTGACAGACAATGTCTGATCCAGAGGGACGTTTCCTCGTCCAAAGTTACGAGCTGAGATACAGACACGTCTGAAGCCTTGATGAGGTTCATAGATTTCACCCTTTTCTCACAGTGTCACTTGTTTACAGAATTCTGGGTGACATGAAATAAAAGTACTGCAGATTAATTAAAAAACAAAACAAAACTTGATGTTCTAGCCAGTATCTCTCTTTATATTAAAATGTCTGCTTTGAAGAGTCAGCAGAAATGAAAACCTCTTTAACTTTTCATCTTTTCAAAAGTATTGGATGGGAACCACACGGGAAGACTGAATGTTTGGGTCAACACAAACGGGCATTTCCTAAAATGTCGTGATCAGACGAGCCTCCAGATGTGGACGATTTGTAGAAACGCTCAGATTCATGAAAAGACTTGTTTTGTCCCTTTGACACGGTTCGTCTTTATTATTTTGAATGTCTGGATTTGGTTTGTTTAGACAAACACTTACATATTCAGATGTAGATTGGAAAACGACGTGGAACCAACGTGAGACATTTTCAAGATGGAAGACATGAGATGTGTTTTCAGCTCATGATGTCACGCAGTATATAAAAGTCTTGGTGTCGCTGCAGGTGATTGTAGTTCCTGGGAGCACTGCTCTGTTCAGGCCTTTGCTTTTTCTGAGGGACTGTCACATTTAGTTCTGTAAAGACGTCTGAGGTTTACCCACATTGACAGATCCCAGGGTTTCTACGAAATGTCCGTTTTGTTTTGGTTTTTGGACAGGAAAATTGGTTCTTGGTCTTTTTGTATTTTTGTATGAAGTTTCTTAATAAAAGAACTGAAAGAAAGAACAGAAAATGAGCTGATTTTAATAGTACAGAAGAATTTACAAGCCGTTCATCTGTGTTTTTACACTCTTTATCGGACACTCATTAAAACATGAGCAGGAGCTGAGAATTTTAACACTGTCGTGTAAAACTGACTCATAAAATGGTATCGTTTCATACTTGTCTTGACAAATCCTCACGTTCAGGAGTTTAGAGCAGAGTTGAAAAGAAAAAGTCTGAAATATTATTCTGATCTTTTTCTGTGAATGTTTTTTATCCTGAATAACTACAACATTTAACCAAATGAACACAAATGTGAAATAACAAGGGTTAATTTCCTGTGTCGTAGCAAAGGCTCCATTTCATTTTGATAATCGGATCAAACAATGCAACAGGTTTGCGACATTTAATTCACTTTAGTTTTTGAAAGCTGTTTTTATGAGATACAGTGGGGAGAACAAGTATTTGACGTTTTCCCACTTACAAAGCATGTAGAGGTGTGTCATTTGTGTCAACGGTTCTCTTCAACTGTGAGGGACAGAATGTAAAACAAGAATGCAGAAAATCACAGTGGCTGGTTTTTAAATAATTAATTTCCATTGTATGGCATTCCGGGTCGTCGTCCTGCTGGAAGACCAGCCACGACCCAACTTCACTGCTCTTACTGAGGGAAGGAGGTTGTTGGCCCAGATCTCACCACACATGGCCTCATCCCTCCTCCCCTCCACACGGGGCAGTCCTCCCTCCTCCCCTCCACACGGGGCAGTCGTCCCTCCCCTTTGCAGAAAAGCATCCCCAAACAATGATGCTTCCACCTCCATGCTTCACAGTTGGGATGGTGTTGTTGGGGTTGTACTTGTCATCCTTCTTCCTCCAAACACGGCGAGTGGAGTTCAGACCAAACAGCTCCACTTGTGTCTCCTCACACCACATGACCTGCAGGATGTTACGCCATGACGGCAGTGTGTTACTGGTGGTTTTCTTTGAGACGGTGGTCCAGCTCTATTCAGGTCATTGACCAGGACCTGCCAGGTGGTTCTGGGCTCATCCCTCACTGTCCTCATGATCATTGCTGCCCCACGAGGAGAGATCTTGCACGGCGCTCCAGACCGAGGGAGATCGACCGTCGTCTTGAACTTCTTCCATTTCCTGATCGTTCTCACCAAGCTGCTGGCCTCTTGTCCTGGAGCCCAGCCTTGTGCAGGTCTACAGTCTTCTCCCTGATGTCCTTGCACAGCTCTCTGGTCTCGGCCATTGTGGAGAGGTTGTGTGTGGACAGGTGTCTTTTATACAGGTAATGAGTGGAGAACAAGAGGGCTTCTTAAAGAAGAGCTAACAGGTCTGGGAGCCTCAATTCTTACTGGTTGATCGGCCATCAAATACTTATGTCATGCAATACAATGGACATTAATTATTTAAAAATCATCCACTGTGATTTTCTGCATTCTTGTTTTACATTCTGTCCCTCACAGTTGAAGAGTTTAATACAAATTAGACCTCGGCATGCTTTGTAAGTAGGAAAACCTCAAAAATCAGCAGTGTATCCAACACTTGTTCTCCCCACTGTGTTTGTTTGTCGTGTTGCATTACAAAAATGCTGATTGAGACATTTGTCTTTCAGATATTTCCATTTGTCAATATTGAAGTGAAACTGCAGATTAATGGACAGTAATCTATTACTGCGGGCCCAGAGGGTTTGGAATGTGGATAATAAATCTGTCTAATTTCCCTCTAAAGGTCTGAACCACTCAAAGTTTAAATCTTCACGTTGGAGTAGAACTTCTAATCTCCTCAGCTCGGCAGGTCTTTTTAAAAACACTCAAACAATAATCTTGAACAAGTGAACCAAATAAAAACGCAGACAAGTGGTTTAAAAAATAAGATATTTATCAGATTTTTTTTTCATACAAGTGACAAAAGAATAAATAACTATCTACAAAGAACTATTAACAGATGTTTGTTTTTTGTTTTTGTTTTTTTTTACATCATTTACAGTTTTACATGTTTTTGTATCAACATTTTCTTGAACATTTTGACATTTTTTTTAGGCTTCTTTTGTTTGTTTTTTTTGACACTTGGTCACCGTTGACGGATTTTTTTTAAGCTACATCCTAAAATTGGCAACTTGTAATTCCAGCCAGGGTCTCACACACACACACACACACACACACACACACACACACACACACACACACACACACACACACACACACACACACACACACACACACACACACACACACACACACACACACACGGAAACTGCTTGTTTCTTCAAATCATGGAGTCAAACTCCAGCTTTTCACCATTTTAACACTTGAAATGGAAAAAAAAATAATTAAATAACAATGTGCAAATCAAAGTTTCCTGCAGAAGCTGAGAGCAGCGCCGGTCGCTTTTTTCAGTCACATCTGAAAAGTTCATGGTTCAATTCCCAGTGGCACCTTCCTTCCTGTTGTGGAATCTCCTGACACGGCATCAGATGTTGGCACGGAACAAACAAACAAAAAAAACCTCCTGAAATCAGCAGCTCGTGTCGTTTACGCGCAGCGAGCACGGCGCTTTGGGAAGTACATGCAAAACGATGGCTCGCGTGTTATTTTTGTCAGGTTTCAATGGATCAAATGTCGATTTGCAGCCTTGATAGTCGCCAGGATGCTGCAACGCCGGTCACTCTCCCTGCAGAGCCTCGTCTCAACAAGACATTCAAACTAACTGCAAGAAAATTGGAACTGTGAGTGGAAGAGACTGAAATCTAGTGCACATTGTTGGTATTAAAACCAGTCAAGCTCGCAAAAAGCTGAGATATTTCAAATAATAATGGAGTTGTTTTGTAAACTCGGTCTGGGAGGGAGCGCCCTCTGCTGCTCTCAGCTTCTGCACACCAAGAACATCCTGATTCATTAAAAACAGTCCTAGATGAATAACAGTCGAGAGACGGTCTAAAAAAAAAGAAAGAAAATCAACCGTATGTCGGCGGTGCTCCGCTGGAACAGAGGCGGTCACAGTTTGGCAGGACGAGCACATTCTAGGAAAAAAAGTCTACCGGTGTGTCACTGCGCCGCGCTGGAGCTGGAATGTGATCGAGTCTAAATCTGTCCCGGCCGCTCAGCTGCCGCTTGTGCTCTTCCCCACCACAGCTTATCAAATAATAAATTAGAGACGGGGGAGGAGAGGGGGGGGCTCAGGCGTGGAGGTATTGACGGTGCTCTTGGTGTCGGAGGTGCATCGGGAAGAAGGTTCCTTCAGCGTCGCTGCCCAGAGAACTGCTGAGAGACTCTTCACCAGAGCTCATCATGTCCACACACGAGTCCTCACTGTGGAAACACACACACACACACACACACACTCCGTCAGGTGATAATCCTCAACATTTATATTGGCGAAGCCTTAAATCTCCTCAGAGGGTTTCAGCAGTGTCCAGATTAACCTGCTCTATTGGCACGTTATTATAAACCCATGAAATACCAGAAACTCCTCCTGACACTTCACTTCACGTCAAACATGTTTGTGTTTCCAAAACCTGTTTGTTTTGTTTTTTCATTATTATTCTTGCTTCGGTTCTTCTCGTGTCGTGAACCGTTTCCTCCGCCTCGGCTTTAGTCGCCTGTTGTTGCCATCACGACTTTCATGACGCCAGTTCAGAACAGTTGGGCGATTAGGATTTCTCCTGTTACTGTACGGCCCTGCTTTTGGGATCTCATTTCCAGCGAATGGATTCAAGTGTTTGGTTGCTGTTTGTGAGAAAAGAACAGGAAATAGTGTGCGAAAACCTTTTTCTAAACCCGAGTCGCGTAATGAAATTACAGGAAATTTAACAGCGCCGCCTCGCGGGAGGCTCCTGTGCAGTGTGTCACCACCACTGCTCTGTTGTTCCTCAACCGTTTCCACCAATCAGCTTTCTCCTGCTTTCCACTCGCTGACTTGTGTGAAAAGTCGCATCAAAGACGACGCGGTGTGGATTTGTGATGTAATGGAAACGTCTGAGTCGGTGGGACGTGACTGCAGACTCGCACGCCTCCCGGAGATATGACACACACACACACATACACACACCCGCCCCGCCCCTCAGTCTGAGTGTGTGTGTGACACACTGTTACAACACGTCCAGTGTTGCTTCATGACGGCGTAAACAGACAAAAAAACTCCATAAAGTGCTCGTCAAGTGTTGGAAAGTTGGAAGTTTCGCCGTCCAGCTGAGTCATGTTGACGGCGACACGTCGCGGTGACGCGCCGGGCGCTGGTCCGACGCTGCACCCGCGTGACGTCGCGCTGAAACCCATCGTCTCTCCTGAGTCATCGTTAATTCAGTGTTTGGACTTCAGTGGAATCCACACAGTCGATGTTGAACCATCATGCAGCCGTTTCTTTTTAAAGCGTGATACAGATGGAACGATTAAATGAAGCTCATTGTTTGTTTTGAGTGGTTTTACAGGAATTATTGAAATAAAATCCACTATTCAATTGGGGTTTGGTTTTTTTTTTTCTTTGTAAAAATATGACCTCAACATACCCAGGTAACAAAGGTTTAAAAAAAACAACAAAAAAAAAACCTTGCTCTTCAGGTGTGTGACGTTGCTCAGTGGCTGTGGTGCGACGCAGCCTGGCGGTATGGGAATTTATTAAAAAATACCAGGAACCAGTTTTAGTTTCTCCAAGAACGCAAGTGTGACGTTGAGCTGCTGGTTTTGGCTTTGAGAGAAAAGGATATGGACTGTTTGTCTAGAGGAGAGTTTCTGTTCACGCCTACAATCCTCACCCAGTCGCAACCACGTTTTCAATGAGGAAGAGCAGTCGTCGGGGTTTTTGTTTGTGTCGTGTCGGCAGAATGGAGGTCATTCTGAGGAAATCCCGTTCTGTGAAATGAAACGCGAGTTCCGGGGGGGGGGGGGGGGGGGGGGGATCTCTCCGAGCCTCTGACCTGTCGTTCTCGTCCCAGCAGGCCTCGGGGATGGTGGGCAGCTCGGGCACGCTGCGGTGGCTGTGCAGGTTCTTGGCGGTCCGCCGCGACACGATCCACTGCAGCTTCCTGTGGTCGGGCTTGCTGCACTCCGGCGAGGCGTAGTCCGACAGGCACTGGGCCACGCGCTCGCTCCACAGGCGGAGCTCGCCGTCGGCGATCTGGAAGAACCACAGCAGAGAGCGGGGCGCGTTTACACGTTTGGCCCTCTGGCGGCGGTCCGGTTGCTTTAACGCCGCCGGGGGGGGGAAAGTGCAGGTGTAAACAGAGCTGCTTTTCTCTGTAGGTCAGCGGGACGGGAGGAATCAGCTTGTGTGGATCAAGGAGGAAACCTGAGCTGCTCATGTAACACCTGAAGGGATCGCCAACCCCCGATCCTCATGGCTGTTAAGTAAAGCCCCCGTTCCATTGACATGCAGAGAGTCGTCACAGCCGAGGGTTACGTCAGTGCAGACGTCAGCTGCTGGTTTGAACGCTTGATATTTGGGTGCTGGTACCTTCAGGTGTCTCTGGATGTGACAGGCGATCTCCAACATGTCCTCCGACCGAATGGCTTGGATCTCCTGCCTCAGGAGGGACAGGGCCAGGACGGACGGCTGGAGACGGGGGAGACAAGTCGCAGGGAAACGCATGAGCCCAAAATAAGAACGTCGGCGCGAGCGACTCATTAGAGCAGGCGACCCGGCTCGGCCCTGTGGACCCCGCGCTGGCTTTCCTACCTTGGCTTTGGAGAAGGAGATCCGGCACAGACAGGCTTTCAGCTGAGCCTCCAGCTTCTCCAGGCTCAGCGTCTGCTTCCTGCTCACACAGACACAAACACAGGCTGGATGTCAGAGTCTGACACCGTGGACCTCCCTTCACACTCGAACTGTTGCGGGATTTTGTGAGCCGGAGCCAAAGACGAGTCGTTATTTAGCCTCAACGCTTGGACCCAAACAACCTGGTATTTTTAACTGCTTCACATTTATAGTCATACTTGGGTACACTCTGATGTGTCTCTTGACCCAAATCACACACGTTTCTCTTTAAGACATGTTTCACTTCCGGTCCCACATAAGAAACTCTTTTGAACATTGCTGGAGCTTCACTGAAGCAGACAGATTGATCGCGGTCACATGCAGTGGGAACTGGAGAGCTGAAGTGCAGCTGATGAGATAAAAACAACACAACAGGGTTATGCAAGTGCAGGGCTGTGTCAGCAGCTGGAGACGACTCTTATCAGTGCACTTTATATAAACTGACGGCTGCCCTACATCGCCGCCTGTGACAAACAAGTAGCTCAAACCAGTGGAAGTGTGACCCGAGTGGAACTCCGGTTCAGCCTCGGGGTTTTAACCCGTCTCAATCCACACGTAGGAACTCCCGACAGTTTGAACCTGGGGGGGGTGACGCTCTCACCTGTCGCTGGAGTGCGAGAGCGCGATGCGGTGGTACAGCTGCAGGAAGGTTAAGGCGGTGACGGCTTTGGACTTGAAGTCGAGCTTCTCCGCCACGATCTTCTCCATACGACTGAGGTCAGACACGGTGAAGCGACACTGGCCGATGCGGATCAGCTCGTCGGTGGGCGTCAGGTTGCACTCCTCCTCCGTCACCTTGGCGGCCATGTGGAGGCAGCTGAGGCTGACGCAGGACAGGTGCTTGGGCTGGATCTGGAAGGGGGGGGGGGGGGGCTGAGTGAGGCTTTAAAGTGATTTAAAAAACTGATCGCCTGTCTATCGAGCAGTCGCCACAAATAGGGACTTCAATGTTTACATGCAGTGCGAACTGAGTCGAGAAAGCGAGGCGTGTGAGGTCTGATCCTTCCGTACCCTCATCATCGCCAGGAATCTGTCCAGCAGGTTAACAGCCAGCACGAACGTCTGCGTGCTGTAACCGAAGAAGCTCGTCAGACTCCACAGGTCCTCCACTTTGGCATCCCTGCACTTTGCCGAGATGCGTCTGTCACCCTGGGGGGGGGGGGGGAAGAGAGGGACGGTCTGAACTGACCCACTTCTGCTGCCAGACTGACCGACGATGACAGACTGGACACAAAGAGGGCCGGCCGGGAATAGCATCCTGGGTCACACGCTCACCTGAGCTGTGGATTCGATGAGGGCCAGGCCGGTCTCTTTGGGCAGGTAATACACCTCCTGCTCATAGTTCACCCTCAGCTCCTTCATCAGCTTGAAGGCGTCCATGTCTCTGCTTCGCTCTGGGGGAAGTGAATGTGCCGCTGAAACTGTTCCTGCAGGAAGAAATCACAGCACCGTTTAGCCGTTTTCACAGCAGCGTTCCACTTCGTATTCCCAACCAATCACACTTCAAAGACTGAGATCAAAGACCTTACTGTGGGACCAGGTGGTTTAACGTCAAACCTCAACATGTATTTCAGACGTTTAACTAGAATCCTGCAGCCAAATATACTAAGGAGCACTACCTTATTTATTCCTGTAACTTTACAATTAAAGCAGTGAGGATATGGAGCTTGTGGAGGATTTCCAGAATTTATGACAATGAATTGCTGAACATTTCTCGTAAACACACGTCTGATATGCACTTCACACATTTACCCAGACATTTTGAACATTTTAAGAAGAAAAAAAGAAACCAAGTACAAAAAAATAACAATAATAAATAGTGCGATTATCGCCTGGTGTCCAAAAAAAAGGATCAAGTTATACACAATCTGTCAGTGTATTCTGGTCAGCTGGTGTTCTTACATCAGTATACAGGTCTGGTTACACTGGGGGAGAGGAGGAGGAGGAAGAGGAGGAGGAGGAGGGGGGAGGAGGGGGGGGGGGATTACAGCAGAGCCCGGCCCACTTCCCTCAGCTGAGCCCTGGTGTCACATTTCCTCCTAGTAGACGCCTTCTCTCTCTCTCTCCTCTGAAAAACAAGCGTCCTTTTCGGGCTCCTGTGTGTTTCTAACCCGAGCCCAGCTGTCAGGAACCTGAAAGTGTGGACCTGAGCTCCGTCCCGTCCGCCTCTTCCACCGTTCTCACCCTGGATTGTGCTGCTGGGAGCGCAGAAGAGGTTTTAAACCCTCTGCTGGAGGGGGGGAGGGGCTGCTCTATATCCCTCTGCTGCTACTGTACAATAACACACACACTCGCCACTAGAACACAACATCCACACCCCCGGATCTCAGCACTACTCGGGGATATTGTGTTAAATGTGCTTATGATGGTTTGCTAGTAGTTAATATAGGTTCGTATGTAAACATCTGAAGGAGAGCAACAACCAGGATGGAAAAACCTGAGTGAGGGCCGACGTGCAAACTGAGATAAACAACATTATTTATTATTTGAAAGCTATGAAAACAGCAAAATAAAAACAGATCAGTGATACCAATTATCTAGAGGCTCGAATTAAAAAAAAAAATAATAAAAAAATCTAACATTTGAACCCGTCCTGAATAATCCGAGTCAAAACGGTGTGGTTGAATTAAAGATGTCAGGGTGTAAAGAGAATGATATTTAGAGGCGATAATCGGACATTTCTTTAGAAGTACTGGTTTTTTTGTTAAAGAGCTATTTTTACTCTTCAGACGGTTTGCCTACGTTCAGCTCCTCTCAGTGTGAAACACGGACAGAATTGTAACTCCTCACTAAAAAAAACATGAATAATATATAACATGTAGATAAAGTGCCGTTATTAGAGGTTTACTCTACCTGAGTTTGGAGTTAAAGCCACATTTCAGCTCTGTTTCTGCTCCGTCCAGCTGAAAGATTTCCTTTCTGTCTGTCTCCTTTTCTCTCTTTGTTGACGTTCACAACGATCACGCCCACAACCGACGTCATACAAACCGACCAATCACAGGCTCCGCTTCACCGAGATCAGTCGTCCTTTTTTGTGTTTGACGATCCAAACGAAGCCCGTCGTTTTACGTTTTCAGCCAAATTTTGACTTATTCCAAAACAATATCGCATATTCTGTCGTATATCGGTCTTTGTTCCATGATTAAATGTCCGTACGAGTGAAGAACAACAACTATTCTACATGACACAGCCCTCTTTGACAGATGTTTCTGTCAGCCAATCAGCGAGACGCACTTTGGCACGTTCAAATAGTCCGCCCAAAATGGGTTGCTCCGATTGGTTGGTGTTTGCACAGAGCCCGAAATGGGCTGCTGTGATTGGATGGTGGACGCACTCAGTTCAGAAGCTGTGTTGGCATTACGTAGTGCTTTTCTGACATGGATGGATTGATAAGATAAAATAAGATATACTTTGTTGTCCCCGTGGGGATCGTTTTTTGCCTGAACTCCATCCAGGTGCAGCTTACAAGCTATTAAAAAACTGAATAAGAAGACCCACACGTTTTTTAGTATAACGATGTAAGAAACGTGTAGGGTAAACATCCGTTATTTGAGTAGAATATGCGTGCAGTGGTTGTGTTAAGGTTTTTGATTTTCAAAGATACAGGACACAGGATACAAAAATCATTTGTACTTGAAGTTTACTCAGAGTTTGCCTCCTCTCTGTGGAGAAAAAAAACTTAATTCCTATAATAAAATCATGTCTCTCAATGACCAAAGGCATAGTTAGATAAACTCTCTGATGTCACTCAACATGCTGTATTAAGCCTAAAATCATCTCACCATTGTACAAATATCCAGACAATAACATATTGGTCAAAAATAATGCCCTTTATGTTCATAGAATCTAAATTCCATGACACATAACAGCTTTCTTTTCAAGTCTAATCAGACAAAAACCTAGAAATATGGAATCATGTTCTGAATAAATTGCTCTAATGATGAGTAACTAACATACTTTAATATTCTAGCAACAAAAAAAAAACTATTACAGAAATTAGAATCATTTCAAAGTTGTGATATAGTGTAAAGGAACAGATCAAACATTCATTTGAAGGACCTTTAAAGGCTTTCTGAAGTTATATATTTAAAAAAGTATTCAACTGTATTCAAAAGTTCAACTGTTTAGAATCCAAAATGTTCTCAACATTCTTTATGAAATCAGCAGAGGCCTCTCTGATGAGGTCACTCTGACAAACAAGATATGGTCGGATAAATCAATTTGATATAGTCGATAAATCTGTGTTACACTGGTATTATAATACATTCAGGTCAATATGAATAAAGCAATCAGCGAGGAATTGAAATGAGGAGTAAAACTCTTCTGATTGTCCTCTCTATTGCCTGTTGTCATGTGATGCAGATCTGGAATTATGACTAAAACCACAACTGAAAGTAATTGGCAGGATCATAACTTTAAAAATAAAAACAAATAAGTCTAGAGGCTTGTTAAAATAACAATAAAAATGTTATAAACTGTTAAAATAGCAAATGTGAAACTAGACCGTCAGCAGTTCCTAATTGTAGCATTCAAATGTCATAAATGCAAGACAATATTTAGTTTTGTTGAATTCAGCACAACTTTTTATTTCTCGAGGTTCCAAAGTATGAAAGTTAAAGGTGTGTGTGACTGCAGATGAATTTAGGTGGAGGAACGACGGCAGAAAAATCTGTTCTGGTCATGAAGGTTGCAAACCTCTGCTGGATACATGTCATTTTGCATTTGAACAAACTGTGTAATTCACATACTTCTTCTATTGCCAGGGAAAACGTTAATGAAATAATGTGTCGTCGTGTTTAGATGTCAAACTGGATCATTTAAAAAGTTGTGAAGAGGTGAGACACAAGGACAACTCTGGAGGCAGATTTATATTCAATTCAAACAACAACATTTAATATAGATACAAGCTGAACACACATGGAAGTGATGAAGCTTGACTATGACTCCTGCAGCCAAATCTGTGACCTCACCTCCTCAGCGACACAGATACACGTTAGAATACACCAGTACACTGTACACAATACTTAGCATTGATGTATTCAATAAACTTAACATATTTTAGTTTATTTAACTTCAGCAAAATATAGTTTATTTTTAACATTTGGGGTGCCACCAATGACTAAAATGTTTTTTCTAAATCGTTCTTCTGTCTCCATACACAAGTAGTGGCATGAAGACAGGCAATGTCCTGTATTTAAAGTGTATTATTACGTCGTCTGTCCTCCGGCTGCGGGTCCTCCTGCTGCGGTCTCCCGGTAGGGGTCGCTGTCTATAAAAAGCAGCGTTGTTCCTCGGGCTGCAGGTCTTGTCTCTGCGGGTCTTCACGCCGCTGCCTCCGTGTCCGCAGAGGCACCCGCCTGTCTCCAGTCCCCTCCTCGGAAGTAGACGTAAGCGTCTATATTCCGCTGCTTTCTTTTCATCTTTTTCCCCCCCATCTGCCCCTTTTCCCCGACACTCGGCCCAATGGAAGCCACGATGGAGGACTGAAGAGCAGCCCGGGAGCCGATTCCACCCCTTTCTTTATCCTAGAATCGAGCGGGCCGGATGAAATCCAACTCAGCAGGGGAGGTGAGGCGCCGTCTACTGCCTGGATCTGGCTCGGTCCATTTAAAGGTCCCTCAGCGGGAGCCGGCTGCTTGGGGCTCGCCTCAGCCGCACCTCGGCTTTCTTTCTGCGGCCAAATCCGAAAACGAGACAGTAATATTTTCAACAGGTGTGCTTATAGTCGCGTTTTTGAGCGTCTCCGGAGTTGACATAGCTGCGCGTCTAGCTGTCAACATTAGCCACACTCCGGGAAGTAGTCTGCTCCGGGGCTCCAGTCATGCACCTGTCGCTGGATTCACGGTGTTTTCCCTTCGAAAGTGGAAGTATTTCTGGACGGATTCAGGTAGTTTCCATCCAGATGACACATGCGATGATCCCACAGATTCTAAAAACAAGATATGGGCTTTCACTTGGATAAAGTCAAAGCTTAACCCTCGACCAAGGAAGGCCCGGAGTTTGGTGGGATTTCTTTATAAATAAACGAACAATTTAACCTCCTCTCTTTAATAACTCCTCTTTTTTTTTTTTTTTTTACCGTGTTAGTTGATGTTATTAAAAGATGTATTAAAACTACAATCATACCTTCAATGACTTCAAAACAATAATCAGAGCAGTTATGTAATGACTTTCTGGTTACATATCTTATCTACTAGATAACCTCAGTCAATCTCGGGCATAAACACCGTGTTATTTAGTTTTAAATAACACTAATTTAATTTAATTTACCTTTTAAAATGGTTATACTGAAGCCCACAGACAATATATTTCAATAATACTCAATTATCGAAACATTGTACAAGTTGAGCAGGATTTCGTTTTGTTACATTCAAAGAAATATTTAATACTCATTGGCTGCTCATCAGAATTATTAAATGTTAAATGATTTCACAAGCAGCAGAGTGTATTAGTTGTTCAACTTGGTGTAAATGAGAACGATGACATTGAAATTGTGACAGAGAAGACAGAGTTTCTATCTGTAATGACCGAGTATAGTTACTGATAACCTAACCTGATCGTCCCGACCAGCTTCAAACTGTCACAACACGTTTTATTTAAAATACAATAAAATAAAAAAACGTCTCTCCTAAGCGGACAATGGTATCCGATGGGGAAATCCAGGAGCAGATCAGGAATGAAAACAAAGTCCAAACTCAGGAACAGAAACACTATGAACACAGTAAGAGCAAAGCTGATTGTCACTACATCCACCTAATCAAGCAGAGGCGTCCAAATAGTCCCTCCTATCTATTTTTCCAGAACCCTGGAAGTGTTTTAAGTGGCGGCCATGATAAGGAGCATTCAAATCCTTGATAAGCCAAGGAAAGGAGGCTCAATGCTTCCTTTATAACCTCCTTTAGCCTAGGAAACCCTGATGCTTCCTTTACCAAAACGAGACCAGGCCATGATGCCCCACATTTTCTTGTGGCAACAACATTTAAAATCCACCCACTCATCAAGGGTATAAGAAAGGAGGGACTATTCGGAAGCAGACTAGACAGGTATGTCACAATAAGACAGGAAGTGAGGCACAGGTAAGTGTGACATTGAGACACACGAGGAGTCCTGACACAAACTGCACCAAAATCTATAACATGAATCCAATTTATGTGCTGCAAATTGTCAAAGTGAGCCAGAAATCAAAGGGATGTTGAGAGCTATGGATAAAGATGAGTGTGGGCGATATGTGCACGTCTAATAAATGAGTAAATGTGGAAATGCATTTCTGCAGAGGTATAGTAAAAAGTAAAGATAATTATTGATGAGGTACTGTTAAAACGGACACGTCTGGAAAGGAGTCTGAAATGTTGTGGAGAGCAGAAGCTGAAGCAGCCTGTTGTGAGACTGATGTCCAAAGCTGATGCGGTTTTAAGAGGTCAGAGGTCACGAGGCTTGGACACCAAACGGCCATTCATTGTTATTCCAGCACAGTCTGCTCCGTTTAGCCACATTTTGTGAACATTGTTCACCAAGACAACCCACCGTGTGGCTTAAAGGTACAATACGTCATGTTTCTGTCATTGGAAACTTGTATATGTTGGCTAATCAGCTGATCTGGACGGTGGGGGGGGGGGGGGGGGGTACAGAGCCCGAAGCCTGTGTGTGACGTGCCGTGTCGCCCTGCAGGTAGCTGTATCCAGTGGGGAGGGAGGCTCAACCCAGGGACGACAGGATGAAGTTCAGCGAACCCTGGGGACGCCAGAGGCTGTCGTTTCTTCTGGAGACGGCGTCCTCTAGGGAAGCCACGATGTGGAAGGGCTACATGCCGAAGAAGCCCTCCTCACAGGTGAGGATCCACGCTCCACCTTCGCTCAGTCAAAAAAACAGTGTGTGCCTTTTTAACACGGAGGAGCTCAGTGTTCCTGGAGCCAAAGTCCAATTTCTTCACCGACGAGATGATTTTTGAATTAAATAGCACAAGTTAATCAATCCCAATGAGAAGAGGAGCGAGTTAGCTAGTGCAGCAGAAGAAACTTCTGTCGCTCCTCCTGAACCCTGTTATTCTTCTAAAAATTCATGTTCAAACCTTTCCTTGTTGTGCCGGGAAGTGAAGGTGAAACCTGACTGTTTAGAACAGATGCTCTGGTCAACTGCCACACAACGACCTGTACGTATGTGTGAAAGGCTGCGTGGAGCACGTTACAGGAAACGTGGGCAGATCAGAGGAGTCGTGGTCTTTAAGCTTCATCAGAACCACAGCAGGTCCAGACAGCCTGTTAACCTGTGACCACTCCGAGCTGTGAGGATTGTCTATCTTCATTTATGATGTGCACATGGGCGTGATCAAGACAAGTATAGTGACCTGTCTTTTCCCAGCATGCCGTTTCTCTTCTGGTGATTTCTAAGAAAGAGCTCTCTGGAGAGTGTACAAGGGTTCCAGGTTTACAAAATGTATATTAACTGATCTCTTTCACCCAGAAAAGACTCTAAATTATACTTGATGGAATTCAAAACGGCCCGTCTTTGCAACAACACACAACTACAATAATCAAACGTGAATCATTAAACATCTGATTGCTTTCATCCAAATCTTGATAAATGGAGAACTCTGGTCTTCTCCTCAGTCTCAGACTGAAACTGCCTCCTTTACCCTGACTGGAAAACTAGAAATCCTCCAGTTTCAGAGCTTTTTGTCTGAATTCTCAGACTTCCTGTCCAGTTGAGTGTTGAATTGAGATCAAGTCATTGTGGGAGACTTTAACATCCAGCAAGTTACCAGCAGCTCCTGAGCAGGTTTCTTGTACAACAAAAGTACACTTGACTCATTAAACGGTGTCATTTATTTTCATTAACAGTGACACACTTTTCCAGCAACTAAAACTTTTATTTCTGTAACAAACAGTCGTTCCTGTCCAAGGTTGTTCATGTATGTAGTCAGATGTCAGTCACTGAGCTTCCTCCACTCCGTCAGCTGGTCACCAGACACATCATCATCATCATCATCATCATCATCAGCCCGTCACCACAAGAAGATGAGAAACTTTGTCTTAAGGGTGTCCCGACACCTCAAACTGCATCGGTAACCACGGCAACGTGCCGGCACACATATCCCTGACCTCGGATTTCTCTGTGGCCAGTGTTCACATAGACATGATATGTGAAGACGGTCCACTGCTGCTCGCAAACACACACACACACACACACACAAGTTGTGGCCCGAGATTTTGTAAACGTAAACAAGTGTTGACAGGCGTTGTGGTGACAAAGATTCTAACAGCCTGGGCTGAAACTACTGAAGTTTGTGGTATTCACTGTATAACGTATCCATACATACGTATTTGAAACTGTGAGAGACTGAGTCAGTGTATGAGTTCACGTGTATTTATTTATTTATTTAGTTTGGGTTATTTATGACATTAAAACGTACTAGTGTGTGAAAAGACTTGCAGAAACAAGTGAGAGCTTCTCTTCAGTCTCCTTGAAGTTTGTATACATAAACCTTCTCTCTCACTTGGTCCTGAGCTCACGTGTCGTGGCTGACCTGAGCATTTCTATCAACGTATGTGCAGACGTGGATGGAGCAACTCCTTATTTTACCGAAGGAACAATGTATGTCCGATGCTTTGTTGTGAACATAATGTATCACAAACATCTGACTGAACTGCCATCAACCACGTTTCCATACAAGAGACCTCTGGCTCTGCAAATCCAACATGGCGGAAGTTGAATCTGAGAGAAAAGTACAATTTATCCTGACTAATTCACAAAAAGTGTCCGATTAAAAGCATAGAGCATAAATTGCAATGACGTTAAAGTCCTGCAAGATGTGGTCAACCACCGGCTCCCATGAATGGGAATAAAAATCAATTTTTCTGTGATTGAATTTGAACATGATCTGTGTATGTGCTGTGCTGTTATAATTTTGAAAATGTTCAATTGTTCATAATGAGGCTTCACTTTATAGCACCTTAACGTGACTACCAGGACTACAAATGTGTAATAAAATAGGCTTTATTGAGACTGACACAGCTTCCAGGGTTTCATATATACAGTAATTTAGAAACGTATAAAAGAACCTGTGACTTGTCGTATTTATGATGTTAAACATTTCATTACATTTCCAGCTGTTTTTGTACCTGATTTTAGTGCTTTCGTCCTTTTTTTTCCGGAGGTTTTTGGACAATCAGAATAGAATAGATTAGAATTAAATCATTGAATCGTTGAAGCGTTGCTCCACACAAGGAACAACAACATTTGTATACCATTTCTAAGCCGTTTTGCTTTTTTTCCTGCTATTTTTAAAGCTTCTTTCTCCCTTTTTGAGAGGCGTTTCATCTGCGACAGACACATGGTGGTGACGCTGCTCTGCACGTCTGCACATCTGCACGTCTGCACATCTGCACGTCTGCACGGCTGCACGTCTGCACCCGGCAGTGTGAGAGCAGCCGTACCTGCAGAAACCATAATCCAGCCCTGGAGCACAATTGTTCTCCCCTCGCTCTTGTAAGACGCTTATAAACTGTTTTTCCTCCGTCTTCCGCTGTAATCGTGGTTGATGAATGCGGAAATAAAAAAAAAACAAAAAAAACTCTGTCTGATGTCACGGTCTTGGTTTGGTTGAAGTTGCAGGCGGCGGTAAAATTGTGTGGATCTGTTAGATTTGTGTTAATGGTTGCAGTCGTTCAGGGTCAGAACATTGTAGAATCTCACAAAGCTCCACATGAACACATTCAACTATTTCCTTCCCGGCTTCCTCTGCGACAACAGGGTTGCTTTTAGCATGGATGATGAATGAATTGTTGATCTATTTTTTTTTTATTGTCTGCTGCTCTGCAGGGGTTGTGATCGGTCAGATGCTACAAACTCCGCCCCCTTTTATGTGCACATACACTGTTCCTAATAGGGAAAACTCTGGGTTGAATTAGTGAGTTGATAACTACTTGGTAGTAATGAGGACGGTGTATGTCAGGGTAAGTTGAGCAGGCAATGGAGGGAGAGCGGCTCTGTTCTGCCCGGTCCGTCGTCTACACCCCGCACGTCTGTGGATTTTTCCATTGAGGATTGTTGTGCTCAATCCTGGAGCTCCATGAAGCCAGCATTTAGTGCAGCTCCAGTAAATCCCTGGTGAAAGCTGGGAGCAGGTCATACACAGCTGACGTGAGAAGAAGAACAAATGAACACCAGCGGAGGAACCGTGCTCAGTAAATGAAGGCAGCGAGAGTTCAGAGGGGCTTATCAGCACCTTTGGTCCAACTCGAAGGCTTCAGACTGCTGCAAGAGGTCAACGGGACAGTTTGTCTCAACAGACAGGCAGATAAAGCAGACAACGAGCAGCTCATCTCTGTGTTTTGCACCGGGTTTCATTACTGTTGACTTTATGTTGATTGGTTGGATTGATTTTCAGTAGTAATCATTTGATCTGGCAAAATATCCACAATTCCATCATGTACACTGACCACAACAAAGGAAAACCTTCCCGAGTGTTAATTTAAAGGTTATTACAGCAACGTTTGACCAGTCTGACCCACTGAGGATGAAAGTGGCTCCTAAAGTGAAAAGAGTTAAAGCTGAGGTGGACCTGCCGCTACCGGCCCGTGTTGTTAAACAAGTACATTTCTTCCATGACAAGCAGTATTTGGTGTTTGGCTCACCAGCAATTGGTCCTACAATTTGTCCTCGTGGCCCTCTAAAGAGAGGACACTGTCTTCAGGGGACACTCCTTCTTGGATTTTATCCGAGGTTTTGCTTTGAGCCGAATTAGATTTCACTTTGAACACGTGGAATAAATCTTCATTCCGAGCTGTCGGACCCGTTTTCACACCGCAGCTTGATTTGATCTAAAGATGTGGAGTTTCAGAATATTAGCGTTCAGTCTTTAGCCACACACTCTGAGTCTTTTTTGAGATTATGTGATTATGAGATTTTTTAGGAAATGTATACAACTGGCCAAAAGTGTAGCTTGAAAAAATACTTGGAACAAACAAGCAATGATGAATTATGCTGTTCACAATCATTCATATTTTCCTGTTGGCTTAATAAATCTGTCACATTCGAGGAGAATCACCTGAAAAGGGAAGAAGAAGTTTCCAGATTGTCCCAGGCTTTGGACACGTGAAGTCGATGGCCATCGCGAGGGAATAGTTTCTAGTTTGGAGTGGAGTTGCATTTGAACCAGCCAGCAGGGCCCACGGCTCTCTGACCTTTGACCTCTGCTGCCCGCGTCGGCGTGTGGAGGGGACACAAAGAGCTCCTTTCATTTGGATTGTAAAGGTGGAGGTGATCCCATTCATCCAGGTCGTATTGCAGAGATCAAACCAAGGTTTCGCGAAAAGTTTAGAAAGTACTTTCGTTTTCTAATGCCTTTGTGTGCCACTTCTGTAACTTTTTGCGTGTATTATTCATTTATTTTTTTTGTGCACATTTGGATACATTTTTGTAACATTTCATCACAAGTGGTTCCTGGAGAATGAGCTTCACAAACACTCATGTTTGTCTTTTTAGTTTACCTTTCCCTCCTTGCTGAGAATTATTCCTCCACGTCTCTATCGTATGTGCATTAAATTAATATACTGTAGTTTTACTTGTTTATTGGATCACAGTGTCGATCACTCTACTCCACCGTACTAAAATATCTTCTTCAAACCATCCTTGATTCAAAGAAGTATTTTTGTTTTTAAGATATGGACTTTGTCTTGGAATCCTGTTTTGTTTTATAGTTTCTCACTTCAATTTGTTAAAAAGCTGAGAAATGTGCTTTTCAGTCTTTCAGACTCTGGATAGGCGTGAGTCATTAACCCCTTCACGACCGTTCTATTGAAAAGGAAGTGATTCGGACGTGAGCCGGGGGGGGGGGGGCAGATTGTCTCGGTGTCGTTTCTGTAGAAGTGTAACCGACACCTCATCCTTCACTTCAGGTGGAGAACAAAGCCGAGACGAGTGTGAATACTGAAATGAAGCGAGGCGACTTCTGGATTCTTCTCGTCTCTGTTCAGTTGTGGCCCGTAGGGGAAAAAAACAAACCGTAGACAGCCGTTTGCTTCCTGTCCCGTCCGCAGGATACAGACGTCTCCCCGGCCCAGCGGGACGAGGCGGTGCGCTGGCTGACGGAGCTCCACGGACGCCTGCAGTTCTACCCAGACAGTCTGGTGTTGGCTGTGAGCATCCTGGACCGCTTCCTCGCTCCCATCAAGGTACACGCACTTTGAGTCATCGTCCAGAACTGGAGAAAATACCAGCTTAACCCGCATTTTTGTTGGGTGAAAAATGTGAAAGTCCTAAAAAAATCTCTCAGCATTTTGAGTGGTTGATAGGAGGTCTGGCGTGGAAGTGTTTCTGGCGTCCCATTCAGATCCTTGATGGCGTTTTGCTTCCACTGGGCAGGAAGACTTTTCTTCAAAAATAATTCAAGTTTTAGCTCCCACACCATTGTAAATATTAGTGTGATTTAAAACTAGTATATTAATAGACACTCATCATAGGTCCTCAAACGTTATGTCATTTAATTGTCGATATTTAATCATTTGTCTGGGATATAATGAATATGATCCAGGACTAATGGGTCGTTTTAATCCTTTGTAGAGTGGTAGTAGAAACACTAACTGAGAAATGTGAGGCTTTTTATAGAATCAGGGGCAATTGGTCATTTGGGGCAGGTGAGAGTGAACCCCGCCTGCTCTCACCACAAACGACTGCAGCCACAGTGTGTAATTATTCATTCTTTAAGATCATCTAAAAATGGTATGGTCTGTGAATATAGCTTCCGCATATCATTTTTGTGAGACTTTTCTTTCCTGGTTATTAGTCTCCGTCTTGCTGCTTCCTCTTGAGCCACACATCTTCCTTATAGCCCCCAATAGAAGAGCCCCCATTGTAGTCATTTCTCAGGACTAATTGTTTGATTTTGCAAAATCAAACAATTAGTCCTGAGAAATGACTACAATCTCAATATAAGGTCAATTTTAATGAAACGTTCTCGTACAAAATACAGTGAAATGTTTGATTCCCAACCTTGAGAAATTTGTCTTCGACTTATTTTGATGTTTTTTTCTTCAATTGGCTATCTCCCGTGCTCCACCTTTTCATGGGATCGCCACCTCTGTGTGAATCTTTAGAACTCTGACCGAAAAACATTTCATTTTCGGTTTATTGATTGAAAATGTTTGCGATAGCTAAATGTAAAGGTCTCCATCAAAGCCCATGTCATCTTCCAACTCCTGCTGTGTTTGTCGCTCAGGCTCGTCCAAAGTACCTGCGCTGCATTGCCATCACCTGCTTCTTCCTGGGTGCAAAGACCTGTGAGGAGGACGAGGTAGACCACACTCACAACGCAGCAGGCAGTGAATACTAAAGCTGTAAGCTTGACTTTGCTCTGTGTGTGTGTGTGTTGCAGTGTGTGCCCTCTTTGAAGGAGCTGGCGGAGTCCAGCGGCTGTGGCTGTTCGTCATCAGAGATCCTGAGGATGGAGAAGATCATCCTGGACAAACTGAACTGGGATCTGCACACCGCGACAGCCCTGGACTTCCTGCACATCGTACGTCTGACACACACGCCCAGCGTTGGCGATCACCCACTTCTACATTTTTATTCTCGCTGCTCTTCTCTTTCTCTCTATTTTCCATCAAGTTGTGTTGAGGTTGTTTCCACCTTGTGACTGTGTTTCTGTGTTGGAATATTATTTCCTCACCTTGAGGGCAGGGTAGACGTGCGTTCCGTAAATTCACGTTTCTGCAGTCATACGAGATGTGATCATAATTATTAGCTTCATTATTCCAGATCAAAACTCAGACTTGGAACAATGGACTATTGAGCGTGAAGAGCCTGATGCTCTCTGTGAGGCTCTACATTTGTGAATGTTGGTGGAAACCCTGCAGCGTGCGATTCCCTTACGCTGGTGACATCTGGTGGTGAGAACCAGGTACTGCGGTTGTTCTCACTGCGAGTCACAACATGGGAGTGTTCAGGCCCGGCGTTGGTGAGCTCTAAAGACAAGTATGAACGGGCACCAATGCGCTTCCACTCGACGTCCAGGGACACGTCTGACCACAAAGACTGTGAACGCCATGTGTCCCGGGGACGGTGGCGTTGCAGAAAACGACACAACGGATAAACGTTATTGGTGCACGTCGTGTTTTCGTTTAAGAAAATGTGTGGTCTGACTTCTACAGTCCTTCTAACTTTCCAAAGAAACTCTGGGAAACAACATGGAGGTCTGTGCCAGAGGGTCTGCAGAGACACAGTGCCTCGTGGCAGCCTGGCCTCAGGATCACACTCTCAAGCAATTAGCCGAAAACACACGATACGGTGAAATGTAGGCAGTCGCCACATGTGATCAGATCACTACAAACCCATGTTAAACTTCAGATCTGAACGGGTTTTAGTTAAATTATAACATCAACCTGAAACAAAACATTCAAGTTAATGTCAAATTTCATTCTTACTCTTTGTAAGACAATAAACGACCTTTTGAACCCTCTCTCATTGCTAATGCTAACGCTAATCACAGCTTCTGAGGATACAGGCGAATGCTGAAGTGACTTGCAGTGGGACATTTTCCTGCTTTAGGACTGAATGAGTAGTGATGCCAGAGACCAACATAGCTCTCCAGCTAACATAGCATTAGCATCCTCTACAGCTACGACAGTGGGACAGAGAGACAGCACCTCTGCAGCCAACGTGTACAGTGCTCTTCAAAGAAATGTCTGGTGTTCCAATGAACCCTTTAGTCTGGAGAACCGTTCCTCAAGTCCCTCCTCTCCCTCGCCACCCCACAGTTCCACGCTATGGTTGTGTCCTGCCGTTCTGGGTCTCCGGGCTCCGTGCTGGGTCTGAACCGGTCCCAGCATCTGGCTCTGCTCACCCAGCGACTCTACCACTGTCTGTCCGACCATACGCTCATGCAGGTACACACACACACACACACACACACACACACACACACACACACACACACATGCACAGATCAGTTGTGCTTTCATGGGTTTCTCACAGAACTGTAACTGTGTGTGCGTGTGCAGCTCAGAGGATCCATGCTGGCCTTGGCGCTGATCACCCTAGAGCTGGAGACCTGTTGTCCTGATTGGCTGGCTCTCACCATCGACCTGCTGAGGACGGCTCAGGTAACGCCCGTCAGCCTCTATCCTGAAAATAACATTTAAAGTGTCACTTTTCCAGCTCAGAAGCTTGTTTTCTTTCTATTTTAATTGCCAACATTTCGAGAAGCTTCAGGTTTCTTCTTTTAGCAGAACTGACTCGAACATGTCATTCATACTCTCTCGGTTTATTTTACACTCTTTCATCCACTAAAATTTGCTTTTTTAAACACAATGTATCAATATTTGTAGCTTTTTCTAGACCATGAATAACTTTATATCCTTCCAACCTTCTCAAAACTGCCAAACATTTAATCACTCAAGAGTTCAACACCTTTAAATTCCAGTCATATTAATTCACTAAATACAAACACACAGAGGTTGTTTGACAAAATTCTTCAACTTGAAAACTTGTGCAGTGGGTTTTCCTACTAATGCACGAATGAAAACTCGGCCCCACTTCTTTCTTTCCCCCTTGGGAACATCGTGACGGTAAGAAGAATGTTGTGCTTCACCATCTGGACTCATTCCGTCGCTTCCCTGAAAGTGCAGGAGTCCTCCTTTGTTTCTGATTCAAGGCCTTTGACTTTCCCGACTGATTCTTTTCTAAACCCCCGTCAGGTGGGACTTTAGTATCTTTTCCGTATCCGTACCTTCCATATTGCCGTTCTCTTTGCTTTTGGCAGGATGTTTCATATCCTGACGTTTCGCTCTCTTATCCTCGTTCACTCCTGCCGCTTTATTTCTCTTCCGAGTTTTCAGAGGGTTTAGTCGATGGACCGTCGGGGGGATTCTGGTGCAACGCAGCTAATTCCAACGTGGCGTAATTGGAAGCCCTTTATTGATTACCTTCTTTTTTCCTCCCGGGTGTTTTACATGAAAAGTGGGACGATGATAAAAACCCTGTCTGAACTCTGTGTCTCCAGATCGACAGCTCCGAGTTGATCCGCAGTCGAGAGCTGGTGTCTCGCAGGCTGTCCTCCTCCCCCAGAGCCTCCCTGCCCCCGAACACGCTCTACATCTACCAGCCCCCCGCTCCGGGCCCCCCCCGGCCCCGCCGCTCACCGGGTACCTCCTGACCTCCGACGTGGTCTCGGAGAGAACCGTGTCTTGGGAGTTCTGCGCCTGTAAAAGCGTTTGTCTCCTCGTCCGCAGGCTGTCCCCGGGACCAGGCCCCCCCCGCGGAGAGCTGCCGCCTCCCCGCTCTGCTCTCGCCTCCCGGAAACACCCTGCAGAAGGTCACACTGCGCTGCAAGGCCTCCGCCAAGCGCAAGGTGGCGCTCTCACCCTCCTCCACTCTCACCCCCTCTCCTCCTTCCTCTCTGGTCCTAACCTCTGATGTCCCATCAGGTGGAGGAGATGGAGGTGGACGACATCTACGACGGCATCAAGCGCCTCTACAACGAGGACGTCACCAACGCCACCGCCGCCGCCGTCCAGGAGGGGGCGCCACCTGCGCTGGGCGGAGCGGGTCTGGCCGTCTGCAGTGTCCTGTCGCCCCGACAGGAGGGCAGCTCGTCGCCCTGCCCGCCTCTGCAGCCGGTCAGCGCCTCCTAGAGACCAAACAGGATGTCAGTCAACCCCCCCCCCCCCCCCCCCGAAAACCTCCTGAGCACCCACATCCTGTCAACCTTTCAGAATAAAGTTACATGTATTCCAGAGACACACAAAGACGTCCCGAGGCAGCTACAGAGGTTCACCCAGAGTGAAGGTGTGTCTCAGATCCCAAACAGAGCCACACACGATGAGGATGTGGGTGCTTCAGCTGGTTTACCCCCCCCCCCCCCCCCAGTTCAGTGACCCAGAGGTCCCCCCCCATCCTCCCCTGCAGCCGAACAGAGCCCCAAAAAAATTTAAACATTGAAAAAGTAAAAAAAGCTGCTACTGCTGCTCTTGTATTAATCATATGTTTGAACACAAGTATGAAAAAAAGGCTTAAAAAAAATCAACAAATACAAAAAGTTACCTTGACAAAAAAAAAAAACAACCCACCTAGAATTAACATTTCCCAGTAACGTGTCCATCTCACCTGTTTGTCTCCGTTTGTCTCCTTATATTTGTTCCTCCTCTTTTTCACCTCATATATTTGTGTTTTTTGCATGTCGATCCTTCTCAACTCTTCCCTTACGAGTGTAAACATCACGTTTCCTCCCACATTCAAAGGAGAAAAACAACCTGATTGTCAATAAGATGCTAATATATATCGTTATTAATGAACATTTTATTTATTTCTCTTCTGGAAAATGCTATTAAAGCTGAAGCTTAAAACCTGAGTTCATCCCTCCGAGGTAGCAACCGAGATAATGTTTTTTTTTAAAGTTGCTTCAGTGAAAATGACACAAGTCCACTTTTATAAAACCTCAAAGAGTTAAAAAAAACAGCTTTAGTCTGTCTTTGTCGATCTTTAGTAGCCACACCTTTAACCCTGGTTTAACTGAACGAGGCTAATCTAATGTTATCCAGATTTAATGAGACCTGAGTTTGAGTGGAGGTGAGCAGCTTGGAAGCTAAAATGCTGAAATGTGATTTCCCAGTTGGTGTGTGTGTGTGTGTGTGTGTGTGTGTGTGTGTGTGTGTGTGTGTGTGTGTGTGTGTGTGTGTGTGTGTGTGTGTGTGTGTGTGTGTATGTAAAAAGCTCTGTTCCTGCTGTGGGGGCTGCTGGGGACTCCTCCAGGTCCCTGAACCTACTGCAGCACCAATTAAAGTCTCAAGACCATGAAACTGAAGCTGCTGTCTGTCTGGTTTCTTTCTACTAAGAACAGGTGGATTCTTTCCCAAACCTCAGTCGATCCCACAGGAGCTCCACTCGGGAAACTCCCGGCCGTCCAAGTGTAGTTGTATGAGGCTTAGAGGCAGAACATCAGAGGAAATCAATTTTACAAGTGACTCCTGAGGTCTGCGGTACCTCGCTGGCTTTTCTCTTATCGAGGTAACTTCAAGGATTAACTCGGGCTTTCTGTCCACCGACGCTCGCTCACTTCTCACTGGGACGAATCACCCCGGTAACTTGCGCTGAATTTCTAACCCGCTCCGGACCGGGAGCCTCGTTAATAAAACATTGCGTAAGATTCCTACTAGAAACGTCCGTGCTTCCAAAAGCTGAAAATGGCGTGTGGCACAAAAAGGTCAATTACAGCGTGCGCCGGCACATCTGCACACAACTTTCCTTGGAATAGATCACAATCCACCTGGTTGTGCACTTCCTCTCCCGCCCTCAACACGCCCACTGTCGGCCTTAAATGGTCAACGCAAAGTGTGGGAGGAGAGTGACATCATGGAGGAGAGTGACATCATGGATGACGGCGAAACAACAGCCAGGGAGCCTCTGAGAGAGAGAAGGAGAGCTTTTGGTGGAGACACAGCAGACCGACAAAGTCCAGTTTAATGTGTTTATCAGTCACTAGAGAGTTGGAGGAGGAGGAGGGAGGAGGAGGGAGGAGGAGGAGGTCTGTCTCCAGCAGCACAGCACCCTGAGCTCATGACCGTGAGCGGCTTTTATCAGGATTGACAGCCATGGTGTAGAAATATACTAAACTGTGTCACATATGTATAATAAAATCTAGAATTTCTTTATTTCACATGTAACCCATTAGTAAATCAGCTCTTTTTTTTTTGCATGAGACTTTCCCAGAGACTCACTTTAGTTTTTACCGTGTTCATACAGTTTAGTCCAGGGGTGTCAGTCATTTCAGTTGAGGGGCCACATCAACCTAACCTGACCTCTGGAGGGCCGACAGGTCAAACATCACATGTTAAACTGCAGATATGGACAAATGTCAAAGTCTTTCCTTCTTTTCATCCTTTTGCAAGAATTTTCCAGTCTATTCTGAAATATACATATTAAAGGAAATCAGATATATTTGCAAAACAAACACAAAAAAACTCTCAGTCCCCTGTATCTGGTATCATATTTTTATTCAGGATTAAAACAAGTTGTCATCATATGGAAACTGTTTTGAGTTTACGTGTCTAAAGTATCATTTCACACAAGTTGGACTCATTGTTTTATTGTGAAAGGCGTTGCGTCATGTGACCTCCACAGACGCATTAATGTTGGAGGTCAAATTCTGACCAAGGGCAGTTTTGAATGTCATTTTTACCAATCTGGTGTTTTTAGATCAGCCTCTGTCAGTTTTCATATTTTTTCTTTTAAAAAAATCCCATGGCGGCCGGATTAGATCCTCTGGCGGGCCGCTTCTGGCCCCCGGGCCTCATGTTGGACACCCCTGGGTTAGTAGATCTGGATGTTACAGCTGTAAATCCTAATACGAGCAGCTGGAGAAGAACAGATGTTTTCAGCGACAGTCAGCCAGTGTTGCTCCCGACACTGCAGCTTTACACACGGCTGTTTAAACTACTTATGTGTTTACGCTGAAACTAGACTGATTGTTACACTTTGTCACAATTGATAATCAGTTCTGTCCTCTGCAGACTGCTGACTCAGCAGCAATGTGCCACTAAAGAAACACTTCTATAGCACTGCAGCTGGGCTGTTTACGATCATGTGGATCAATAAGTCTGATATTTGACCATTCATAAAGATCCAAATGGGAGGTATATTTTAGTTATTGGTCTCCCTCTTTAACATTTAACAGACAGACGAGCTCCAAAAGCCCCGTCTCTGGAGGATTAAGTTCCCTCGGACCAGAGACTTGACGTTTTATTCACACAGGCACTCATCATACTCCAGAATTTTTTTTTTTTTACCCCCAAAACTGAAGAACATAGAATAGAAAACATTGCAATCTTGCCAATCACCCTGTCTGATCATGCACCTTTAGCTGAGGACAGACACCAAAAATGAAACATTGGAGATTAAATGCTTCACTTTGAAATGATTTTTGAGTTCTGTAATTTTATATAAATGCTGAATTGGAGCCCTATTTGGAGATAAATGCGAGACCTGTGATGTCGCCCCTCGTTTTGTGGGATTGTGCTAAAGTGTATATCAGGGGTCGAATAATATCATTTGCAAGTGACAAGAAAGAAAAAAAAAAAAGAGGCTTGACACCAATAAAAATAGAGGGTCATTTGAGATTCACTAAACAAAAATACTCTGAAAATGACAAGAGGCTTAAGAAGCAGGAGTCTTCAAACAATGTGACGGAAAGACGATCACTAAACCTCTTGTCTATTCTTCTATTTCTATTTATTAATTTTTTTTAATTGTTGTATTCTTATTTGTAGTTTTTTAATGTGTTTGTAGTTTTTAATCTGTTTTTATTTTTATTTTAGGTTTTTTTTTTAGTGTTGGACTGTTTAGTTTAGTTTTTGTTTTTATGTGCAGTCACATGTGCAGCACTTTGGGAACACGTTGTTGTTCAAATGTGCTATATAAATAAAGGTGGATTGGATTGGATTGGAAACCAAACTGCAGACTGCTTTGACAATTTTTAGGAGTCTCTGTACAAAAATGCCGACACGTGTAAAGAGGACAATTTAATATCAGATTTTTAAAAAGTGTCCCGGTAACAACTCTCCCTGAATCATTGGCAACACAATTAGATGAACCAATTCAAGAGCAGGAAGTTAAACAAAGTTAAAAAGTAATATAAGTCCAGGATTTGAGGGCTTTATTAACACATTTGATCAACTATTCAAGGAAAAGGTGTCTCCCTTATTTCCAGCATTGCAAACTGAAGCTTCCTGGAATTATGCTGCAATTGTCGTAATACAAGAGGAGGGAAGAGATCCTGCAAATTGTCAGTCATACAGACCGACACCATTACTTTACACACACCCGCTAAATCCTGAATACTTGTTGGCGCAATTGTGGTACTGATGTTGGGAGTCATACTCATATTTGTCGTCACGTTGATGTTTTTCAATCACAAACATAGCGTGAGAAGTGGCGTACGCCTCTTTCAGGACCCGTTTTGTGCATAAAGCCACAGAGTTCCGTCACTGCCCACGACCCTCAAGTTGTTTCCAGATCGAGACATTTTTCAGATAAAGGTTGGACTTGTCCAGAGAATTTATGGACTTTGTCTTCTGGTTGGCGATTGATATCTGATGTACCGTTTACTGCCTCGGCGAGATTCCACTTTTTTGTAGCTCATAACAGCTTTTTTAAAAATCTTTTTCCTTGGCAGAAAATCGACGTTAGTTTTGTAGGAAATGAAACTTGATATTGAAATTGGCAGAGCCACAAGGGAGTGTGTCCTACTGCTTCATGGCTGAACAGCGTATGACCACAGTCCTACCAGAGGAGACCAATACAGTAAATCCTCTGATGTAGGGACACCCTACAATCCAAGGGCAAGTGTCCCCTGAAGACAGGTGTCCTCTCTTTGGGGGGACGGGTCAAGAGGACAAATTGTAGGACCGGTTGCTGTTGAATGAACCAAACACCAAATATGCTACTTTCTACTGGTTTTCCAACAGTAATAATCGTCCCCACACCTGGAACGACGCTCCAGATGTGAAGAAAGTCTGTCCTCTCACTCTCTGGCTTGTTTCACTTTTTAAAAACCGTGTTGCTCCAACCAGCCAATCAGAAATCAAACCCTATATAGTGTCATCAGGGGTTTTAGCCAATCACAATCAAGGTAGGCTCCTCCCCTTTGACTCCTCCCACAATGAGGAAGCTCTGCTCTGGCACATGGCGCCACGAGAGGAGGTACTTCCCAAGATGGGCAATGTGTGGGCGGAGCCAGTCCAGCTCTCACAGACACAGCAGATTCTGAATGCAGCTCCTAATGATCCAGTATTCAAATGGAGGAGAATCAAGATAAAACAAGAACGTTTGAAAACATCTGTCGCCCATGTGGAGGGATGACACCACTCCTCCAAGCCTTCCTGTCAGCAGGTGGAGGTGCTGCTGGTTCCTTGTTGTTATACAGTGAACACAATGGTTTAATAAAGGGATTGCGAAAACCAAACCTCTTCCCCTCCTCTCCTCCACTCCTCATTTCCTCTCCTCTTCCTCTGTCTCACTCCACTTCTCCCTCTGTCTCTGCTTTCTTTTTGCTCAGTGATTCGCAGGAAGTCCCATTGTGATGCTAAACTGGTTCCAGGGGGGGGGGGGTGAGAGAGAGAGAGAGAGAGAGAGAGAGAGAGAGAGAGAGAGAGAGAGAGAGAGAGAGAGAGAGAGAGTTATTTAGTTTGTGTCGGATCAGATCGCCCCTGCCCGTCCTGGAAGTCTGACCGCCTCTCTGTAAACTTTCTCCCCCGGCTGCGGCGACTTGTTCCGGGCTCCTCTCCGACTCTTCTCCCCCGGGGCTGGAGCCGCTCGTCGTTCCGGGCTGTTCTCCCTCCGCCGCTGCGGGAATTACACTTTGCGGGAAGCCGCTCCAGCTCTCGCGGCGGAATAAATGCATGAGGAGCATGCGCTCGTGAAGGAGAGCTCGCGGTCTTCCGTCCGATGCACCGGCCGTTCTTTTCCCGGGCGGAGCGCTCCTCCTGGCCGGGCATGCAGAGCGGAGGTCGCCCTGGAGGAGGAGGAGGAGGAGGAGGAGGAGGAGGAGGAGCGGGGAGCGGCTGGGTGCTGGTGGAGGCCCGGCTGCAGGGAGGAGCGCCCTGGGGCTTCACCCTGCAGGGCGGCCTGGAGCACGGAGAGGCGCTCATCATCTCCAGGGTAAGGGGACGGGGGGGCAGGGGGGGCAGGGGGACACCCCGGGGGGGGGGCAACTGGTCCATCGGCAGGTTCCTCAGTAGAACCACGGTTCTCCTGTCCAACGTGTCTTTACTTCAACTAATGACAGGCTTTTTATGAAGCCATTCATTTGTTGTTGTTTATCCAGATCAGGTTCATCAGGTGGGGGTCCTTCACAGGACACACACACACACACACACACACACACACACACACACACACACACACACACACACACACACACACACACACACACACACACACACACACACACACACACACACACACTTTAATGTAATTCCAAACACTGTTATAAATTGAAGGTACAGCATCTGACTTTTTCCCCGATTGCTTGTAAAAGAAGCAGCACATGAACAATTTAAACATAAAATAAATCACAAATAAAAAGGCAGTAAACATCTTAGAAATATATTATTGCAAACTCATATAGACTGAAAGATGCATGATAGAATGGAGAATGTCAGGCCCGTGTTAGTTCAGGCAGGACTGGGCCATTGGGCCTAAAAACCATCAACCATTCTTTTTTTTAAAGAGAAACATTTGCATTTCGATGTGATTTTCGATTTTTTTTTCTCAAAGCACTTGTTCAACTTTACTGCTGTGATTGTCCTCAGGGCTAAAATGTATACAAGCAATCCCAAAATAAAAAGTAAATGAAGTTCAACAAATTCAAGCTTTAACTTGGGTTTAAGCAAAAGTGCAACAGCACTGACTGAAACCTACAAAGAATGGCAGAACGGAATGGGGGAAAATGCCAAGAAACCATGGTGGGGAAAAACCTTGAATTTGCAAAATAACACATCTTTTTTCGCTACAACTGCAATTAATCACAAAAACTAAATCAATGTTTTTGCCCGGCCCTAGTTCAGGGAGACGCTCCAGGTAATGGCGGCACAGTACTGCACAAACATCCACAAATCCAAATGTTTCAGTGCAAATAAATACAACACGTGGAAATGTAATATCTCAAAAATAAGTACGATTTCAACAGCGTGTCAATTTGAAACCATATATCCTGGTAGAATTTCTGATGCTGATAAAAATGCAACAGTGACTCAACCGTCTGTGTTTGCGGTGGTCTCACAGGCCGGACCGGACCAGACCTTCCCGCCCTCTGGTTTTGACCCCAAACCATCGGTTTGACACATTGTTAGGCTCACCTGACGTGACCTGATATATTCATTGTGATTTAAGGTCAGGGACTCACTGAGATGAAACTTTGTGGCACTGTGTGTCATAAAACTCAACGAGAAACGAGATTTTAGATTAATGAGAACTTACTCCTATTATTTATTTGTATGTAATTAAAGCATGTCCTGTGTTTAGTATTCAGCCGGGCGTGTTGATGTGTCTCATTGATCATCCAAAGTGTTTCCTGAGGCAGAGCAGGTGTCGGCACCAGATCAGTACAGGGGCCCACGACGTCACATACAGTGAGAAGCTACATTGCAGGATGGATGGATGATCTATTGGTTATCTTTATGTTTGCAGTTAGTTTTTGTCAGTCTCACGTATTTATATCTGTTGTGTCGTTCTCATTATTAACACAAATGTTTGCTGTCATCTGGGACTCTTTAATAGAACAAATGTAAAGGCACACACATCTGTCGGCACCCCTTTGAAGAGTAATAAAGTACACTGTATATTCCATCATCTTATAGATATTCTTTAATAATTGGGTGGAAGCTCAATGTATTTTTGATGTTTGATATAGAGTGACATGTCTGAAAACAAGATTCGTTTGAATGATTACATTTTTTACTCTTAACGTCGTGGTTTGAAACTTCTTTGAGTAAAGCGCTGCCTTTGTAGCTAAAAGTAATATTTTAATCATACAGCACCAGAAAGATGTTTGTCATGAAAAATGTATTCATCAACATAATCAAAACTATACCACATCTGCACATGAGCCACACGCAGTGAAGGAGGGCGCTCCAGCTTCCACTTTCTCCTGAGGCCAATGAAAGCAGGAGCACATTGAGGAATCAAATTGTCAACTAGTATATGGAAAGGACGTCTGGTGTCAGACCCCGACTCGTTCTCTCAAACAATGTGGACCAACCGACTGTGAGATATCTGAGGGGGACGATATTTACCGCTGTGTGTAGTTTTTTTTTAATAAAGATTACAGGTGTGAGTTGGTTCCAAGAGCAGATTCTAAGAAAGGTCAGGCTGAAGCTTCAATAGAGGAAAACCAATTGTAAAAGGTCAAACAGGAGCATAGAAAGCACGGTACAAACACTTTGAGTGGAGAAGAGTCTGGAGTTGAAGTAGTAAAGTTCTACGCCTGTCATCACTCACTGCTCCGGAGCTCCTGGAAACACACAGATGAATTATAATTGCTGTAAAATTGCTGTAATCATTGTAAAGTTTGCTTTTTGTGGGTAGAGTTACTGACCTTGAGCAGAAAGGACAGAACAGAAATGTATATGCATGGTTTTGATTAGATTAGTATTTGTCACATACAAGTTTATCAAAAAATGTAGTGATTGTCAACCAGGCTCTGAAAACAAAAGATCAAAATAGGCAGTAAATATAACATACATAGAGAAAAACATAAAAAAAACCTTGATATGTTAGACAAAGTAATGAGCCCACATACATTTCAGTGAGCGTGTCCCCTATTATAAAGCATTACTGCAAAAGCTAGCAATGTTTCTTCATCATGGGTTCCCACTAACTCATATTGACTGGTCTGTGTTGTTTCTTGTCTGGTGCTCTCTATAGAATGCATAAAGAAACAGTAGAAGTGTTTAAACCACGATTAATTCCACAATGCATTTTCTAAATGCTCATTAGCCGTCACAATGACGAGGACATGTCTCGATGTGTTGCACGCTATAGAATAGCTAATGAGAGGAGGTGGGGTGGGGGGGGGGGGGGGGGGTTGGGGGTTGATCAGCCTCATTTCACTTAAAGAGGAGAGATTTAATCCAGTCCTCCAGCCAGCAGTTGATTCCTCGCCTAACCCTAACCCTGCAGAACTCTGAGACCTTGTGACAGAGTTTGCTTCAGGGTCGTGTCAGAGTGGTGTGTCAGCAGCTCATGTGACTGACGTATGAGGGATGACCTCCCCGATGCCCCTCCTGCCCACACTGCCAACCTGACCTCCTTTCACCACAATGCAAATCAGCAGGGTTTTTTTTGTGCAAATTAATGTCTTTGTGTGTGTGTGTGTGTGTGTGTGTGTGTGTGTGTGTGTGTGTGTGTGTGTGTGTGTGTGTGTGTGTGTGTGTGTGTGTGTGTGTGTGTGTGTGTGTGTGTGTGTGTGTGTGTGTGAGTTAGTTAGTTAGTTAGTTGCTTGACCTACCATGTCAAGTCCAAAACGTCGGCTCAGCCTCCAGTTTAAACGTCCAGGTTAGTTTGAGGTGTCAGATAAAGTCCGAGGTGAGTTCAGACCCTCGGTAGTGAAGGTTTGGGGGACGAGGAAATGTGTGACGTCCATGAAAAGACCCCACAAAGATTCTGGGCCGGGGGCCAAACACTGCAACAGTAAAATAGGACAGGAATGTGAATATAATTCCCAGAGTGCTTCCAACGCGGCCCGAAGCGGCACTCAGATCCCAGTTTCGCACTTCTCTGTGTGCAACCTTGATGTTTTGTCTCATTTGTCTTCGTCTTGTCTCAAATTCAACATGTATACATCCTTGCTGGCTTTGAGGGGGGAAAAGGTTAAGTTCCCACACTGGGTTTTAAATGTGCATCTCAAATTCACACAGCGTAGTCTGCACAGAGGTAACAGAGGGAACGCTTCAGAGGGCAGGTGGAGGGGGACCAAATACAGTATATGAACAATAAACAGTGCAGAAATAATATAAACGTCTGCATGTGTGAGGGCGTGAGAACAGGGGGCCATAAAGCTGCAGGGGAGCTCTATTAAGGATGGCGACTTACCGCTCAAGACCAACAAAGGTCTGAACTTTATACAGGTGGATGACTGGAAGTAGATGAGAACATGAACAGGACATGTTCATTGGAAGGAACTCGAGGAAAAACACACATTCCGTCCAGACTCATTCATATTAATTAATGATATTAGTTTGGAGTTGCACGGAGGGGTTGTAGTTAGCCGAAGATGTAGCGTTCAATCTGGGCTGGAGTTCTTCCTGTGTGGAGTTTTCACACATTAGGACAACTCGTTTATGGAAAACGTGTTATAGTGAAAGACATTTTTTCTACATTTGTGATAAGATAACTACTGTAACTCGCCTGGTGTTGGACTGGAGGCCTGTGCAGAGGGTACTGTACCTGTTACCCAATATCGGGACATTCTTTCTGACTTCACCTGCCTATGAGTTGAGGTTGGAAGACTTTTGGATGTACTTTATAACTAACCTGCGTGTTCTGTCAACTGGCCACATTTGAAGTGAGTTGGAATTACCCCCTAGGGTGAGTTTGCTCCAGAAAAAAGTGTTTGTTGGGCAAGATTTTCCTTTTTCAGATGAGGTCATTTGTGTTTGCCTGGGCTGCACGTTAAGACTTTCCGGGTTGCGTTGCCTCCAGCAATTGTAGGATGTGGTCATTGTGGTCGATGTCTTTCCCTGTCGAGGTGATCATACCTCTATTTTGGCATTGTGCTGTTGAGAATACATACTGGCCGTCAGCATACACTTGATCTTCTTGGATCTTCAACGCTATCAGTTGAGCTGCTTGTGCTGATAGAGGTTTAGGTAAAGTGTCAGCTCTGGGAGTTTTGTCTGAGGTCACTGCAGCATAACCTGTTGAGTTGGAACCCTCTATCGCACAACATTGTCAAATGGGATTTTTGTCGAGGTTCGTCTCGTAAATTTTGGTCTCGGCAGCACTTTGTGTGCTGTTCTTGACAGATTCTTCATTGGCCTTGCGTTGTGCAGCGAGGGACCGAGGCTCAAGGTCGTACGTCTCTCTCTCTCCTGCGACAGGAGAACTGTCACAACCAGTGCCGGATGTCTTGTGGGCGACAGATAAGATCACTTGTTTTGCCGCACAATCACTGACACTGCGTACAGTACTTTCAACGTCAGCGGGAGGGACGGTACCAGTGAGGCTGCAGCGTGTACCGACACCACAGCTGGTACACCAGGTACGATTCAGTAGAACACTGTTGCTCGTTCACCTTCTCCATGTTTTTGAGTCAATCCACACTTTGAGGGTTGATGTTGCCGTAGTTAATAAATCAGTGATGTTACAGATCCACAGTATGCAGCAGGTGACCATTCCCAGGAATGTCGTCATTGTGGTTTTCCCTTCATGTGACCTATGATGTACTCAATACTTTATTGATTTTGATTGATCTCATGATATCCTCTACACACAGCAGAATTTGGCTCCGATGTTGGAGATGAATGAATTTGAACAAACAGTTAAACGTTGCTTGTGAGAAAATGGTGTGTGATTCACATTACATGTGTTTCTGTTCTTGGTAAGTGACTCTCAGGTACGGAGGAGAATACGTTACTTATATCAGTCACAGAGACGTATTTGCTTTCAGGTCTTAAACTGATCAGAAGTAATTGCAGATCTAAAGACTAAAGGTACTCTGGGAGTCTCTGCGTCATTTACTGCTTTTAAATCCACCACCGCTCTCAGTACTTTTCCCCCACGAAACCATCATTTATGAGGTATTTCTTTTAGAACAGCTCCTTGTTGGCCTGTTGAGACGAAACATCATTTTGTTTTCTGTTTTCATTTCTCATCCAGATGTGCTGCTGCTCTGGACTGAGTCGACCAGCTACCATTTGTGCAAGACATCTGTGGTCTGTGAGATTAGAAAATATTTGGTCCCGTGTCCTCCAAATCTTGCTCTCTGAACCCTTTTCTGTCATTATTCCTCAGTCATCGCCGTCGTCATTATCGTTTGTCAGTTTAGTCTAAAGCCTGCGGCGCCTCTGGAAGTGGGAATAGTTCCTGTGTCTAATTTAGTCCTCAACTCTCTGCCGAGCAGATTACATGGACAGTTAAGTGAGGGAACAAACTGTATTGTTGCTTTGGTGTTGGTCAACGTCTGTCACTGGTTTATTTTCAGCGGAGGCTGGCCAATAGAGGGTGCCAGCAGAATTTTCTTTTTGTTTCATTTTTTTTAGCCTTGTAGTTCTATCAGCATCTGCATGTAATCGGCAGCTGACTGTCAATTAAAATGAAAAATGAGTTCAGTGCAATTTAAAAACGTGTTTACAATATTGATCACCGCGTGACATGGAGCTATATGTGTATGTCTGGCAATCTAATATTCTTTTACATCAGTTACGAAATACAAGTCAGGCTCATTTTCGGAATGAGAGACAAGAAATAAAATGTGATAATTGTGCATGTGGAAATACATGTGGAGAGCTTGACTTCAGAACAATGAAATACATTATACGGATAATACATCAAGTCTGGACACTCTTTTCTTTGATTAATCAAAAAAATAATAATGGTAATATTATTTGATTAGTGCTTTTCAGAATTCTCAGACACTTTGCATAGTCACAATCTTAAAATCAGCAAACAGTAAAATAGAGGAACATCATAAAAAGAGGTCATAAAACAACATGGAAATAGATTTTTACTATCCACATTTAATGATTAAAACGAGACTAAAGTGAGGTACAGTGCACGTGTTATACTCTAGAAACTCTTAACCTTTGAGGTTCATGACAGGATTTCCTGAGACACGATACAAGATACTCTGAATCAGAGAATGTTTTTGTCAGTGGAGGATCCCCCGACACCCCACCCTCTCCCCCCACGCACACCCCAGCCCAGACCCCAGACACCCCCCCCCCCCCCCCCCCCACACACACACACTGGTTTCTGAGGATGTTTTCTTGAGTCACACACTCTATTGATTAGAGGAGGTATGAAGTTTCAGTCATGGTACGAAAAGGCTGAGCCGCTTTGTTTGGTTACTTATGACTGCAGGGTAATGAATTTCAGCTGGGGTGCCAAAGACACACACACACACACACACACACACACACACACACACACACACACACACACACACACACACACACACACACACACACACACACACACACACACACACACACACACACACACTGCAGGCCTCATTTGGGTGTATTTATTCCTGAAAAGCATTTACGTGTGTCTTTCTGAGGAGCTCAGGAGTCGTTTAGTTTCTATGTTTGTCTTCTTTTTATCTTTTTTTTCCACAGTTGAGACCGAATGTTTCTTTTCCTTCTCATCAGCACATCACATCACACTTTGCTTTTGTTGCCACTTTTTTTTTTCCCCCACCGTGGGTCCTGATCGTGCAGCACAGCTTATCTGGGCTTTGGGTTGCTGTTTGGGTGTTTTGTCCCTGTTCAGCCTCAGTGAAGCCGTCCGTCGCTCGCCGTATGAAAACAGTGTGTCCTAGTGCTGAAGCAACAATCTGGAGGCTAAGAAAACACTGGCGAGGTTAACACATGTCACAATGCAGAGGAGGGTCAGTCACACCCTGAGAGAAATTCTTGGCAGGAGCGACTGAAGTGTCCCCAGTAGGCAGGGTTAATATTTTAGCTCACAACAAGGAAGCAAGTGAAAGCAACCATCACACAAAACCACCTTGTTATTGTCACTCAGTTTAAACTATATCGTTGTGGTGAATGTGTGCTTTCCCAGTTTATGTAGTCTGGGTTGTGTTGCTGTGTGAAGGTTCCTGTTAAGGTTTGTCAAAGATCCAAGCCAGACAAATTTCAGGAAACAAACTCTACCTTGAATAAAAACTCTTGTCACAGAGACAGTTTCATAGATTAAAGAACAAGGTAACTTGTGGTAATATATTACTAATTGATAGTAAGATTACAGTTTTCAATTCTGTTGTATATCAAAACAGGTGAGCAGTTGTATGCATGTATGTATATATATATATATATAAAACTTCTTTTTAGTGCAATATTTGTAACATAATATGGAGCAATCTTTCTGCTCATGTGCAACAAAGTGTGCATTTACTACGCCACCATCTGCGTAATCGGAGATGTTGTTTGAGAAACAAAAAGCAACGTTAAAGGAGTTTGAACGTGTACTTCACACTGTTCTAAGTGGTTTCTTCTCGTCTTCTCTTTTCTGAAATGTTGACGCATTAACAGCTTTAATCTAAACGTAACGTAAACATGACATTGTCCTTGTGTTTTTAGTTGATCTCAGATGTATTGTTTCTGCTTTTCCTGCTGTCAGGAGTTACAAGCAGAGGCGGAAATTAACGGATGACATTTATAAACGTAACTGTAATTGAGTATTTTTTTTTTTTTTTTACAAATTTTCAAGTTAAAATTTAAGTTAAAAAATATTGCGCCCTGGAAATATTTGACAGGTAGAACACAGTTTCCTGTCAAACAAAGCCAGAGTTTAGTGGTAAAATCATGATAATGGTACCTGGCACTAGAGTTTGTAACCGTCAAACATTCTGACTTCTAGATTTACCATTCCGGCTCAAATTGTAAAGTTGTTCCTTCATTAAGAACAGCTCCATCCCGACAGCGCTGCTCACTGATCTGAAGTGCTGCTTTGGCGTGTTTCCTGTTGCCATGACGACGACATACCACGTGACAACAGCGGACGTTGGGACGTACACGGCCGCGGCGTCATATCCAGGCTGTGATGTCAGTAAATTCAAGTGAAATACAAAAAAAATTAAAAAATTGCTTATCTCATGCGAACGCACTGCAAGAACCACAAACGGTGGAGAATAATTCACAAGTTACCAACTGGTCCTGAGGGAATCATATTCCCGTGTGACTATTATTACATTAGACACTAAGAAAAATGTGGTAATTAAAAAAGCTGATCAAGTGTGAGGATTAAGGGTTTGATAGCAGCTGGTTTGGATGGCAGCAGCATCACCGCTGTTGAATCAGCTGGTCTTTAAATACCAGTGAGGAGAACTGAGGAGACCAGCTGTTGTAACAACCAGAGCAACAACAATGGACATTTCTACCCAAATGTGGAGGAGGGTTGACCGTAAATCTGTTTTAGATTAGCTATTGTCTCCAGCGTTTCATTAAATCCTTCACTAAATAGAGGAAATCTCTTCACTAAAACCCTAAAACAGACTCGTACTTGATTTTGTTGGCGGCACATCTGAACCTGAGGTCTGACAGGTTGTGAATACGCAGATCCAGCTAAGTCTTTAACCATGTGTGCAGACGTTTAAAACCACTGCTCTCCACTGCTCAATCCAGCTGTAGCTTTATGCAGTTTTCTGAGTTTGTTTGTTTGTTTGTTTTTTTTGCATTTTCGTTGAGGAAGAAGGTGAAGCTGTTTGGGTTCATGGTCCTCACTGGACTCGACACAAGTTGTTAGAACATAGCCGTGGCCAACCAGCGGCTCTTTGACGATCAGTCGCTTGCTCTTCTATCCATTAACTGAGTGTAGCAGCATATCAAGTAAGTTAAACCTGAGCCCTTTGCGTCAAGGTGGAGAACATCACCAACGGGCTCCCAGTGTGCCAGAGGTGATCAGGAGCCTCACAAACAACACAGTTACTGTCAGGGTTCGTGAACTCAATTGCACGGCAGACAAGAAGCTCAGTTCAACAGTGTTTTATTCTCAAATAACACAGCAGAAGCAAAGTCAGGCAGTCCAAGGTCAAAACCAGTACAGGCGATGGAGGAGGAAATCCAGGAGGCAAAGTCGGGCAGGCAGAAGGTCGACAATACACGAAGACAACACGAGGGGAAAATGGCGGGTACGAATGGTGTGAGAACGCAGATGAACTGGCAACCAGAGCTACAAGAGAGGGGAGCTAAATACACACACTGATGACAACAACAAACAGCTGTGACCAGGAGGAGGAAGCAGGAGAGCAGAGGGGCGGAGCTAAGGGGAACACAATGAGACGATTGACAGAGTAATTAGACTTTTTAATTTGCATTTGTGACGAATACATCTGGCTGCTAAAAATGTATGAATTTTCATTTGATGTCATTTCCTGTTTATGTGAGAGAGAGAGTTGGTTTGTAAGTCCACATGTGTATGACGTGGCTCTCCGTAGTCCCCTGGTCATTTCAGTGGCTCTTGGTCTCTGACTGGTTTTCCACCCTGATCTAGAATGCGACTTTCAGTCGGTGATGCTGATTTTCAGCTCCCACTCGAACATGCGATGACAAATGTGTCAGATCGACATCGTCCTTGTCCACACGAGGCGAAACGATCTTTATTTTTCCTCCCCGTCGTTCTTCAAAATGTTCTTTTTACCAAAAAAATGGAGAAGAAGACATGGAGCATGGCAAAAAACAACAAATCCTCGTATCAGAGAAACCGAAGGTCGTCTGATGCAGGGTTGTAGGTCGAGAGGTGGGTCGATGACATCATCGTTTTCAGCTAATGAGCGTCTTGTCGGGGGAAAAACAACGACGAGGCTGCATGTAACAGCGTTGTGGTGTGGACAGGCCTCTGATTTAAAATCCTGCTCTGTGTGAAATGGGCCATATGTTTGGCTACAGGAGGTGCCAGATGTGCACTGCAGCAGGGGTTTGCTCCTGAAGGTCATTAGCGCTTTGACGCTTCTACTCCAGGGCGTCTTTCTGAGGCCTGGAAGATGCTGTCAAGACGTAAACACTCCACTCTCATTGGCTTGTAGTGGACATCTCCCAATGCCTTCTGCAGCTCGTGTTGTGGATCTCATGTGGATCTCATGTTTGTTTTGTGCGGATGGTGTCAGTTTTTTTTTATTTTAGTCGCTGGTGAAGATGCTATCCATATTAATCTTTTTTTTTTTTTTTTTCCCCAAGACCTTTGAACAGCAGTCGCTTCCAAAACCTCGGTAACATCGGTAACATCGCACTGAATGAAACACCAAGGCCAACTTTGACCTGCAAATCTTTGGACTCTTGTTCTGTCCTGTCCTGGTGCCACGTTGCTCTTCTGCCTCTGCACAGATCGCCACGTCTGGAGAGTTCCTCCATCTTCTCTGGGTTTTGTCATAGCGAGATGTTGCGTTGCTACCCGTGGGGTTCACCAGTCCAGCGACCTGTCAAGGAACCGGACGAGGTGTGCGGCTGCAGCAGTCCTGGAAGTGGCCATAGCTTCCTCGAACTTCCCTGATTCATCCTGATTTATCTGACTGAAGGTTGACCGAAGCCAGACGCAGACTGGAAACCGCCACGTTCCACTTCTGCTAACTTCAGCGGGCACGTGGCTAAGTCAACAGAGGACCCTGATAAGATCGCCACGTCTGGAGAGTTTTATTGACACGCTATATTCTCCGTGAGGTTCGGGAGGTGACGTGACATTCTGTCACTCTCTCGCCCTCGATTTTTTTGTTTTTGTAATTCTCCTGGTCCGAATGAATGAACGGGGCGGTGTCGCGTCAAAAGATTCCCCTGGGGAACAGACGGTTCTGGGCTGAACCAACTGGAGGATCAAGCTGGGGGAGGCTCCATGTGGGATTAGTGGCTTTATCACTGAGTTGATTATTTAAGTGTTTGATTTTGAGGTTCATTTCTTTTTATGGATTTCTTTTCTTTAACTTATGGTTATAGTTTTGTTTTGGAAGATTTTAACTTGGTTTTATTTATTTTTTTGTTCTGCTGCGGGAGAAGCCACACTGCTGTTCAACCTCCAATTACTTTTGCACTTGCACTTTTTTCTATTTTGGCACTTTTTTGCTGCTTCTTTCATATTCTTTTGCTGCTCACTGACCCGACCGCTCTCCAGCCAGCTTGAGCCGCATCAGGCACTGAGAGGTCCCGGTAAAGAAACCATTGAGTGATAACTGAATCCATTATGGTTTCCATTTTTTCTTGGAGACTATAACTTGGCTTCAGGTGATAAACTGTGGGTGACTTTATAATTTTTCAGTTGTTTTGTCGCACCGCCAGTACTGTCAAGTTTCAATGACTTCCCCAAACTGCAGTCAACTTGAACGGTGAGATGAGATTATTGCAGTGTCATCATGAAGAGGATTATAAGAGTTTTCAGTACAGATTGGGTTTTTTTTTAATAGAATTGATCAGGACACTTTCCAGCCCGGGCCGTTTCCAGGTCTCGCAGCTCCTTGCATTGAAATGAAGCCTCATAACGGCTTCAAAACAAACATTTAGGAGATGGTGTGGATCTGAAATCTCTACAGGGATTCTTTTCATGACCGCACCAGTGTCTGCTCGCTCCCAGAGCAATAGAACCCCTGATAGCAGCTGCCCTGGGAAGTGTGAGCCAACACGTTTCACCCCGACGGCTCCATGGCAGAGATGAGTGCTCCATGTGTTGAGCCTGGCTCAGCATGACGGCCCCGCCTCACTCACACCCTCTGTAAAGTGTGCTTCCCTTGCACACCGTCACTTTGCATGCATTTTTCAGGGGGATCGTGTCAGAATATCGCCACCAGTTTTGCGTGCATGAGGTCCCGTTTGCACAAGAACAATTCTCTGGTTTCTCTGAGCCGTTAACAAGCACAAGGTGAATTGTGTCACCTTGGAGTTGTCGATGGAGCACGTTGTCATATATATCTGTGTGTTACAGCAAATCAATCTGGATTAAACCAAATATGCGAAACAATTTGTCACAGAGTCAAAGCATTGGGCAGAAGAATTGAATGTTTGATCATCTCAATGCAGAGGGAAGCATTTCAAATAGAATAGCTGCTGAATTTGAACAAAGCTGTATTTACAACTCAGGAGCAGGTGAATGGAGTCAACACATTCTTGGTTATGAGAAGTTATTTTTAATCATATTTCAGCCTCATTTGAAGCATAAATACTCTCCAACTACAGTAAATTCAACTGAATGTATTTATTATATTAGTGGGCATACTATTGGAAGAGATGGTTTTGTTGCTCTCACAATAAATTTGTCTGTTTTAGGTGTTTTAACTGCAAATGAATGAGACGTTTGTTTGATTACTACTGTTAGTTCTGCTTACCAATAATGAAATAGGAAATTCTTTTGCTATTTTCAAGACGATATAATAAAATATTTTTTTTATCAAGACACAGAAAATGACCAAAACTCCGGGGGTTAGACCAGGAGTGGATCCTACAGCAATAGAAACAATGGAACATGTGACGTCTGCTTTCTGTAGAAATGATTTGCTCAAAATGTTGCATGTGTGTGCAGGTAGAGGAAGGTGGAAAGGCTGAATGCCTGGAGCAGCCTCTGCTTGTGGGCGACGAGATTATCGTCATCAATGAGGTGGAGCTGACCGGATATCGACAGGAGGCCATTGCTCTGGTCAAAGGCTCACACAAGACTCTGCAGCTCACTGTCCGCAGGTACCAACGTGTGTGCGTGTGTGTGTGTGTGTGTGTGTGTGTGTGTGTGTGTGTGTGTGTGTGTGTGTGTGTGTGTGTGTGTGTGTGTGTGTGTGTGTGTGTGTGTGTGTGTGTGTGTGTGTGTGTGTGTGTGTGTGTAACACTGAGATTCTTCAAATGAAGGTAAACAGTAAGAAAAGTCCTTCATGAAAGAGGAAAACAATGTTTATTCGCCCCCTTGAGGAAACGATTCCGCTGCATTTAACCTTCCTATTCGTGTTCAGCCATCTCCACACAGGCGGGGAGCAGTGGGCTGCCTCAGTGCAGCGGCTGGGGGGGGTCAAAGGTCTTGCTCAGGGACCCCCCCCATTGGTAAAACAACATCCTTCCAGCAGTGGGACTATAACCTCAAATCCAGCACCGCCCCTTGAGACCCTCACACAGAGCATTTCATTCCAACTCCTATTTACTGGAAGAGGAAAAGTTACTCATGTTCATGAGTAACTTCGTGCATTAAAACAGACAGTCGTGTTCGGTTTCGCATTAGCTGAAGCTGTTATTGAAATGGTTCGGTGGGGTGCCTCAGTAATCCTGATCTTACTCAGTTCTCCTGACCAGAGCATGACAGGTGTCCCGCTGTAAGCAGCATTAGCATTAGCATTAGCCTTAATCCACTGGCGCTGTGGTTGATTACCGTTAGCAGCATTGAATTCATATTAGCCTTCGTCTTATTAGCTTTTTACGTCTGTCTGCCTGTGGGCAGTTTGTCTTGACGGTTCTTGTCACTGTTCTCCTTCATTATTTTTTTCTGAGAAGCGCAGAAATATACATTTCAGAACATCGATCTCCCAAAGTCTGAAGTAACTTCATCTGAACTTAATGAGTCACAACAACACTACTTTAATTAAAGTTACTTTTCCAATTATTTTTTTTGAAGTAATTTCACAACTGTTCATAAATCAGGTAACTGTAATCAGTTACTGAGTTTGAGTGACTGAAAGTGTCTACACGGTGCAAAGCCTGGCGAGACAGGAGTCTAAAATGGGTTCAGCTCCACTGAGGTTCATGCTCATCGTGGGCGAGTTGCAGATTGGAAACCCGGGACTCGCTGCAGGCGGGTGTGTCGCATCTCTTTTAGTGTGGAGGTTGATGCATTGCCAGGTGCAAAGCTGCTATGTATTGTGTTTTGGGGTGTGACTGCGAGTGAGGCGCAGCACAATGCAGGACTTTAGACTTTAGAAACACACACACGCACGCACGCACGCACGCACGCACGCACGCACACACACACACACACACACACACACACACACACACACACACACACACACACACACACACACACACACACACGGTGGGCCAGGTGTAGAGGAACACATGGCATTGTGGGAAGGCGTGGTGAGGAGAGTAGCTAAGCAGGGCTGGGTGTTTCGATCGAGTCGTCTGCAAGGATCGTATGAAGATCTGCTACAGGTCTGTCTTTGTTTGTGTGTGTGTGTGTGTGTGTGTGTGTGTGTGTGTGTGTGTGTGTGGTGGGGGGGGTTGCTGGTTCACTTCTCACCTGGTAAATCCCCACGGTAACTTACACTGAAAGTCTCACCTGCTCCGGAGCAGGTTATGTTGTTGATAAAAGAGCCAGTATAAAAGCTCCGCCTCCTGACCAATCAGGTCTCTTGTAAAATGACCAGCCCATTCAAAGAGTTTTTCGGGAGAATTGAAATGCCTTTGACATAAAATAAATCCTGGTCGCCGAGGCTTCCAATGACGTGTTTTGTTCTTAACTTGTTCCAAAGTCTGTTTCGCTCCATGAGGGTTGATGTGGAAGAATGAGGTTCATGTTCTCACCTGACAGAGCTGCAGAAATGTGAAAATATGGAACACGCAGCAACTCAGGCTGTCATGATGAACAATCAATATTGCAACACAAAACGTGTTCGCACACGGGGGCCCAAAGAACTCCACGGAAACAAAATGTAAAGTAAAGGAAAGGCTCCGAGGAAGCTCTGCCTGAAATGTCTGGCTTGTCAGAATCAACACCTTTTTTTAATCACAAACACAATTGTACGCAGTATGATATGCAATGAAATGGTTATATTGATAAAGTGAAACTGAGTGATCACAGTGCTGTACGTTTATATTGTCCGATTGATTAAAATAGCATCGTCTTACGAAGTTTCACATTAACAGAGTTTTCAGTGTTCTGCAGCATTCCTTCCTGGCGTTTGCCTTTTAAATGGGTTTAAATGGACATTGTTTTCAAAATGTTTCTGTGTAAACATGAAACTTCTATTAAACGATAAATGCGAAAACTATGCATTTTCACTTTTCACGTTGTCATGGAAACGGGATCCCAGACTATTGTGTTTTTGCATGAGTCATGAGGATTTTGTGATCAGAGGTGTCAAACTCTTTGTCGTTCAGAAGGAAATAATGACCATTTCCAATGTGGTTTCAGTGCAAAATGGCACAAGTCCACTTTAATAATCAGATCATATAACAAAAGACTTAGAGTGCAAGTTCATCACTTTGAGAATTTTTATATTTTTAGATAAAAGGTTCCAAAATTATTGCATGAACAAAGTTGCAATAATATACAGTAATATCCACGAACAAACACAAAAAGAAACGGCGCACACATACAAGATGGAGTGAGGAAGAAAACAGCGCACACACATCTTGTTTCTCCGTCTTACAAAGACACAAAAACAACTCCTTGTTATTATGTTAAACAGTGCGTACGTGAGTGCGTGTGTGCATGTGTGTGTGTGTGTGTGTGTGTGTGTGTGTGTGTGTGTGTGTGTGTGTGTGTGTGTGTGTGTGTGTGTTTGTGTGTGTGTGTGTCTGTGCGTGCGCGACTCTATTCTTGGTTTCATTTGGACAATAGGTGTGTGATGTCAACAGCAAATACACCTGTCACCACACTCACCACACCTGTCTGTGTGTGTGTGTGTGTGTGTGTGTGTGTGTGTGTGTGTGTGTGTGTGTGTGTGTGTGTGTGTGTGTGTGTGTGTGTGTGTGTGTGTGTGTGTGCGCATGTGAGCGTGTCATTAATGTAATCCAGAAAGTGTGCACAGCACTAATTTAAAAATGCATTACTTCCTTTTCCCCATAATGACCACATGAGAAAAATGCCTCATGTGTTTGCAAATGTATTAAAAATAGAAAAAGGGATGTTGTTCGTACAATTATGAGGAAACTTACTTACTTTAAAATTAAAATAATACGGTCTACATGTTTTGTTTATGCATTGGTTAAAACATTGCTAAAGTGTAGTTTATTTTGAATTCCCAAAATTTAAGAACTTTAATAAAAAAAAAACGTTAACATTTTATTACAGTTTTGAACTGAAACCATTTTTTAATTTTAGACTTTGAAGCCATTTGTTGTCTATTTTAGTAGATTTATCTTTAAGGAGTAAATTTCCGCTGTCAACCACAGAGGTGTATGGTTTTACTGTTTGAAGCTGTTTCGTTGACGTGCAATAACCCATCAATAGGGCTCAATATACAGATTTAAATACGATCAAAAGTTTACATGTACATGTACAATGGCACTTTAACTGAACAGATGAACACTTTAAAAAGAAACGTGGCACTTTAGCTCTATTGTATAAAAAAACAAAAGATGTTTCATTTGAATGTCTGCGAGAGCTCAAAAATAAAAGTGTCAAGTCACATTTGAGTTGCGTTTTAGAATTGATGTTGGGATTTCACAAGACCACAGGACGTTGGTTCATTTCTCAGGAAAGACAATCTTCACTCATCATAATACAGTCATGGCATGTGAATTGTGACTCAGGAATGTGACTGAGCATCACACCCAGCAGGGGGTCCTGTTGTCACTGCAGACCCATGCATGTATCCTCCCTCCCTTTCTGCTCCCATGCATGACCCCCCCCACCCAGCGTTAGCATGCAGCTAACACCAGAGGCCTGTAACCAAAGGCCTCCACTCCTCAGCTCCTCGTCTGACTCTTGTCTTATATCATTTGCCTTATCCTTCTCTTTTTTTTAAAGTTATTCATTTATTTATTTATCTGTATTTACTCTTGTTCCTTCTTTTGGTTTGTCGACGTACAGATTGGGGGGACCAGCAATGTCAGCTTATTATTTTACAGTGTGAGTTTCTACACATGACAATAAACATCGTCCAGAAAATCTATAAAACATTGCATCGTGATGAAACTAGCTATTTACGCCTCCACTATTTCAACCATTTCTATCCATTGTAGCTGTTCTTGTGTATCAATCCACGGTTTTATTGTATCCGGCTGTTTAAACAGTGATGTTTTTTTCTGTTTCACACATTCATCACAGCCTTTTAGTCTTTGTCTCCGTCTATGAAACACACAGCTGAACTTACATCATCAGGTCTTTCAGTCTGAACTCAACTGTTCAACCCGGCAGTGACAGGCAGGTAGTTCGATTGAAAAAAGCATTGAAATCCTAATATAATTGTCACTTTCGTCTCCTCGAGCTGAAGACCAGCATCATTAAAATAACATTAAAAAGCTCATTTACACCCACACTTGTGAAAGCTACACACACAAGCATGCTTGTACTAAATATATAAATAATGAATAATAAATTATACTGAACAATAACTATTTAATTTTCATTAAATGTATTTTATTTGACCAAGTACAGTACCAGTACCAGTACATTTACATGCCATAAAGCCTAATTCACACTCAAATACATAAACAAAATGTGACGGCTGAGCATTGCTGTGAACCGCCTCCGCACGGCCTCCATGTCGATGCTACGTCGCCTCCAACAGCCTGTAAAGCTTCAGTACATCTACGCCCGGCCTCTTCAAAATAAAACTTTTTATACTCTTCTTTGTGGCCCGGTACCAAATCTGTTGGTTGTGCAGTTCATGTCCCGCCCTCAACACGCCCACTTTCTACCATAAATGGTCAACGCAAAGTGCCTCGTCAATAGTTTTGCATCTCAATCAGCTGATCGACGCTAAATCCTGACAGAAAAGACGACGAAAAGGAATTTTGCGGAGAGAGAAACAGTCATGGAGGAGGTGGAGGTGGAGGTCAGGAGAATTCTATTATCTGGTGTCACAGTAGTGGAATTACTGATAAAAGAAAAACACTGGAAATAGTGAGAGAGTCTTCGAGAGACCAGTGACTGGTGGAGGAGAAGAATCTGATCTGAAGATGAAAGTTTGACTCATGAACATAGAGCTGCTGATTCAGCAGTAATGTTCCACTAAAGAAACATCTATACCCTGTTATTTATGACGACGTGGCTCAATAAGTGTGATGTCTGACAGGGATTAAATGTAGGAGGTTAATCTGGCTTCAGTTCTCCACCTCACCATCAGCGCCGCCACGTTCCCCGTCTCCAGAAGGTGTGTGCACCACGTGCAAAGTTGGCACGCCGTGACACACATCCTCCTGCAAAGTTGATGTTTTTAGATCACAAACATTGCGCGGGAAGTGGCGTTACGCATCTTTCAGGACCTGATTTGTGCTTCAGCAGCGTTTCTAGATGAGGCCCCGGGATGGGACCCAACAGCAATCAGATTCAACCTCAGGAACGACCCAGGCGGAGGTCAGAAGGCGAGCTCAGGTCCAAAAAGAAACAATAGCGGAGACACGAGGAAGTGATCGAGGACGCTGGACGTCTGACGTGACGTCCAAACACAATGTGGCACAGACACACAGGGACAGGAAGTAGTATTCACCTGAAGTACAGGAGACACGGGGAGGGAGGACGCACAGGAAGGACAAGTGGGACGAGACGGGGAGAACTCGGATAACTACAAAATAAAACAGGACGGACAGAAACACACAGACACACACACCGGGAGTGCTGACTAGCTGCGGGTGACGTCGCTGACTGATGATGTCATGTAATTACTAATTGAGGAGCGTTCATGAGTGTGAGTACCTCGTTGCAGTATCTAATACTGGTATCCGTACCACGCGACACTTAAATGTATTGTTTATTGGTCTCAAAAAGTATTGTCCCAAGATTGACACGTGTCAAGGAAAAGTCGAATGAAATACTTAGATTTTTGTGATGAAGGTTGATTGTTGCTGGCAGGATTCCTCCTGCCCTCTAAAGCTTGGATTCGCTTGAATGTTTTGCCAAATCTGGGACTTGTTTGAGAAGCACTTATGCTGGATTTCCTGCTAATCAATATTGACATAGACTGTCAAAGTAGTGACGTTGGACACAGATTCCATTCACGTCATTTCTCACCTTGCGGATTGTAACGTTGGATCACAGAACACATGAGGGGGACTGAGAGGTGAGATGAGGGAATTAAGTGAATTAAAGAGTGGAAGTGATTGACGTTGGAGGGTAGTGACAGGTGGATCTTTGTCCTCTTCATGCCGGTGAGTCAGTCAGTATTCAGTCGAGCAGGTTTCTCTCCTGCCGCTCCGGCTGCTTTGCATGCGCTTTGTTTGTGTGACTCCGGCAGAATGCAAAACTGAAAGTGACCATGGGAATCGTACAGCACCTGCTCGCTGACGCCGGAGATTACCTGAGATTATGATTCTAAAACATCCCAAATGAGACGGGGGCAACATTACGACTAAAAGGTAGGGCTTTCTTTGTCTTAAAGCGTATTCCCCAAACAATTATATAATATTAATGGTAGTACATGAACGAAAATAATATATTTAGGAGCAAATATACATTTCTCAACTTGTCTTAGTTCATATTAGTAACGTGAAAATAGTTCGGCTGGATCATTCTTTCATTTTTATTCATAGTTTTATCATTTTGAGCATCAGACAATGTGTCCATATTTTTAATAAATACATAGTTGACTAGTCATGTAATGACCCTCAAACACCTTTCATGTCTGGTGGGCCGACACGCTCAAACTATATGAGACCTCCAAAGAAATAAAGAAGAACTAAACTAATGTTGATCCTTCCAAAACCTCGTCGGTCTGTTTGTGGATCGATTCTTGTGGTGAAAATAGATGAATTAAGATTTGTAGCGAAGCTTGTTCTCTCCATCATTCCTGCTGTTTGGCTCTTTGTACGGAGTTGTAGGATCGTATCAATATCAGTGAGAAAAGTGGACTCTGCTCAGAAAAAAAAGAACGTAACAAACTTTCAGGAGAGGAAAAACCTGCTTTTATCCACAACTCTTGGTTTTCGTGTCACATGTTGTCATAATCATGTTGTCGATGTGAGGTAACTCTCTTGCTTCTGTACACATTGCAATGCTATCATCTTGGCTTGTACAATACTTCACGGACCTATTTGACAATAGAGGCTACTTTGTACTCAAACATATGAAAGGAGGGTTTTTTTTAGGAGACATAAATCACCTGTCTACATACGAAATCATTAATGGACCCAGACGCACCGAGTCTGGAGGGTTGCAGGGTTTCATGTCTCGCCAGAGTTGACGCAGTTCACAAAAACCTGATAAGGAAACACCTCTAAGTTATTTTAGTCATGTTGTAACAAAAAAAACCAAAACATTTTCCTGGATTCAGCTTTATTGATTTCAACCTGAAACTGCTGAAATTGATATTAAATGCCATACTGACATATAAACTGTACACGTAACATGACAGTGTGGCATATAATTTCAGTTTTGAATATGTGTTTTATTAGAAATATATTACATTTATCCCCTACTTTTTAATCATACACAATTAGAAATATTATTATTAGAGAGAGAGAGGGAGAGAGAAGCCCGATCTCACCCCCTTATTTTTTTATTTTTTAACTCTTAGGTTGTGTTAATGTTGGTTTTATGCCGTTTGGCAATATATTTATGGAATATTACCCAAAGGTAAAAAGTGATATCTCCATGAAATGGCAGGCATGTCAAATACATTTCGACTTACAACCGTTTTGTCCACAGATTCTCTCAGTCTACATGATATTCCTTTATACCGTTGTGGTTTACATTAATTTATATATTCTCAGTATGTGCTGTGTTTTCATTGTCGAGGGTTGGCACTCTCAAGCGTACTTCTATAAGTAAATGTCAGTGAAATGACATGAAGTGTACATAAAAACACAAACTTGATGCATCTTGTATCCAAAAGTTTTTTTTTTTTGTTTGTTTTTTAATCTGCTCATCTTCTGTTAACATCAAATGACGTTTAGTGACAATTGTCCTTCTCAGATCAGAGTGTGGTTGCAGTGCTGACGTCAGGGGGCCAGATGGGATTAAATTGCCCAGAAGTGAACTTTAAGGGACCATTTGTGACAAATGTTAAGTGTTTTATAATTATTCTATGCTTCAGGTGGATCCCGTGTGGTTAGTGCACTTAGTGACCCAATTAGGCCAAGAAGAATTTCAGCAGCTTATTGTGTTGTCGTCTGTTGACGTTCCCCCTCTCTCTGTCTCTCGGTCTCTCTCTGTCCGTCTTTGTCTTATTCCATTCATCTCCACTGACCCTCCGTCTTTGTGCTCCTTTGTCGCTGGTTGACGTAATCAAGCTCAATGAATGTTTGAGCCCCCCCTCAAAAAGGAAGAAAAAAAAGGAAGAGGAAGAAGTGATTATCTGGACAAACTGCCCGACACCTGTTTCCTAGGCAACCCCGTGTGTGTGTGTGTGTGTGTGTCGGTGTGTATTAACAGCATCGCGGGGATTTGTGAGCTCCGTGACTTTGCGAGGACCAGGAAACCAGGAAACCAGGAAACACAAAGTTGAACAGCTGCAAGGTGTACCTCTTCGGTTAAACGTAACGCCGCCACGAACCACTCATTCTCTAACGATAATCTCTCGACTAACAAAATGTTTTAGCTTGTAATACCTCTTTGTACCACAAGGTGTGAGCGATTTCCCATCGTAGCTCCCGTATTTTCTAGCCTATAAGTCACATCCGTCCAAACAATTCATCAAGTCGCAAATATTCTCCAGATGTAAGTGTTAATAATTCTGGTCCAGCTCCAGTGTTCCGGAACCTTCCACGAATAAGTCTTGCTGCTCTCTTTCTGTTGCCTCTTTTTACTTTAAATCCTGCTCTGGTACTGCAGAACCTTTTCCTTTTGGAGGCATTTTTCAATACAAATACAGTCGTGGTAGTTACTATTTTTCTGTGGTACTGTAGCAGATTTCTGTGGCCGTACAGTGACATCTAGTGGTCACAGATGATACGAGCTAGTATATTTTGAGACACAAGTCCTTTTGTAACCTAATTTGCATGACCAGCCAAATAAGTAAATGAATACATTATGACTTACAGGACAGAAAGTACAGCAGTAGGCAGAACAGAGTTCTGCATCCTTTATGACCAGAACAGTTGCTTTTGCACATTTTTAAATGTGTCTGCCTCAAAACATCTATAACCTTCAAACTGCAAGTTATCTGGCCAGCTCCAGCTTACACCTAACCCCCTTTCACAAGTAAAATCATTCCATGAGTTGTTCACCCAGTTCTATCTCATCTTAAAGTTCCTCTCCCAGAATCCACACAGGAAAAATGGGAAATTTAGGAGCCGGTTTTAGTTGTTGACGTCCGTCTCTAATACGTTCTCAGTACCTTTCTGAAGGAAATCCATCCGACAAACACTTCGCGAAAGATACTCTGGTTTGTTGACGTCTTCGCATCACGGAAAGTCAAGAAGGTTCCGAAACAAGATTTGTACACTCGACCTCACCAGGTCGATTGGCATCTCACCACGCCATCTTTGATATCCCAGAAACCCTTGCAGCAGGTTTCCCAAGATCACGTCAGCCAGCGAAACATGAACACAGTTAAACACTTCGACTTCGGTATCATACTTTTGGGAACTGTGGTTTGGACATTAGTGGAAATCAGTGATGGTTTTGTTTTTATATGTTGGTTTATTCTCTGCAGAAGTGAGACCTTGTATGTCAAGTACATTTTAAAGATTTTTTTTCTTCTTTAAAAGTGTATAGAAGAGTCTCAGGGTTGAGTATTAAGATATTAGGAAGTCATGAAACAGCTAAATATTATAAGAACCGGAAGGGAGGAGCAGAAAAGTAGTTGTAGTATTAGAAAAAGCTGCAATGAAAATGCTTTTTTTAATAATTATTTGCACGAGTGGCTAAAAACGTACATGTAAACTTTATTTTTGTTTTGTTTTGTCACGAAAACAGCATCAAAATGTTTTAGTTTTTTTAGTTCATTGAAAGTAGTCAATTACATATTTTAGAATAAGAAAAAAAAAAATCTGAATCCACTGTTATTTTAATCAATATTGTAGAATCACATACAACATAACATAATTTGTGGATTGTGACATCTGAGTCCAAGTTTACATTTCTTATTGTGGACAAAGTAAAGAATCAATCGACCTGCAAAGAAAACAGTGTTTGTAACCACAACCTGCTGATTCGATGGCCCGAGGTGTCGTACTTCCCCGCTGCTCTTATCTGATACACTAATGACACAGAGAGGTCCCGTTAAATTACAGACTGCTCGAGCTCATAAAGAATCTGCCTCTGAAAGCTCAGTTTCACCAGAGCAGGTGAGGAAGACTCAGGAGAGACTCAGAGGAAAGAATCGTGTCTAATTAATGAGTTAGTGAGTTTGACAATTTTGCTGGTTTTCTGTATCAATTGGTAATAAAATGCGATTTCTTTTTCACCAAAGACTTTATGTTTATGAGAATGAGCTGGAAACTTTTTCCATTTTTGTTGAACAAAGGCTGTGTGCAGACAATATTTTGATCAGGATCTCTGTATATTCTGGTTGTTTTTTTGTCATACAAGTCCACTCAGTATTTGGCTGTCAGAAGTGTGTTCCCACTTTTACAGATGATGGTGTTGTGAATGTCAGTAAATGTACAGTTGTAGTATAAACAATGAGCAGCACAAACACTCTGAATACAATATTGTTATTGAGCTAATTGCACATGTGCAGAAAATCTACAGAATCCAGCTGTGTTTCACCGTATTTCCCAGCACGTTTCAGGGAAGTTTTGCTTTTCCTGGTTGGCGGAAGACAAAGATATTTCACAATCTGTGCAGTCTAGGAGGACGCTGCAAACGGAGCGGATCAAGACAGATTTTTTTTTTGTCTCAGACATGAACTCTGTCCCGATTCGCTCTGTGTGTGATGCTAGCGGATCAGATTCATCGGTCCTGGACCAGGTCCCGAGTGAAATGTTGATGTTTCAGGACTTGTCTGGGCGGTCCCGGACGAGGATTCATAGCTCAGAACCAACAGTCACATGACGACACACAAAGCTGATGCTGGCGGCCAAGCTAACAGCCGACTGATGCCCATGGCTAATCGTACGGCTGACTGATGAAGGTGGCTTCATGATCGTCAGGTGACTGCCATCTGACGTAACGTCCAGATTATAGAGCATCTTCCTCAGTTTAGCTGAATTTAAACCGTTTCCTTCACACTGACCCACAGCCTTTTGTCCCCCATTTTAGCCTCCATGTTTCTATGTGTACACTAATACAATACAATCTATTCCAATATAAAAGTTATTTTAGTAAGTTATATATAATTTCTCATATGACAAGTTGCTTTTTTAAGTGCACCACTAGTAAAGCAAGTCCATCAATTAATTAATAAATGAGTAACGAGTAAATGTGAATTATTGTGTAGAGGCATGCTACGTTTGTTCAAGATGGGTGGTGACCTTTCTTTGAGACGATGTAAATGACAAAGTGAAGAAACGTGGACAATGGGTCTTCTTCGGCGGACCTCCAGTATGGCTCAGTAATGAAGATTGATTGAATGACACAGCAAAAGGCCGACCGACCTCAAATAAACACTGTGGGAGTTAATTCAACTCTGGGGGAGTTAATTGAACTCTGGGCTTTTTGCTAGTCTAATGGAATCTCATCTAATCTGGAAAGTTCTGGCTGCTGTTGAGTAACAACCCTGGAAACTCAGGTGAGGTCAGTCTCAAGTAAAGTGTGTGTGTGTGTGTGTGTGTGTGTGTGTGTGTGTGTGTGTGTGTGTGTGTGTGTGTGTGTGTGTGTGTGTGTGTGTGTGTGTGTGTGTGTGTGTGTGTGTGTGTGTGTGTGTGTGTGTGTGTGTGTGTGTGTGTGTGTGTGTGTGTGTTGTGATGACATGGAATGTGACAATGCAGTCCCTCCTTTTTGGGAGATTTCTTCTTGTGGCTGCTCGACATTCCTCTGACCAGTCTGACAGGTTTCACTTTAATGGCGTGTGTGTGTGTGTGTGTGTGTGTGTGTGTGTGTGTGTGTGTGTGTGTGTGTGTGTGTGTGTGTGTGTGTGTGTGTGTGTGTGTGTGTGTGTTGTGATGACATGGAATGTGACAATGCAGTCCCTCCTTTTTGGGAGATTTCTTCTTGTGGCTGCTCGACATTCCTCTGACCAGTCTGACAGGTTTCACTTTAATGGCGTGTGTGTGTGTGTGTGTGTGTGTGTGTGTGTGTGTGTGTGTGTGTGTGTGTGTGTGTGTGTGTGTGTGTGTGTGTGTGTGTGTGTGTGTGTGTGTGTGTGTGTGTGTGTGTGTGTGAGAGAGAGAAAGTTGGTGGGTGGTGCAGACTAGCATTAGCATTGTGATGTCTGCCATGTGCAGTGGAATGTCCTCACTTTATAATATAAGCCTGGGTGTGTTTCTCTCTGCTGTTGTTTGAAACTTGCGTATTGTTCTCTTTGTTTCTCGTGAAACGAGTAGTTCATTTAAAAAGCTGGGCAGGGAGCAGAGAGGGAAGAAAACAAAAATGCAGGTAGTCGAATGCCAACAGTGTTGCCAGGATGGTGGAGGCTGTGAACCACGGTTCACTGACTGTGGTAACCCCCCACCCCCAACCGGCTGGGGGGGGGGGTCCCTGTGGTGAGGCCCTCGATAGCAGTGGGTCTTGGCAACGTAGGAATGTTTTTTAACATCCTGAAAACAGCAGTAGCAGCCATCATCATCATCATCGTCATCGTCATCGTCACACAAATCAGAACTCTAAATCAGAGCCTTGAAGAGTCATTCCTAATTTGCATTTTCTCATCAAAACGTTGATCCAGTTGTTTAAACTGTTTCAGAGAACATCATGAAGTTTGCCTCAGTCTCACACTGACTTTGGATCCAATGATTAGAATCCCCTGATGATTGACTTGTGATGTCATGAAACCCAACAGGCCAACTTCCTGTTTGCCGCGTACCAAACCGGACTGGTTTATTTTGGCTGCGGCGCTGACTCAGCAGGTCTCGTCAGTCGGACGTTTTCTAAAGCAGAAGATCAGGTCAGGATGAGCTGGTTTATTTCAAAGGTCAAGAAAAGGTACAGCGATAATCCCGGTTTGATTGGCTGCTGGGGAGTTTGCATGAGCTCCATGAGTCTGCGTGGGTTTTGTCCCTCAACGTGATCGTTGACGGACTGGAGAATCCTGTAAAGTCCATGTGATAGGAATGTTTAGTTTTAGAGTTTTCGGCTGAAAGCAGGCCACAGAAGGATGTGTGTTCGTTTTCTCAGTTGTTGTTGTTGTTGTCACGATAAACTACCAGTTCAGAGGTTTTCATCTTGTGTCTCTCTTTAGGGAGTTTGATGCCGGATACATCGAGGAGTTTGTTTCTTCACCTCCCTCCTTTGCTTCTCTTCCTCTTCCTCCTCCTTCGTCGCCGACATCGTCGCTGCCACAGCAAACCCCCCCATCACCAGAACACAGCCGACCATGTTCGGGAGTCCAGCTCCGCACCAGAAACAGGTAGGGAACCTCTGGTCCACAACCAAGGCTCCCCCCCCCCCCACCCCCCGTGGTCTGGCCACCTGCTTTTATCTGAAGGTTCCTGCCTCTTTGTGTTGGTGAAGTTGGTGGTTTTTATTCATGTTTGGCTTCACTGTCGTAATTTTAGAACCATCCAAGAGGTGAGTCAGCGCTTTTCTGACAGTAAATCAGAATCCACTGCTGTGGTTTCTGATTCATGCAGTAGTGAATTCAGAAGTTTGACTTTTTTCATTCTTTGTTTTGTCTATTTAACTTCAATAGTCTTTCCAGTCGCAAGACATCAAACAACTTTCTGCAGCTTTTGCATTCTGCTGACTGAAACAGGTGTTCTCCATCTGTACTCACCTAGACTAATGTCCTGCAGCACTTTTATTGAATCATCCTCGTTAATGGTCAGGAACCCTGCAGTCTGTTTGTTCACATGATACCAGGTGGGACTGTTTTGGGGTTTTAGCCTCAACATGGAGACAGGAATGGGATCAGGAGCATGTTTATTGACAGGAGTCGACAGCATACAAGGGATCTTGAGGCAGCGTTGATAAAAGAACAAGCTGGGCAGATTTAGAGATATACACACTTGACCAAACTGAAAGTAGATGAGCAGAAAAGTCTTTTATTTAAGAGTAGAGGCACACAGGAGTGGGTGGAGGGTAAACCCACAGACAGTGAGACCTCCACTGAACTCAGGAGCTGCATGAACCACGGGATCTGAGTAAAGGCGAACACACAGGCCAGGAGAAATCCTTTCTTACGTCAGGACGACAGTAAACCGCAGAGGATGAACAGATGATCTCGCAATGTGTGTACGATGATCCAGAGTCTTGATGGATGAGTGTACGACGATCCAGAGTCTTCATGGATGAGTGTACGACGATCCAGAGTCTTCATGGATGAGTGTACGACGATCCAGAGTCTTCATGGATGAGTGTACGATGATCCAGAGTCTTCATGGATGAGTGTACGATGATCCAGAGTCTTCATGGATGAGTGTACGATGATCCAGAGTCTTCATGGATGAGTGTACGACGATCCAGAGTCTTCATGGATGAGTGTACGACGATCCAGAGTCTTCATGGATGAGTGTATGATGATCCAGAGTCTTCATGGATGAGTGTATGATGATCCAGAGTCTTCATGGATGAGTGTACGATGATCCAGAGTCTTCATCAATGAGTGTATGATGATCCAGAGTCTTCATGGATGACTGTATGATGATCCAGAGTCTTCATGGATGAGTGTACGACGATCCAGAGTCTTCATGGATGAGTGTACGATGATCCAGAGTCTTCATGGATGAGTGTACGACGATCCAGAGTCTTCATGGATGAGTGTACGACGATCCAGAGTCTTCATGGATGAGTGTATGATGATCCAGAGTCTTCATGGATGAGTGTACGACGATCCAGAGTCTTCATGGATGAGTGTACGACGATCCAGAGTCTTCATGGATGAGTGTATGATGATCCAGAGTCTTCATGGATGAGTGTACGATGATCCAGAGTCTTCATGGATGAGTGTACGATGATCCAGAGTCTTCATGGATGAGTGTACGATGATCCAGAGTCTTCATGGATGAGTGTACGACGATCCAGAGTCTTCATCAATGAGTGTATGATGATCCAGAGTCTTCATGGATGACTGTATGATGATCCAGAGTCTTCATGGATGACTGTATGATGATCCAGAGTCTTCATGGATGAGTGTACGATGATCCAGAGTCTTCATGGATGACTGTATGATGATCCAGAGTCTTCATGGATGACTGTATGATGATCCAGAGTCTTCATCAATAAGTGTATGATGATCCAGAGTCTTCATGGATGACTGTATGATGATCCAGAGTCTTCATGGATGAGTGTACGATGATCCAGTCTTCATGGATGAGTGTACGACGATCCAGAGTCTTCATGGATGACTGTATGATGATCCAGAGTCTTCATGGATGAGTGTACGATGATCCAGAGTCTTCATGGATGAGTGTACGATGATCCAGAGTCTTCATGGATGAGTGTACGATGATCCAGAGTCTTCATCAATGAGTGTACGATGATCCAGAGTCTTCATGGATGAGTGTACGATGATCCAGAGTCTTCATGGATGAGTGTACGATGATCCAGAGTCTTCATCGATGAGTATACGTCTTCATGGATGAGTATACCATGATCCAGAGTCTTCATGGATGAGGTGATGATGATACACATCAGCAGACCGTGACACGAAGCCTTAAATGACTTGAGTGTTGTTGACTTCTTGTTTTCAGATTTAATAAATAATAAATAATTAATATTAATAGATATGCGCACAGGCTGAGAATACCGTTGTCATGATTGGATCAAGGCTCTCTCTGCATTCTACAGCCAATCAGAAGAGAGGGAGGAGAGTTAACAAAAGAGAGGAAAATGACAGGATGCTAGACTTCTCAGCTTTGCATCAGAGATAATTCATTAATGTTTTTTTTTTAAATACAGTCTACATTTAATTTTGCTTAAATTGCTGCCTCTACTGCTGTTAGTTTAATAATATATTTGCTGAATCAAATCAGAACTCTTCTCCTCACTCCACATTGTAGATAAAAGCCCCTCTCCTCTGATTGGCTGTGGAATCAGTTGATATCAGGTCAGCTTGGAGAGTGGACCAGTTCTGTGTGTGTGTGTGTGTGTGTGTGTGTGTGTGTGTGTGTGTGTGTGTGTGTGTGTGTGTGTGTGTGTGTGTGTGTGTGTGTGTGTGTGTCCCTTGCACATGCTCCTGTGGTCCACTGTCGTTTGGGGGAACAACCATCCAACACTGATTATCAAACATTTTCATATGTATTTCATTGAAATGTTAGCTGGATTTGATTATAACATTGTTATGAGGATTGTAGTTCCTTCAAGTTCATTCTGTTGTAGCTCAACAGGTTCATGCAAGGGTTGGTGAATTCACTGCTTCTAAATCCACCAGTTCAGGGGTCGGCAACGTTTATGACCCAAGAGCCGTTTTTGAGATTTTACACCAAATACAATTTCTCACAAAACATGTTAATTACTTGAAATGATGAAAAAAACATCGGAAATATATTTACATCTGAAAAACTGACATTGCATTCATGCTGTTTCATAGCTACAGTTTAAATTCTATTACTTTTATTTTGGTTTTGCAGAAAATATTAACCATCTTCTGTAGTCACTAGAGAGGAGAGTCACTCCAGAGGAGAGTCACTGCAGATGAGTCACTACAGAGGAGAGTCATGAGAGAGGAGAGTCACAAGAGAGGAGAGTCACTCCAGAGGAGAGTCACTGCAGATGAGTCACTACAGAGGAGAGTCATGAGAGAGGAGAGTCACAAGAGAGGAGAGTCACGAGAGAGGAGTCACTACAGAGAAGAGTCACTAGAGAGGAAAGTCACTGGGGAGGAGAGTCACAAGAGAGGAGTCACTACAGAGGAGAGTCACTAGAGAGGAGAGTCACTACAGAGGGGAGTCACTACAGAAGGGAGTCACTACAGAGGAGAGTCACTAGAGAGGATAGTCACTACAGAGGGGAGTCACGAGAGAGGAGAGTCACTACAGAGGGGAGTCACTACAGAAGGGAGTCACTACAGAAGGGAGTCACTACAGAGGAGAGTCACTAGAGAGGAGAGTCACTACAGAGGGGAGTCACTACAGAGGAGAGTCACTAGAGAGGGGAGTCACTACAGAGGAGAGTCACTAGAGAGGAGAGTCACTACAGAGGGGAGTCACGAGATAGGAGAGTCACTACATAGGGGAGTCACGAGAGAAGAGAGTCACAAGAAAGGCGAGTCACTGCAGAGGAGCTGAAGAACCACATGTGGCTCCAGGGCCTCAGGTTGAACACTCCGGCACGAATCGTAATTGTAACCACCAGGGGCGCTATTCCAATGTAATTTTAGACTATTCTCCATTCTACAGTGTATTTTTTCAATACAGCTCACAGACTCAGCGAGGACCACATCACCTGCCCTTTTTATTCCAGCTGCTTGTCCTGCCGCAGTGCCTTTCAGCACGTTTTAAGGTGATTGTAGCAACCGTGCAGTTAAAATATACTTCGCTGTTGGCCTCACACGGTCTCATAAACAAGCAGAATGACTCCTTTCTCCGACAATTCCCTGGGCCCTGGGTGGTTATCAGCTTATCGGGGGGGGGGGGGGGCTGGGGGTCATGCCTGCCTCCTATTGGCTATCCCAAAACAGGAAGTGAGCCATCAGAGCCCCAAGAGGCTGGGCGTGAATGTGGAGAGCATACAGACTAATTTATAAACACTGCCTTTTATCCTGTTTTTCTTTCCCTTTTATACCAAATGCGCCTCTCAATTCTTCTTCTCTTTTATTTCCTGAGCGTTTGCTTCCTCCTTCCCGTCCTTCGTTCCTCCTTTCCACTCCGCTCCTTTTTCATCCTCAGTTGGCTCTCAAGTTGAATCACCACATTTTTCTAAACCGACATCACCACATAGTTGTGCTGAACACACACACACACGCACGCACGCACGCACGCACGCACGCTCACACACACACACACACACACACACACACACACACACACACACACACACACACACACACACACACACACACACACACACACACACACACACACACACACTGTAATACAAACAACTCCCTCACGCACACACACACACACACACACACTATGATCAAGTCAGTTGAAGATTCAAACGCAAACAGTTGAGGAATTCATGTTTTCATGTGAAATTTGTAAATCTGTGTTGTTGTTTTTTTTGCCGCGTGTTCAGATGACGGCAGCGTTTAGGCTACCACGGTGCGAAACCTTCAAAACAAAACGATGGAGGAATACAGTCATCAGGAGCACTTCTCCAAGACAGTGTACAGATACCACATGGTCATCTGCATAAGTGGAGACACAGACACTGAGGGGAGCCAATGTGAAAGAAAAACTGTAAAAAGGACGTTCAATGTTTTCATCATTCTGTTCTCCGTGTGAACGGCTGTATTACAAAAAAACTCCCCAAAAAACAACAACCTATGTTTTGACACTATTGAAACACACACAGTTAATGTATGTCTTCTGGGTCCCTCTTCTTTCTCTACTTCTCGCGCCACTTTTGATTTCCTCACAGATCAAGAAGATTATAATTATGGGCCGAGTAGTTTCCTATGTTAGAAGATAAGCTCTCTGTACACACACACACACACACACACACTGCAGGGTCTTGTTGTTTGTCAAATATAATGTCTCCTTCCTTTCACTTCAGCTGATTAATGTTGTTTTCAAAGTCACATTTTGGTCAGCGAACCGATCTAAATCCACAGAAGTCAAAAAGATGCATAGACTCAGTGGCTTCACTGCAGACTATACTGATTTACCTGTATGTTTGCTATCAGGAGACAAACAACAACAAAAAAAATTTGTCTTTACAACGCCTGGGGATATTATAAGGATCTACTTTAACTGACTCTAAACTTCACATTTAACCTGAACGTTTCAGGGTCTTTTAATGGACCGACAAGCTCCTCGCCAGTTTGAACTGGAGTCAAGTTGATTTTGTTGAATGGCACAACAGGAGTATCACTGCAATAGGTACAATATCACATTTTAAATAAATACATATTTTTACACTGTTCTTTTAAAACAAGATAAATGTGGAACTGCTTGTTCCCTGCTTCTTCTAAATATAGGTGCTCTCTTGGAGTCTCTCTCTCTGGACTAAAGCTGTCCTGGCCTTTGACACCCCAAAATATTGATAATTTTTTTTAAAGCTTTCTGAAGGATAGTGCTTCAATTCTTTTATTAAAAATATAATAGACCTCTTATTATTTTGTTACTTTTAGCTTATTTCAATATTTTGTCATTAAACTGTGTCTGAGATTATTATTTTTTTTATTCAGTAAATTCATTTCCATTTTAGACGGCATCTTAGACGGCAGCATCTTTTCAAACAACAGTAAAGGAGCCATCGCCTGGTGTTCTCACGTATTCTGTCTCCCTTCAGTTGTCTTTCAATCAATTTGTAATATTTATTCGGAAAAAAATTAAACAGAGGTTGTTCTGACTAATACACATTATTTCTGGGTAACGAGTCCTTTAAAACAGATGCAGTCATAAACTACATGAACTTATTCAGATGCTTTAAGTGTTGTACATTAATCTATATCAGCATTAACTCCCAGTACGATCGTACTCTTGTACGATCTGGTCAAGTTTAGCAAATCAGGCCTGTATTGCGTCATTAGTATTGACCTCATGGCAATCATTTCATCACTGTGAGTTGATTCTCTGTTCAAAAACGTGTTTTTATCGTCACTGCACTTGGAAAAACTTCCTCCAGGCAGCCGCGTTTGTTGTGGTTAAGCCAATATTTCACAGGGAGGAATTTTATAAATAGGAACACCCCCAGTTCCTAGTAGCCTGAACACACTTTTACGGTGATGTCGCATTAAATTGAATTTATGATCTGATGGCCGATATTTACTTTCCACCAAAAGCAAGGAGAAGCCAGTTAGAAGAAAGGAAAGAGAAAATCAAAGTGTCGCCGGTGTCACATGAAAACTGCCTGAGGTCGTACCGTTGCTACATTTGCATGCCTGCTGCACTGTGGGAAGGACTTGTGCTTGAAAACACAATCAGTGTTGCCATAGTTACCTTGAAAAAGTAATCCGATTACTGATTAGACCTTTAAAAAGTATCTTGGTTACTTTTTTGATTAGTTGTTTTTAAAAATAACAAAGTTAGTGCGCGTGTGTGTGTGTGTGTGTGTGTGTGTGTGTGTGTGTGTGTGTGTGTGTGTGTGTGTGTGTGTGTGTGTGTGTGTGTGTGTGTGTGTGTGTGTGTGTGTGTGTGTGTGTGTGTGTGTGTGTGTGTGTGTTTTGAGGTTATTCAGAGACAAATGCAGTAATTGTTATGAAACAAACAGGTTCCCATGACTAACTGTTACACTTTGATATAGAAAACCTGATTGTCGGTTCGGTTAAAGTTTCTAAGAGAAAGCAGTTATGATGGAGAAACTCAGATGATTCCCAGTGAATGAATGTGAGTCTGCTTCATCAAACTGTGATATCTTTCACTCACTGCAGCAGCAGAAGCTTCTAAGTGGAATGTTGTTTCCACAACCAGGCTTGGACGTTGTCTTTCTCTGATTATCTCATTATATTCTAGCAACTGTTGGGCTGAAGGTGGACCCCTGTGGTCCAATCCAACAGAAGAACTGCCGTTAAGACCCAAACGTGCTTTTTGTAAGCGCGTAAATCTGAGCTGGTGTTTTAAATGTTGTTATGTGTCCTTTACGTTTGTGGGATTTGTCATCAATACATCCACTAAAGGGCAGTGCGTATTGTTGGTTTCCTGTGGGAGAACTTTTTAATGAAAGTGTTTGTGTCATTAGTAGTGTTTCTAAACCGTGGGTATTTTTGAGGCGTCTTTGTCCAGATGTCCACCTCAGGACAAGCTGGTCATTGTTTGTATCCACATTTACATGTCTGTTGTCCTCCAAGTTACACTGTTTTCTTTGGTCCTTTTGCAGGTAACACATGAGCTATGATGTACAACACTGCTCCCACAGGTCAGCAGTGGTATTGCTCTGGGGATGTATTATGCGTGACGTGACCAGTGGCTCCCACTCCCAACCTGCAGGGGGCAGTGCATCGCAAACGCGCTTCCACTGCGGTATTAAATTAGAGCAGAAGAAGTAGACTTCTTCTCTGTGACACCAGCAGGTGATCCTGCAAATTGGGAGCGGACTGGAGCATTCAACCATCGTTTCAAATTAAATGTTCCCTCTGTTGAAGTCTGACACTGAAGCTAATTGACATCCATGAGTCAAATCTTTATGCTTTTTGTGCCTTTAAAACCAAGTCTTCAGTCTTCCTCCTCTTCAGCGCCGCCTTTTTTTCCGCATGTCTCCATCTGTGTGATCAGAAAGGGGCCAGAGGGGCGTGGCGGCTGAAATTTCATAATTTGGCCGCACAAAGCCGTGCGGAGCTCGCGGACGCGTCACGCATAAAACAGCCTTTACTCTGAAAACGGACTCAATTACACATATAATGAACTCAGAGGACAGACGGAACTGTCTGTCTGTGTTTTTAGCGTGAAGCATGTTTGGGCCTTTAGTGCTGCTGCTGTTACTCAGTCGATCGTCACTCAAATGATTAGTGTCCATGTCTCTCAAACGTGTGACACGAAATTGATTGTAGGTGGGAATGTGAGCACGTGTCTGATATAAACTTAGATGGGAGGACGGACAGACAGACGCATGGATTTTGCCTGGATGGATGGATGGATGGATGGATGGATGGATGGATGGATGGATGGATGGATGGACTGAAAAGTGAATTTGAGGAGCTCAAAGCTCCGCCAAATTGACCCTCAGAATACCAACGTAAAGAGTATTTTATTGGGAAACTGGAACAGTCTTGAGTCAAGTGCACAGTCCCTAGTTGCTTGGTTGCCATCATCATCATCATCATCATCATCATCATCATCATCCTCACTTATATAACCAACGCATACCCTCGAGGTTTTCAGACTCCAATCGATGATGTCAAAGGTTTGTCAATAGGTCATGTGTTATTGGACTCTGGCACTTCAGTAATAGTCGTCCTGTTGTTCAGCTGAGACCACATGCTGCATCATGAGATGTTCTCTTCAGACGCCTCCTCGGGGCTGCACAGTCGAGTCGTGTTGCGTTGAGCTCAAAGATCCACTGTTTTTCTAATAGCCTCCGTGTTTCTGCGTGTCTGTCCTCCTTCTTTCTCCCCTGTCCTCCTATTCAGTGTTCCCCTTCGTGTCCCTTCCCCCGTCACCTCTTCATGCTTCTGAAACTCTCAGGTCATCAAGTCGTTCCCATTTTTATTTCATTCCTGTGGTGTGAAAAACGTTTCTCTGCCCGTTTTTTCATCCTCCCTTTCCTTTCTCTATCTTAATATTTCCCCTCCTACCATCTCTTTATCAGTTTTTTTTCGATGCCTCATTCCTCAGTATCTCCACCCTGACGATCTAACTGAACTTATCTCCCTCTGTCCTCCCTCTCTGCTACTTGTTCTACCTCACCCTTCCTCCGACTTTTTCCTCTCTCTCTCTCTCTAGACTCTCAGTGTCTCTCACTCATGCACCACATCAACACATCTCGCGTCAGGACCAAGTTGTACCAGCGATGTTTATTTCCCGCTTTTATCGTACGGAGGCCTAATGATGCTTAATTGCTTCATTTGGTTAAGGAGCTGGGAGCCGACGCAGACTGGGAGACGCAAACCTGAGGGCAGCAGAAGTCAGATGGGTAGAGCCGAGACTTTTCACTGGAGTGTTTGATGGAATAAGGGAGTGGTTGAACACAGAAGACTAAAGAGGATCATTTGCATCAGTTTGTTTGCAGTTTGTTTTTCAAAGAAGACGCAGCGAGGTTTACTAGAAAAAAAAGACAAAAATGTCTCTCTCCAGTCTCACTTGAAGAAAGCTATGGGACGTGAACTCTCTCTGACTTTTTGAAGTAAGAAGAACCCGGAAGAGCAGCTCTGAGAAGGTACCAGTGTAAAGGGACTTAGAAACCCGAGGCCATGGAGCTGTTGGAGGCGTTTTACCGCAGGAAGTTAAGGAAGAAGCCGAAGAAAGAGGCGTTGGGTCGGTCGGAGTGGGCTCTGTGTCGCTCGCCATCCGAGGCCGGTGTCAACAGTCTGGCCACCGGCCTCATCTCCAAGGTCCTCAGGTTCACCTCCAGGTAAAACTGCTCACGACGACCAGCAACTCTCATGACTGAGACTGTTCATTGCCAAACTTAACTCGTGTCTGGAATGATCTCTTTTAATGCCAGGCCGAACTTTAAGCTTCACGCACTTCGGACAGATTCAAGATTATTTCGATCATTTTAAAATTGGATTGGTCCGTAAAATCTTTAACTTGGTGTGATTTCCATGTTCAAAACACAAACTGGACATTTATCTTCTAATATGAGTGTTTGTAACATCGACAGTTAATAATTGACGTTCTCAGTTGAGCATTGTATTTTATTATTGATTACCTCTGACTAATTAGTGGCTTGGCTGATTCTTTACCTGTGCTGAAATAACATAAAAATGTGTGTGGTTCTGTGGGTTTTTTTAACCTTTACTTAATACATTTAAAAAGAGATAAAAAAAAAAAAGATAATTAACACGTGAACTCTTTAAAACCATAGCATCTCTCAGTGAAATGTCAACAAATTAGACTGTGGGGTCCACTTGGTGTCATACAGGAAATACCATTTATTGATTAAACGTTTGGACCCAACCTTAAAGAATCATGAGAGAAACACAGTACCTTTGAGTATTTAGAACATTTGTCTGAGACATGGATTTTGTAGTGTGTAGTGAGGAGAAAGGTGTCATTATACCAGCATGCCAGGAGGTTTAGTTTGGCCTTTTTCAAGAAAAGCAGTGGCTGCTGTTAATTGGTGCATTGGATGTGGGCAGGAAGGACAACGCAGGTGACAACAAAGCCCATAACATAACATCATTCAGCTATCTTGTTGTAGCATTAGCATGAACAAGGTGAGTGTGAGAGAAAGCATAAAGAAACCGTGTCAAGAAGGAAACAGCTTTGTACCAACATCAGCCTGGAAACGGTCACTGTGATGTTTTGGATTCTGGATGGCATGTCCTTCTCTTGGGACATTTGAAAGTTGTTGTCATTAAATTTGAACATTGGCAGGATGTAAGTCTTTGCACGAAGATTGACTCTCTTCAGACCTGGACTTCATTCACCTCAACCTCTGCTCTGGATGTTTTTCGACCTTTTGTCAACACGATGATATTGGTAAAGACAGAATTGCATGTCTACAGTGAAATCCTATGAACAAGTCATTTGAGATATAGGAGTGACATTTAACAATACATGAATGAAACATAGCCATTCCTTTGGCAGCTACGGAGGCTTCTGAACATCTTGTGTGTCCTTCTAAGGGCTTCTAATGTCATTACGTCACTCTGGCTCTAACGTTTGTGGCAACTCTTTTGTCCCACAGGACCTAAAGGGCTCTTCTACACTGTGGAGGATTGTTTAACATTTTACCATCAAAAGTTTGTTTCCTGTTGTGAAAAACCCAAAATTGTTAACAGCCCAGTGTGTACGATAAACCCTAAGTACCAACCCAAAGGTTGGTGTTTGAGTTTAGTCCATATTCTCCTTTGTTGATGGAGCTGAACTCTGGCTTTCTGAGCTTCCCCTCAAACAGTTTTCTGACCGTTTGCTCTCAAAAGTATTGGTAATATTCAGATTTTATCTTTGTTTTCCGGTAGCAGAGGTGGTAATCTGGTCCCACAGCACGATAGTGCTTCTGTCGTGTCCTCCTGGGCCTCGGTCCATGGCGTCCTGCAGGTTGATGTTGGGAACAGACTGAACGCTGAGCTCCACTTTGTCCTGAAGCTCTCAACATCTTCTCTCACAGACCTTCTTCTCAGCTCAGGGAACATGTGAACACTTCCATGATGAAGCGTTGGCAGTTAACTTTGTAGCTTCTGGAGTTGTTACTCTCGGCACCACGGGGAGAAGAGAAACAACCAGAAAGTGTTTCTGCAGTCAAACCATCAGTGGCGCCGGTTCATGTTCCCACTGATACCTCAGCGAGTCGGGATCAGGTTACAACAACATTTAATTTGATCATCCTAAAATATTCAGTAGTAGTATTAGTAAAAAAAAAAATTGTTCTTGTTCTTTGTTTTTCTTTTCTTTTTTTTGTATTTGTACAAGTCCATAAAGCTCACTTCACACTGCATGATGTCATTTTGGTGCAGGCAGTGGTTGGCACTCTCAGCTCTTGTTTTCTTTACATGAGCATGACTTGCTGCATGTGGGATTACAAAGAACTTAAACAGGGAGAATATCTCTGCTTCTATTTCCTGTGTGCAGTTTGCATGTTCTCCCTGTGCATGCCTGGTTTTTGTCCAGGTATTTGCCACGATCCAGAAAATCCTGTGTGTTCAGGAATTATCGAGGTGTGAATGTGTGTGGCAACAATTGTGACTCTCTTTGATAAAGATGCGTGTGTTTGGGGTTCCTCTGTTCAGTTAGATCATTTGTTTGAGTTATTTTTGAATACATAGCTTGTGACTTTAAATATGAAACAAACTATGGATCCAATATCATAAAAATATACATATTGGAAAGGTACCGTGAGGAAGCACAAATCTGTTTGATCTCTCATCATCAGTTTTTTTAAATAATATGCTTTGCTGTCGTGTTATACAGAATGAAAATATATTTTGTTTAAGATTGTTTGAATGCAAAAAATAGGTTTGTATTCCTTTACATGATTATTTTTTTTTATTATTAAGAAGAAATAGATTGATTTAAAAATATACATTTTAAATAAAATTACACAAAAATATGCAGTTATACATTTTTATAGAATGTTTTCAATCTACTCCAAAATTTCGACACCACAAATAAACATTTCTTTTTTAAAGTTTTTATGAAAATGATTGTTATCAGATGTGATTCTGAGCTGTGGCTCAGATTGGATGAGCTCTTCCTCGTGCAAATATTGCTCAGGATCATTCTACTTGTGCTGGAGCTTTCCAACATTCAAATATCTTCAGTTTGTAGTTTGAAACCCCGGCAGAAAAGATATATGACAATAACCTTGAACAGAGACTTAATTTAACAAAGAATTCCACCTAACATTGATGACTCCCATCCAGCTGAAGCAGAAAAACACGTTTTCAGACTTATTAAACATGCCTAATTGAACCGTGGATATAAAAGAAGATCCAGGTTTGTACCAAAGCAGTTTGTCCAGAGCAAAGAGGGAGAATAGTATCAGTGTTGAGGTATTCTAGTCACGTCCTGTCATTACCGGGTTCCTGCGGACTCACAGACAAGCAGGTTTTTATGTCTCTGGCTCCTACTTAGACAGATAAAATCACTTCCTGTTTACCGCTGCAAATAAATACAGAACAGTTGGATTTGTCAAACATCCCCCAGGATCAAGGGACAATTACTGAAACCGCCACGCAAGTCCCAACCTTTCTTATCACGGCTGGTCAGATAACGCAGTCAAAATACCTTAACGGTGAAGTCTTCGGCTTATCAGCAAGGTAAAAGCTACATTTCTGTTTGGTTTAGCCTTTTTTTTTTTTTTTTAAATGAACATCAAACATAAATTAGATTTGATAAAGACGCTGCTAAATGTCAGAATCCTTAACTTCTGGACCTGACAGCTTATTTAGGTATTTGTTTGTGGGACACTCAGTTTATGTTCATGTTTGGAAAGTGCTGGTGTGGTAACTGAAACCCACAACTGACGGGTCATCACTGACGGTCCCTGAACATGACCTTTGACCCCCCCCCCCCCCCCAGAGCACAGTATTGTGGCTGCACCACCGCATCCTGGGAATAGGATGGGTCAGTGTGAAAAAATAGGAATTTCTCCAAGGGAATTAATAAATGATGATGACTTTAGTTCAGTTCAGTTTATCTGACACTCGATATACCAGCAACAGTGGATTCTGTTCAAGAAAGATTCTTTTTATTTTCAGTGATGGCAGCATTTGTATATTGTTTTTCAAGTCTTAAACCAGATTGAAGCGCTGGACAATTTTGGAAATTGGCAAATAAAATGAGATTTTTCACATCTGGTTGAAAGTTCGATATACATGATTAGATTGATGAAGTTTGAACACAGTGATGTGCAGTCAGGGGCAGCAAGGCTAGCACTGCTAAAACTGCTGGCCCTGTCAAAAATTATTAATTTTTTATTTTTTTTATAATTCAAAAGTGATTCTAAAATCTGTGTCCAAAATCAGTTAGGCTGCTTGTTCAGTATACAACTTTATCCAGAAAACAGATGGTTATATTTTGTGGAGCTCAAATCTCCTACGTCCCCTAAACACATCACAGCTCCTTTCCCCTGCTGGACCAGCAGAAACCTCATTGCTAACCTCTGATGGAAGCTGGACGCTGCTATTGGGTTAAAATGTTGAGTGACAGGATCATCAGCCAATCAGATTCTGATGTGTTATTGACAGACCTCCTCAGGGCCAGCAGAGTTTCTAGTGCTGGTCTTGGTGTGGTCATTGAAATGAGCTTGACGGATTGGCTCATGGGCAGGTGGTGATGACTCTGTTATCATCTGCTTCTCTGGAGTGATGGAGGCTAATTTAACATCAACAGCCATGATATGATAGCCGACCTGCTTCAGGACCTTTTTCAATTGTGAGTAGAAGAAGAAAAAGACCGACACCAGAAATGGAGGAGCTAAACTCAGACCAACAAAGACTTTGTGCAGCATTTTACAGCGGGAAACTAGCAACACTAGGACTGGGTGACAGCTAGCTAGGAGCACAACGAGCTGTTCTGCTGACCATGTTCACTCTTCAGTACAACTCCACAACATGGAATAGCAGTGGTTTTAGCAGCCTTATAGAGCCATTCATCAGAAAAGATCACAGGATAGATTATATCTACAAGTGATGGTGAGTGCTAGTTTTTTTTTTTTTTTTACTTTCTGTGGATCAGATTGGTGCTGCTGTTGGCATTTGGTGCCGTTTTTGATTGTAAAGTGGTGTTTCCCATACAATTGTCCATGATTACATTATGTCAGAATTTGATTGGATCAACACAATATCGCTCTGTTCATTCCTCTCCGCATTGCGCTCTTTCTCCGTTATTGTCATTCACACAGTAAGTAAGCGAGCATGCTTCTCCATGCAACACTGGAAGATGATGTGATGGCGAAGCTGCACAGTGGTGTCTTGATGTGTTGTGGTTGTTGATCAGCTGTCTTGTTGGTGTGAAGTACTGATGCATAATAGAGGCCTTACATTGGATTCACACCAGCTGTCCTGTTTTAATGGCGTTTGCTTTGAGAGTCAACAAAATGGAAGCAGAAGTACAAATGTGCCACGAATGAGCAAAACAAGATCAAGAGATGTATTATACTTTGACACATTTTTGATTTAGTAGAAAAACTGACAAATGGTGATTTCTTTAAACAAAGAAAATTCATAATAAAAAAAAGTATCTCTTCAAATGATGACATAAGATAGAGAAATCCAAAAATATAGCATGGGTTCAACAATGAAAAGAATTCATGTAAAACTATATACAGGTTCAGGCCCAGACGACCTGAGGTCGAGTTTAATGTACAGATACAGTATTTGGAGGTTAAAACCTGACTTTAGATTATTGGGAAAGCAGTTTTTAATACTAACAAACCACTTGATACTATGAATTATTGTTTTATTTAGCTTTGTGATAAGCTCTGAATTTCTATAGTAGGGAATAAACCTATTTTGGTTTATTCTCTACTATAGAAACCCAGGTGTAAAAATAACTTTGCAAAGGTTTTGTGACCTCCACAGGTTCTCCTAATGCTAGCAGGGAAAGAACGAGTTGATTGATAATTCCTTTCTATTTACGACGGAACTGCTCAGCATTACTAAAAGTATGCTGCAGTCCGGCAGTCAGATATTACTAACAGATGGGTCAGTTCATCCAGATTTCCACCGTACAGCCAGCAGGATGTAATAAATGTTTGAGGACTTTAGCAAAACCTTCTTTCCTCGATTTATCATCAGAAGTGTAACATCCCAAAACCAGTGGTAAAACCTGTGGCACTGGAGGTGAATCTTGGTCTGTGTTTCCTCCCCACAGACGCAGTGAGCCAGCGTCTCGCCCTCACTCCTGGCACTTGGCCAAGCTCGCCGACGGTCAGCAGGAGTTGGACCGGGTGGTGATGGACACCATGAGCAGCAGCTGGCACCACAACTACCACACCAGGTCAGCGTCAGCGCCACCAGGCTCAACTTCCACCAACCGTCATTCATCTCCTTCTCCGCAGTTTGTCATTAGACGTTTAATGTAAACACTTGGCTGAGCAGTCGTTTGTGCAAAATGCTAATGTTAAAGCTACCTTACCATGAAGATGGTGAGCAGATTCATCGTAGACTTTGTATTTTTAAGTCAACTGCTGCAAATAAAGTCAACTGAGGCTGCTTGACTTTGATTGGTCAATCAATCAAAGTTAATTTTCACTTTATATATTCTTGATCATTTTGAATCAAGACTGGTCAAAATATCTATAAAAAAAAAGGGAAAAAAGCTCAGAATAACAGTCAAACTCAGAACAAATACTTTCAGCTTTCAAATACTGCTGAAGTAGGAGACGCTTTGCTCCCTGCCTTCCTCTGGAGGTTAGAATTCAGCATCCCTGGACCGCGTATTCAGAATAAAGGTATCCAGTGAAGGTAGGAAAGTAAGTAAAGGTATTCACTTAACTTCCTGAAGGTCGGCTATGGAGGACTAAAGTGCCAAAATTACAACTTATTGAATTAAATGATTATTTATATCTATCATTAATTCATTAAAAAGGAAAGAAATTCATAAATGTGTCATCAATTGATTTAAATATCAATCATATATCAATATAAATTTTGTGTAAAACTATGATATAATCATTTCACTAATTAATTATGTCAAGGTCTGGTGTTGCACACATTTTTGTATTTAATTCAAAATTTTGATGAATTGATGACACATTTAAGTAATTATTAAATTATGTATTTAATTGTGGCACTTTCAGTCCTCCAGAGTCGGCAGGGCAGCTGAGGGGGTCGTTCTCAATCAGAAAGCCGTTGGGTCGTCACGTCACATTTAAGCAGCACCTCGTTTATGGATAAAACACTAGCTGACTAATATTTCTGGCGCCAACGAGCAGTATTTGACATTTAATCATTGAACTACCTAGTGATTGTGGTCTTTGATGTTAAATCTGATTGGCTCAGTTAAGACTAAAAAGAATTAATTAAAAATAACAAGAATAAGTATAACAAGTAAAACCCATTGCATCCACATGCCAGTCTTTGAGCACTGGCTCTTTGCCTTTTAAAAATACCAAATGTTGACATAAAGCCGCACACTGGACTTTCCACTTTATGCCTAAAACCCTTTAAACTTCTCATCTCAGTCACATATAAACATCAAAAAACAGCTAACAGAGGGAAAGCAAACATAATATCACAGTTTACAGCCAGGACCTGCACATTAGTGTTTAACTTTGTCCTGGAAAAGGTTTTTAAGGTCGTCTGAACCTGAGTGACCTCCAGAGAAGTTTTCAGCACTCAGTCCATCACATAGAGGGTCAAAGTGTTCAAACAGCCATATAATGATTCTTAACCTGGAACAGTCTGTAATGATAACACACCGATTCAACAGACTGCTGATCACTTCTCCTCTTTGAACTGTTTGTAGTAGCTTTGAAATAACTTCAGTAATTGGTCAAAATCGCTTTGAGAATCATTTTAGAAGTTTTAACATTGTGTACAACAGGGCTGGGGGTAAACAGTTAGTTTTTAAAAGATTATTTAATGGACTAGTGGACTATTCTAACGTTGCCTTGGCTCCGTTATTTGACATTCATTGTTGAACTAACTTTGGTGTAGTGAATCATGATGCTAAACTGGCAACCGTCACTCTAATGATGTGTTTCGCTGGGAAACGACCACAACGTGATTGAGCTAACGCTAATCATGAATTGTCAAACTTAACGTTGAACAGATACGTCTAATGTTACTACAATCTACATGCTACTGTAGCGAGCAGCGCTACACTGTGGTGGTGCTTGTGACTAGATAGCTGCATTCTGTTAGCTGTAAGCTAGCCACCGTTACCATTCGTGCCAGCATCATATGCTATTTCTAGCTTACGTTAGCTGAACATAACTGTTTAGCTAACATTAAGTAATCAAACACAGCGAGCTAGCACCACCGAAGTGCACAGAGCTCAAGCTCACGTTGCACAATTGAAAGTAAATTAATTTAGCAAACATTGGCGATGGTAAGGTTACTTACTTCTGTTCTCCGGCGTCACGAGTAACAACGAGACGCCTCCGCTTCAAACGCTCCACATGGAAGTTGTGCAGGTGTGATATGCTAGCGCCATCGTCAAAGACTGCTAATAACGCTAGCTTGATGCTCATGGCTGGTTTAATGTCTCCCCACACCTTCGATGGGGGCGGCGGGTTGCTGCTGAGCCTGAGAGCTGGTTGGAGACGAGTCTCGTCCTCCATGCTGGCTTGTTTTGGTCACTCGACCAATGATGTCATCAACGCAACGCTATAGGCCAAGTGTACAACGTGATTGAATGATGAGATGAGATGAGATGAGATGAAGGATTTCACCGCAAAGTGTCTCCTTGACCGATGTAAAGATTACTTACTGAAACATGAGAGTTATTCATATCATATCTAACGATCCTTGGAGAGTCATTGTTGGGTTTTGAACCGCTGCAGACGTGACGAGTCGTTCAAGTAACCTTAAGCCTAAATTATCTTTTCCAAACAATGTCATAGTAAAACAACATTACAGGAATAAAGACGTTTTCTGTTCTGGTTGCTGTGTATAGGAGTCATATCTCGATGGCTGCAGAAGAATCTCCCAGTAGTGAAGTAATGCTCTTTTTGGCAATAAGCACACTCAGGAATGTCTCAGCTGGTATCATGAATGTAAAACATTTTTTGTTTGGCCTTCAGGACAAGCTGTGAATTATTTTCAATTTACGATCGAAAATAGTTCAACTGTAAATTCAGATTTGACAGATTTAAAGATAAAAATGAAAAAACAAACTTCCAACATAAAAACACATGTGTAACAGGGATGACCTTTGGATGATACATACAATATGGAAACCATTTCTTCTCCAAATATGTGTTAAATTTTAGGCCGAGGCTAAAGCGGTTTCATCAACAGAGACATTTTACAGCGTGTTACTTTGGACTGTTCTAGAAAACATTGGTTATCTGGGATTACAAATGGGCAGATTTGGAAGAAAATCCAATTTTGTGTATCACTCATCATGTTCAGGCATGATTGTAACAATCATTCTAAAAGAAAAACGAAAGGGGATAATTAGAGATAACACACACTGAATGTCTCAAACAGTTACTGTCTGATGAGTATAAAACAGTTACTGTCACATTTATCTTTTCCCAAAGGAAAACAGTTAAATGAGAAACACACATACACACAAACACACACTACACTACTGCACTGGCCTTCAATTAATCGGTTACTTTTCATTTTAAAGAACTAGTAAGTATAAAACATGTCAGTGTCATGTACTCATTATAAGTAACTGTAGTTGTGTGATGAATTTAGCAGCAGCAGCTGTCGACTGTTTCTTCAAACGTGGTTCTTTTCATTTAATTCAGTCTGCAGCTCTCAGTCAGCATGTTTCATGTGAAAGCAGTGGAGCTGCCACCTGCTGCTGTGGTCCCGGCACTGCTGGGATTATCATCTGAGCCCTCCAGAATAAAGCTCCTGATGCCATTACAATTAGAAGTTTGTTGTCCAACAGTGGTTTAGGGTCATTTATGGTGATTTATTGGATTTGGTGATGTTTTCAAAGCTGTAAATATTAAACGGAAAGTTGACATTCAATATGTCCAGTTCAAACCTGAGCAATGATTTGAGTCAGTGATTTGAGTCGGTGATTTGAGTCAGTGATTTGAGTCGGTGATTTGAGTCAGTGATCTGACCGACGCTTCAGCCAAGAGATGCTTTCATTTAGTTGCCGGTCAACAGGTTGATGTCATCTGGAGACGTTACGTCAGTGATTCCTTTGAACTGCAGCGGAGGGCAAAGGAAAGCCTGTGTGTGTGTGTGTGTGTGTGTGTGTGTGTGTGTGTGTGTGTGTGTGTGTGTGTGTGTGTGTGTGTGTGTGTGTGAGAAACAGGACGGCACATTGACGTATTTACCCTCAGTGGGGCATTCCTGCTGCCCCTCCCCCTCACCTCGGGGTCTCCCATGGCAACACCCACTATACATCCACCTACACACACACACACACACACACACACACACACACACCCAGTGTGCAGCATGTTTGAACAGAAGTGAGTTGCAGACCTGGAGGAGGGAAACAGGAAGTCAGATGACACAAAAGTTTGGCTGAGAGAAGTTAGTGACACAGAAGGAGAGAAGTACAGACCCGGCCTGTCCTCTTTTCCTCAGCAGTAATTACATCGTGTTCGGTTCACGGACTTGGAGGCTCAAACTGATGTAGACACACGCACATACCCGCTCATGTACATTCCTCAGTGATTATTCAGCGTGAGGCAGCAACACGTTGCCCTGCAGATCACCACTTTCACTCCCGGCAGCAGTTGTTTCTCTGGCTGAGCACTTTTCCTTCTGTTTTTAATTGTAATGGAGCCAGCTGACAAGACTGTCCGTGTTGTGCTTTGCCAGCTTCCCGCTGATGATATAAACCATTAAAACACAAAGCGCCTCATTCAGCTGTTGTCGTCGTACATCTGAGCTCAATAACAATCAGCCTGACTTCTTTTATTTTATGAATCGCTTCAATGTGGACTTTGTTTCTAACAGGCAGGATTCCCACACATTTATCCACATGCCCAAAAAACAAGGCACCCTTATTAAAATAACAACACTGCTATTGACCTGGTTTCAGCTGTTCAATCAGTATGTTTTATAAATATATATATATATACATCCTGTTTACACAGAATGATGAGCTGAAAATGGATCTTGTCTTTAGTGAAATCACAGAATTCAAACCCATTAATTTGAGCAACAATAGTAAAAATGAACAGCACGTTAGCACTGGAGTTGTTCAGATCCTTTCTTGGTGAATTCTAAAAGCAAAACTCTATTCATATGGGTAAGAAAATTGAGCAGCAGCGCCTTGCGTTCCAGCGTCGGTCTCTTAATGTCTTAATGTCTTAATCTTAATGTCAATGTTTACCGAGGCGTCTTTGATTTCCACTGCCGTCTCAGTGCCTCGACCATCGACCTGTCTGGCGGCTTTGACTCTGGTGTGAGCTACCTGAGGAAGAGCCCGGACCAATACAGCTCCAGGGGCAGCATGGAGAGCCTGGACCCCCCACTGTCCTCTCAGCTCCCGTCTGGAGCCCACCACCACCACCACCACCATCACCACCACCACTCGCTGGGCCTCCACGGCCACAGTGGATCCCACCCCACCTACTCCTCTTGCCATCAGCTGTCCTCTGCCAGGTGCATGCATCAAACACACCTCACCAAAAATGAGACCACCCCTGGCTTAAGCATGATGAAAATCCATCAATTTCATTCCATCAAGACATGAAATGTCTTTATTTTTTGGGTGGTATTTGTCCAAACATTTAAGTTCACGAACACCAAAGTCTTATCCTCGCTGATAAACAATCGCGTTTGTGATTCCAGGTCATCCAACAGCATCGACCACCTCCACAGCAAGCGAGACTCTGCATATTCCTCCTTCTCCACCAGCTCCAGCATCCCGGAGTACCTGGCCTCCGCGCCCTCCATCAGCCCGGAGCGCTCCTACTCGCTGGAGACCGTCCCTCAGAGAGGTGGAGCAGGTGCAGAGATGCAGCCGGCAGACTTACGCTACGTCCAGGCCGTTTACGACAACCAGCACGGCCTCGCACAGGAGCACGAGCTGAGCTCCAACGGCGAGTCGAGAGGAGGAGGAGGAGGAGGAGGAGGAGGAGGAGGAGGAGGAGGAGGAGGAGGAGGAGGAGGAGGAGGAGGAGGAGGAGGAGGAGGAGGAGCGAGGCCTGCGACAAGAGACCGACAAGGTAACGCCTCCCTTTTACCAACACCTCCATAGATTTGTGATTCATCTTTTTCCTGTACTCCCGTGATTTTAGGTTCAGTGGGCGGAGTCTGTTGCCATGGCAGCAGCAGCAGCAGCAACGGGAGCAGTAATGGCAGCGCCCCGGCTTCAAACAGACACAGCGTAGGCGCGATATGGGGCCCGGCTGCCAGCCACAGCTCCTATGAGAGCCTGAAGGGGGTGCCGGCTCCCCCGAAACGCAGCGACAGCTACGCCGCCATCAGGAACCACGAGAGACCAAACTCCTGGTCCAGTCTGGATCACGCCCGGTCTCAGCGGTAAGCAGGCCGATCAGAACTAGACACCAAAAGGATTTCAACTGAAACAAGCTGACAGATGGAAAAAAAAACAAAAAAACTTTTTTGCACTTAGTATGACGCAGATACACCGTTTGTGTTTTTATCGGTTGTCTTTTTTTAAAGAGAACTAGAAATTAAGTTTTCTTCGCAATTTTGCTGAAATATTTCCTCCTGAGAAATATCCGATGCAGCAATGAAAGAGTGTAAAGTGTAAAACTAGTTGAAATAACTGATCTTGTGTGACGTCTTTGTCTGTCAGGTCGCTGCAAAAAGGCTTGTGGCATCACTCCAGTGGCTCTGTCGCGTCAGGTACAGTCCAACACTCAATGGGTGAGCGAAACTTTATTTAAAAACTTTAGTGTGGCGTGGCAGAGAGCTGATTAAGACCCTGATAGGAACCAGGTGTGCTGGACCACCTCTCTGCCCATAAAAGCAGGAGCCGCCAGCCACACGGGGCGACAGGAGAGAGAGTGCAGACATTTTCAGTGTGGGTTTTGATTTAATAAAACAAGTACGGTGGAGGAAAGCTCGGACCCTGCGTCTCTGTGGGGGAACCCGGCGATGACATGCTCTACTGCCACGTGGGGATTTATAGCACAGATATCAATTACTGACTGAATACATCCATGTTGAATTAAGTAAATGCTGTTTGAGGAGATATAAATCAATGTTAACAATAGGACATAATAATATAACAATATCTAAATAATATCACCATCCCAAATATCAGATATATAATATTGTTTCATAAACATGGATCATATGTCTTATACAAGATTGTGAATGGGTAAAAGGGATCCACCTCAAAAATATGGTGACTGAACCGTTATTTTATTTTATTAACAGGTGAGAGAGCAGAAGGTTCATTGTGGATGTAACAACTTGATGATCAATAACACATTTAGACAATTTATTGATAAATACATTGAGTCAGAACTGACTTTTAACCAAAGTCTGTTTGATGGTCTGCACAGTGCTCAGTGTAGACACACACACACACACACACACACACACACACACACACACACACACACACACACACACACACACACACACACACACACACACACACACACACACACACACACACACACACGTAGAAACTTGAACGTTTTCAGGCTCTGGTAGTTGTTGCTTTGGTTTCATTATGACATTAAGAGATGTGGCTGTGGCTTAAAAGTGTTTTGTTTGTTTTTCGAGCTTTAGTGCTTTATTAACAGATCATTCCCTGTGTTACAGCGAAGGGCTCCTATGGAACAGAGGGTCAGCTCCACACAGTGATAGAGAAAAGTCCTGAAAGCAGCCCCACCACGAAGCCCAGACAGGGGGGCTTTCCCCAGCCCCCGTACCCCACCAGTCCATCCGGCCCTGCGGGCTCCACCACAGCTCTCCCTTCCGGCCGGCACAATCTTCCTACCGGCGTCTACTCTGTCCTGAAGCCGGAGCCACACTACGCACCGATACCCGGCTCGAATCCCAGCCTGGGACCCGTGAAGGTCTCCCCTGTACTGGCCAAGGAGGGCAGGCGACAGCAGCAACCACCGGGTCTGACAGGGGGGGAGGACGGAGCAGCCGAGGGGGGCCGGACTGCCACAGAAAACGGATACCCCCACAGGTCCTATCCAACAATGGCCTCAACGCAGCTCAGGACTCAAGCCTACGAGACAGAAAGGTGAGCTTTCTTCTCTCGCGTATCAGTCAAAGTGTGGTGGCTGTACAGCCCTGCTCACACTCCTAGAACAGCTGAATTGGCACTTTTTAAATGACCCATGGAACGTAAAGCAATCCTCTGTTCAATAAGATTATTATAATCCAGCTGTTATCTAATTCTGCGTTGGGCAGCGGTGGCATCGAGGTTAGAGATGCGCACTTGAGTGCTTAATGTGGCTGCCCACCACATCCAAGAAATACGATGGGGTAAATGCGAAAATAATGTAGGATTATTTTTCATTTGCTTAGCATAACCTGTAAGTCTTACTCAACACAAGGTCTGACTACGAGAGATCATGAACCACTCCACCAACATGCCGTTCTTCCCACAACCATATTTTTGATGTAGTTCACAAAATACAGGTGACACTTTCCGAGAAGGTTTGAGAATTGAGCGACACTGCAGAAACAAATTGGAACACAAAATAGCAGTGAAGTCATCAAATTTGCCTGTTATCATTCATCAACCAAACAAATCTGACTACGGAACACAGGAAAACTCCTGAAGGGGAATCGGAGGGCCGGACAAGACTGCAAAGGCCTCCAAACGACCAGGGATCTTACAGCGATAGCATCCAGGAGCCCAGTGTCTACATGAGTCAACATTACCAGGAACAGAACCCGTACTTCCACATCCAGCACATCTATGCACCCCAAACCTCACAAGACGTACCGGTTCAGTCCCGGGCAGAGAGAAGCAGGTACAGTGGATTTATGCCATGATAGTTTCAAATTCTTCAAATACTGACTGAACAAACCGATCAATCACTTTGTGGACAAGTTTCAAGGTGTTGAAGGAAGAGTCGGACGTCTTCTGTCTCTCCTCCCTCTTCTCATCTGTGCTTGATTTTCTTTTCCGCTCTGCAGATCCGTAGACCAGACCAGCACTGACTCCACAGATCGTGTCACGTGTTCCAGACTTGCTCAGGGACAGATGCTTCACAGCCACACAGCTCCTCATCCTCACCCCAGACCCACCCCCGCCTACCAGCCTGCTTCCCGTCATGTCAGTGATCCAGCGGCCGCCGCGCACTACCAGCACTGGGACCCCCGGGAGCAGGACCCGGACCGAGAGCACCCCCTGACCCGCCTGGAGAACGCCCTCGCCGAGGTCCAGCAGTGCACCAGCCCCGACACTGTTGACTCAGCCAGCGGCCATGACAGCGGTGGCATGAGCGACGGCCCCCGGGGGCCGGTACGCACCCTCTCGGTGTTGGAGAAAGTCAGTCGATTCGAGAGTCGAGAGCAGACCAGAAAGCCACGCAGCCACAGCACCAGCACCTCGCAGAACAAAAGCAACCATCTGCGGGTAAACTCAGCCGACATCTAGAATGCCTTTGTTCAGTTTTGCCCATCAGGTGCTAAATCTGCCTCTTTCTGTGGTTCTGTGCTTCGCTGCTTTATGTCTTTTTGATCGAAGGCAACCGAGAAGGGCCGCAGCTCCCCCTGTGGGGCTGAAGACCTCCGACACATGCTGGAGAGAAGCACCAAAGCCCAGAGGACGATTAGCTACAGAGGAGGGAGCAGTGAACAGAAGAAGCACAGGTAGAAAGACCATCAATACTACAACTCTTCTAATATTTCTTCCTCATGCCAAGGTTAATGACACGTGTCTGCGATGTTTCAGGACTTCAGCAGATCCTAGTTTAGCCCTTCAGAGGAGCCGGAGCACCTTCCAAGTGGACGCATCTTCTTATGGGGACAGCAGCAAAGACTTTCCCTGGAGACAAGAAATCCAGGAGATGTTGGGTCCCATTGAGGACACTAACAGGTGAGAATTCTCCAACAGTTCTATCTGCTGCAGAGAGCCTCAGAACATGAAGGCTCTCTGCAGCAGGCTCAGGTCCTTCAGGAAGTCAGGGTCCTTAAGTGGGACATCGTCTTTCTGCCAGTCAAAGTAGGAGTGTAGGTGTCAGGAGAATTTTCTCAGGAGGCAAACTGCTCAGGAATCAGGCTGAAGAGAATTTTGATTTAGTTTCTTGCGAGAAGAGACAAATGTCACAGTACAACCTCAGCAAGGATTGTTTGGGAGTTTTTGCCGAAACAACTTTCAACAGATCATCTTATTATAGGCTGAATTGTTCTTGAGAAAGATCCAGGTGCACGTCTGCACTCCAGACAGCAAAGGTCAGATAAGTGGCACAATCTGGAACACAGACTGTGAAAATCACACTTCATTCTTTATAAGACCAAACAGCGTTTCCGTAGCAGCCAGACTCGGTCTCCGTTAGAAATGAATGTTGTGATCCTCATGCTTGGTTCTTGTCTCTGATCAGATCTTACAGGGACTGCTTGAAAGATGCCCAGTCGAAGGTGCTGGGTTCCACCTCCTTCAGACGAAGAGACTTGAACTCCTCCATCAGCAGCCCACCTCCCGCTGCTCCTCCTCTGGTCTCCTCCCCCAGTAGCCATCAGCCTTCGCCCGTTTCTGCAAAGCTCCACCCCCTCGAGAAAAAAGGCCCCAAAACGATGCCCAAACCCCAGGGAGTCGTCATCACGCCGCAGTCTGAATCGCCCGTCATGTCCCCACACACCCCGAAGGAAAGGCACGTGGTCAGTCCGGATGTCCGAGGCCCGAGCCCACCGGCCCTGCCCTCTACCCCGCCTGTCGGAGCCCCCGTTGTGGTTCGGATCTGTGGCCGCAAGCGTCTGACTGCGGACCAGAAGAAGCGTTCGTACTCTGAACCAGAGAATATGAATGAGGTTGGGGTTTCGGATGCAGAGACTGTTGCCCTCTTCAGACGCGGAGGAGGTAAGAGCTGCAAAAGCGTACTACATGTTACACAGCTGTGGCCACCGCTAACCGCTAACAGCATTAGAAGGTAGCTTAGAGCAGGCAGTGCAAATAGATAAATACATATATAGTGCGACAACAGACAACTACTACATCTCTGCGGAAATAAATACCAGTAATAAAAAAAATTTGATAATGAAAGTGTGAGTCAGATATAAATACAACAAATAATGAAGGTCAAAGGTTAAATATGTATAAACATGGCAGGGATCAGCAGAGCTGGTTGTAATTTTTATGTTGAGATGATGGGGGGGAGGGGTGGCGGCAACTGCTGAAAGTAACTGAAAAATAACTTGTACTCTAACTTCGTTACTTTTAAAAACAAGCAATCAGTAAAGTAAATAAGTTTCTTTTTGATAGAGGAACTAGTAATCAGTAATCACATTACTTATTCAAGGTCACTGTGGCAACACTGGACACAAGGTTATAAGATCTGAATAAAGCTGAAACAGAAAAAGAAAATGTCACAAACTCTGCATCTTGGACATGAGGCTCACACAAATGAAAATCAAATTTGAAAAATATCTTCCAAAGTTGATTCTTGTTTCTGTGGCTTGTTTAAAGGATGTAGATTTACGTCTTTGCTCTTATCGAACCAGATTGAGGCTTTTTACTGAAATACACGTTGCTTAATAAAAATCCAGCCTTCAATTAGTAGCTCAGTTTATCTGGTCATCCAGCTTATCATTGATATGTTAGTTTAAACAACAACAACGAGAGAAGTAAGCAAGAGAAGTGAACACCTGGAGACCTGAAGTTTCTCCGTGTCTCTCAGAAACCAGCGTGGCTGATCGCCGGAAGATGTTCGAACTTGCGGCAAGTCGGATTGGAAGCGCCACGTCGAGGCCCGACCTCCGGCAAGTTCAACACGACGCCCTGGCCGAGTACATGGAGAGGAAGAGAGGTGGACGGAGAGATGACCGGGGGCACCGGAGTGGCTCCAGACCCCGCAGTGCCTACCTGGGCCCCGAGAGCAGCAGTCATCCGGGTGAGTAAAGGAGATGAGACGCTGGCGAGAGGAGAGGACACCTCAAATATTCTTTCCTTTTTTTTCTTCTTCTTTTTTTTTCCCTTGTTCCTCACAGACACCCTCAGCATCTCCTCCACCTCCAGTCTGCTCTCACTTCAGGACACTGCTCTGGATCGCAGTTTCTGCTCGCCTGATCGGCAAATGCTCCAGTCCAACCTCTTCTACCCGGGCAGGGTGACCACACCGAGGCCCCCGGCACAGCCACGGCCTGGGTAAACACAACTACCCTCATCCAGCATTCAGCCACGTCGAGATATCGCGCCCACGAACACACTGACAGGACGAGCTGAAGGTCTTGTCTGACCCGACCCACAGAGGAACACACACTTCACCATTTAGTACACCTGGGTCAGAATCGCTGGAGGTTTTGGTTGTAGCGATGCCATTTCCAGCAGGTCGTTTGTCATGTAAAAAAGCATCCCTGAATCTAAGGACGATGTCATCAACCACGTTTTGAAAAAGCAATCAGGTGTGTTGCAACTGGGAGAGAGCTAAAACATGCAAAAGCCTCATTTAAATACTCCCGTTGGCCCACAGTGTAACTCATAGTGAGAGTCTTACTAAATCGAATGCAAATCGGATGCTCTCTTTGCATGAGCTTCCATTGTAGCACACCTTACCAGTGAATCAGTCTGTTGCAGTATCACTTTTGGACTGGTGTCCAGAACGCCAATGGATTTCGTTGGCCCCCTGACCTCCTGCTTCCTTCTCAGTTCTCCTGCTGGCTCCAGCCTGGAACTGCAGGATCTCATCCCTGAAGCGCAGGTCAGCAGGCGGGGCGGGTCTCCCAGCAGACACCTCAGCCTTGGCCACGACTGGCGGCGTGCAGAACATCCGGCAGACCCGGGACTGTCCAAGAAGCTGAACGGGGCTCTGCAGAGGACCGGCTCGGCGTCTGCCGAGAACCTTCTGGAGCGGTCAGACGAGAGACAGATCTTCCCTCAACATCACCGCTCCCGCTCCTCGCCCTCAGCAGAGAGGATGAACCAGGTAACTCTGAGTCTCATGAATCCACGCGAGAGATTTTGTGAGTACCAAAAGAACATTGTTTGAGAGTTTGAACTATTCTGAGCAGCTGAACAGTTGAACATGTATTGTGGTTTGGTGTTACAGAGAATGGTTTGTGTTTCAGGACTTGGCTGCAGGTGATGTGAGGATGTTTGGTGTCTTCATCTCTGAGGCTGCAGACAGGTACCTTCCACCTGCTCCCGGCACAACTTTATAATATGACAGACGATAGACTCATACTCAAGTTTGGACTTGAAGACAGATCAAATCTGTCCAAGGTGGTAGAGCGTGTCAAATAAAAACATCCATCCATCCATGGGTTCCTGTTGGAGGTCTTCAGTATTGCTCCCAGTGTGAGCGATAGCCTTCATGGTCTCAGCGTGCGCCACTTCTCCACGTGTGCTCTCGTCCACGTTGTGATCTCTCTGCTTCTTTGCCCTCTAATCTCTGACATTAGCATTTCTAGTTTTGAGTTCCTGTTCTTGTTTCGACCGACTCTAAAAACTAGGTGACCTACTCATCCGCCATCTTGCAGGAAGTCCCTTTGTAAAGCATTTAAAATCAATCCCGGTCGACCAAAAGGCTGTTTGATGGACTACATAAGATCAGATGAGATGTAAAAGTGCACAATTCGCACAGTGTAAAATGAATAAAGGATACAGACAACACAATTAAAACAAATGCAGTTCAAACTAATGAAAAGGATAACACATAAAATAAAAAAAGCATTAAACGATAAGTAAAACTGTACAAGTAAAAAGTCAAGGGCTCAATGGACAGAAGCAAGTCGAGGGGCAACGACTGCAAAGGCTCTTCTAAATCACAGTCCTCTTCCTCTTTTTCAATACAATTCTATGCAGTGTACATTTTGTTTGATTTTCTTTTCTTTTTTTTCGATTACATCTGCAGTTTCCACCAGGAGCATTTCAGATCCACAGCTGGTTGACGTTGTTGTTTTCAGTCATTTCTCTTCAATCTTAGACTTTTGGTTTGAAGTAATATTGAAGTAATGATGTGAAATATGATCCATGTGTTTTAGATTGTGAATGTCGATGAATGGGCGAGACATCACGCAGAGACAAGAAAGCTGTTCTGTTATTTCTGTAATTTTCCATTTGAACACATTTGATCGCTAAATCAAAGAAAGAAAGTTGCTCTCACACACAAGCATCGCCCACCTTGTTGAGCATTTTTTTCAGCTGAGATGTCGTGAGACTTTAGCATGCAGACTTCTGTGAGGGCTCCGGTTTTTCTTCACTTTTCCTGTGTCCCTCCCACGTTCAGACAGCCGTTCACCACCTCACCGTTCTCATTTCAGTGCCAAAGCCTCCCAGCCCGCCGGACCTCCTCCAGGTGAGCACACTGAAAATCAGCTTCCAAACAAACGCCGACCTTACTTGCTGCAGAGTTCCTCTGACTCTTCGGTGTTCTCGCAGACCGCGGCTCCCCCCACACTCCCGTCCCTCTCCGGGAGCGACAAAGGAACAGCGAGCGGCAGCGTGCCCTGAGCACCTCCGCGTTAGCGGCCTCCGTCGGCCTGCCCTGCCCCTTCTCCCCTCCGGGGACGGCGGGCGGAGGCGGAGCCGAGTGGCAAGCCAGCGGCAGGCTGAGTCAGGCCAACTTGGACAACATCACTTTCCCACAGATCGGCGGAGACGGGAGTAAAGATGTCGAGACCGGCGTGATGGACAGACAGACGAGACACAGTCTGAGTGAGGGCGGCGTGTTAGAAGAGGCGGCGGGCCCGTTCAGAGGCAGAGCCTTCAGTCTGGACACCAGGAGAGACCGAATCAAACCGGTTTCCTCTGTCACGCCGCCGCTACGTGTGCAACCTGCTGGGACCACGTCCTCCGCTCCTCCACCCCCGCCTCCGTCCACCACACAGCGCCTGTCCTCGCTGCGGATCTCCGAGTCCGGCCTCTTCGACGCCGTCGACCAGCAGCCGCCGGAACTTTCCACCGGCGTACGGATGCAGGAGGACTTCGATGAGGTCTTCCTCCAGAGCCCTCGCCACCCTTCACCTTCACCGACACCGCCGATCAAAGAGACGGTCATCACGGAGGACTTCCCCCCTCCCCCTCCCCCTCCCCCGGTGCTCCTTGAGCAGGCAGCAGAAAGGTTTGTTTTACAATAATTAGATGGTGCTTTCTGGTCCAGGGTTGTTGAAGCGGCCCCCAGGAGGCTCCAGTACAACTCATTGTGGTGGTGAAGGGGGCAATTTTGTCCACGTCTATGTGAATCTGTATTTATAGACACGTACATGGCGGCAAGTACCGCAAAGTATCCCTCAATCCGGCCAAACCACCAAGCAAATGGTAAACCTTTGAAGGAAAACAGATTTATTTTTTAACAGATCAGCTGGCAGTAGTGGACACGGCACGACACTGAGACCCGAGCTGAGACATCAGTGTTGCTGCCATGAAAGTTAGCAAACCAGCCTCAGCCTCAAGGCCATGCTGTCAGTGTGAGTTTGTAAAAACACCCACAATGCAACAGCTGTAGGAGAAGGTTTTTGGGCGTTTCACTCTATTTTGCACTTGAATGTTTCATTAAAAGTGTCCTTATGTTAAGATTGGAGTCATTTTCTGTAGTCAGTTTGTGTGGAAAGATCAACATTTTCATCATGTATACTCTGAGCCACAACAAAGATTTGAAGGTTATTATGGCACTATTTTACCGGTGCGTCCCACTGAAGATATGTGATGTGGCCCCTGACACCCCTGGTCCAGACTATGAGTTAGACCTCTCCTGAAGAGGGATCCAGGTGCTTCCAGAACATTCTCTGCATTAGTTTCTCAGCTTTTAGCCCACCTTTTTACTTAATGACGGCAAAACTCTCTTTTCTCCCTCACAAGTTTCTCAAAGTGTCAATAACACAAGACTCTTCTCAATATAAATCACATGACTAAAAAGAATGTGCGACATATAACCTGGAGGATTCAGTAATGTTGTTGCCCGATTCAGACAGTATTTAAGTGACCTTGCTTTTCATATTTTTCTTTGCCTTCAGCTCTGATTCAGAAATCTTGAGCGATTCCTCCGTTCCCATCAGGAATCCTTCACTCCAGCCTTCTCCAGTCGTCCCGCCACTTGCTGTCTCAGCTCCGTCTGTGTCCAGGTCTCAGCCGCGGGTCTCCATCACCAATACGTCCGTAGCGGATGAGGAGCCTCCAGGCCTGGAGTACCTGCCACTGCCCCACAGGGAAAAGACCCCGGAGGAGCAGAGGGTGGAGGAACTGTCTCGGAAGCTGGTGGGTTCCTCCAGTGGCTTTATAAAGGCTGTGGAGCTTTTGAGAATATGAAGTTTCTTTGTGTAAAAATAGAAAATAAACATTTGAAGGGGTCATTTTATGCCAAATTCACTTTCTCAAGGTTTTCCAACAGTAATAATTGTCCCAATTCTGGAAGGACGGCCCAGAAGTGAAGACAGTGTGTCCTCTCTCTCCCTGGCTGCTTCCAGTTTTTAAAAAGTGTGCTGTTCCAACCAGCCAATCAGAAATCAAACCCTCTATAGTGTCATCGGGGGTTTAGCCAATCCCACTCAAGATAGGCTCCTCCCCTTTGACTCCTCCTACAATCAGGCAGCTCTGATGTGGCACATGGCGCCACGAGAGGAAGTACTTCCTCCTCCTCTTCCCATAGATGGGCGTGTGTGGGCGGAGCCAGTCCAGCTCATTCTTTTCTGAAAAAATATCAGAAGAAACAACTGTTCTGTTTGGACACATTTCTAAAAAGTCGCACGATGAAGCCTGCAGACAGTGCAAAGTACAAATACATAGATTTCAGGTTGCTCATAATAGATTTTGCAGCAGCACACTTTGTTAAATAGTGAGTGTGGTATTTAAAGAAAAAACTCATTTGATTTGTGTAAACTGCTGATTCAGATCCTTTTTCTTGCTGCTCTGTTATATTCTGATCTTTTGCCATTTGTTGTCATGTGTTGTTGACATCTTTGTGACCACACCATGTTCTGATTCTGGGTTTTTATGCTGCTTTATTTGCTATTTATACTTGTGGCTGTTTTTCCCCAGGTGTTACTCGATCCTTCTCTGGCACCACTTTTGGGCGCCTCGGGGGGAAGTTCTACCGTAGACATAATGAACGAGATCTTCCCAAACTGCAAACTCAGCAGCAAATCGCAGCATCGGCACAGTGTGGACAGGAGGCAAGTCTGACATGGAGATGACTTTGTTATGATGCAGTAACGTATGAAACTGAGCACAATTTGTGGTTCAGGATTGGTAGTTTTTGTCTTGAAACCATGTTTGATTATGCACCACACAAAGATTAAAGTTAAGTTTACATGATTGTTTGAGGTTATTGTAAAAAAAAAAAAAAAGAAAGAAACCGTAATCCTGTTCAACTGTAACCCTTCTAATGTTTCTAAGTTGTTAGGTTTTTAAGTCTGTATTGTTTATTGACTAAGTTTAACAGTTTTCCATTAAACTTCATTAGTTATTATGGCCACAATGATAAACTATATATTTTACATTTATTTTTATACTTTTTTTTCTGTTGTTGAGTCCTGATTTGTCTGTTTTTTTGACCTAATTGGGAAACAGAGTAGCTTTCGAAAAATGTTTTCTAAATGCAGTTTTTCAATTAGACATGTTGGTTTTCATTGTGTTCAAAGAATTGGAGATGTCTTCTGTGATCCAGTTCCGAGCAAAGAGACCAACGGAGGAAATGAGACCAATTTAGATGAAGAGGAGAAAGATCTCGATAGCAGAAAGGTGAAAGAAACACATTTATCATTCGGATTATTTCACAAAAGGTAATAGAGAACATTGGTTCATGAATTCAAGTTCACGTTCAGCTGAGGAATCATAATAATCCAACCTAGAAGAATCATACCTGCATCTATTTTAGTGGCTCACGCTGATGTTGGTGGTTGTCCACCAGGTGGAGCTGTGCGAGGCCCTGAGGAGCAGCATGGCGGCGCTGCAGCGGGAGAAGGAGGCGCTGTGTGAGGAGCAGAGCCGTCACCAGGCTGTGGGGGCCCGCGTGGAGAGCCTGGTGCAGGAGCGGCTCAAACCCAACGAGAGGGACAAGTTCTGCATGTTCATCGGTGCGTCGTCCGCCTGCTGTGTCACACACGCACACACACACGTCACACACACACACACGCACACGTCACACACACACGTCACACACACACGCCACACACACACGTCACACACACACGTCACACACACGCCACACACTCACGTCACACACACACGCCACACACACACGCCACACACACACACACACACACGCACACGTCACACACACACTTCACACACACGCACACGTCACACACACACGCCACACACACACGCCACACACACATGTCTCACACACACACGCACACGTCACACACACACGCCACACACACACGCACACGTCACACACACACGTCACACACGCCGCACACACACGCACACACACACGCACACGTCACACACACACGCACACGTCACACGCACGCACACACACACGTCACACACACACGCCACACACACACACGCACACGTCACACACACACGTCACACACACACGTCACACGTCACACACACTCGTCACACACACGTCTCACACACACACGTCACACACACACACACACACGTCACATACACACATGTCACACACACACACGTTACACACACATGTCACACACACACACACACACACACAGCCTGGTGACCTGCTCATTGTGTTTTCTTGCTGCAGGAGACCTGGATAAGATTGTGAACCTGCTGCTGTCGCTGTGCAGCCGGTTGTCCAGGATCGACAGAGCTCTGCTGGGGCTGCAGGAAGCAGCGCTGCCAGCAGAGGACGCTGCAGAGGAGCGGGTGAGACAACGCAGATCTGGTCCTGCAGCCTTCAGCTGGGGAGTTTGCATGTCCTCCCTCGGTGTGCAGGACCAGGACCGGAGGCCGGTTGATGCCCGGCTCCAAAAATCAGTAGCAAATGTGTCCTGAGTAACAATCCCAGTCATGTGTGACAGTTGCACTTCAGACCTGAAGCTGACCGCCTCTGTGTCGCCCTCTCCAGGAGTCCCTTGACCACAAGCGCTCTCTTCTCCTCCGCCAAACCGAAGACGCCCGTGAGCTGAAGGAGAACCTGGACCGGCGGCAGCGAGCGGTCCACGCCATCCTGTCCGGATACTTTCCCGAGCCCCAGCTGCAGGACTACCGCCGCTTCGTCAGCGCCAAGCCGTCCTTCCTGATTGGCCAGCGCCGCCTGGACGACCTGCTGCGGCAGGAGGACGAGCGGCTGGCGCGGCTGCTGGAAGGTCTGCCGCCGGAGGTGGCCGAGGCCCAGCGCCGGCCCTCGCCGTGCTCCTCCCTGCTGCCGGGCCTGGCCCACACGGTCAGGTCCGCCACGGTCACGTCGTTGTGAAACAGGAGACAGTTTCTCTCCTCAGATCAGACTCCTCGGGAGCGTCATATGAAGGAAACACACACCTTGAACGTGCTTCAATCTGACTGTTGGACCAGCGACTTCTGCTCACTTTTGCTCTGAAACGTTCTTGAAAGTCCAGGTTAAAGGAAGGACGGCTCCACTTGCACCTCTTTTTTTTTATTTTTTGCATTTTTCTGGTTTCCAACTACTATCAAGTAATATTTGGTATGTCTGTGTTAAATGTTGTTGTTTTTTTTTTTATTGGCCAAAAGGCTCCAACCAGCAGCCTTCAGGGTGTTTTCAGTGGTTTGAAGTGTGCAAACCCCCCCCCCCCCCCCCCTATCATGAACTCCCAAAGAGGAAGGAGCCCTCACTGTCTGTCTGACACAGTCACTTTTCAGAGACGCACCACGCCTGCTTCAGCACTCGCACATGTACAGGCAACCTGCAGAGAATAAATTAACGTCAAACCCAGAGGGGCTGTGTTTAATTTCCTGCAACAAAACAATGGAACATGCACAGAAAGGAGAAGGTGGAGGCAGAGCTCTATCGGGAAGTATAAAGACGTGCAGGATGCTTACATATGCACGCATGGTGTCACAAAAATATTCGAATGCAAAAAAAAAAAAGTGAAATACACAGATTTCTGCATTATGTGTGCAAGCATCAAATACAGCACAACATATCGGTGGATCAGATCACACAGGACCAGCCTCACAAATCAACAGAAGAAAGCAGCCAGAGTCGGACACAGGCAGATCTACTAATGAAAAGTATGTAAATATGTACAGTGTTTTGACTATGACAGGAAAGACGTTCACAAATGTAGTGAAAATGATAAAGCCTTTGAAAACAAAGGCTTTTCTGTACACTGTAAATATAAATATACATTATAAATCCTAAACTCTGTTGTTTTATCTACGCAATCGGTGCGTGTGAGAGAGAGAAACTGTTTCACATGCACATGTCCATATAAGATTGTAAATTCTGTGTTATTACCTGATCAGCAGCCGCTCTGGTGTGTAGTGGTCATCAGCACTTTGGTGGTGTGTGTGAGTTCCTCGTCCGTTTCTGTGCAGTTTGCACGTTCATCCTGCTGATCCCTCAGCAGCACCCGGCGCCACGGCTTCATCCCAGTCAGCCGCAGCGGGACGGGAGCCGGATCAGACCGTCGACGGCGCCCCCCTCAGAACAAAGCGGCGAGACTCCAGCGCATGGACGGGAAGAGACGAGGGTCACAGCTTTAAGATTTACCGCTGTAGGTCACCTTCTCCTTATGGGAGACAGTGGAAGAAGCTGATTGGATTGACCGGTGCACTATGCTGGAAACACAAACCTCGTGAGTATATAAGAGACTTAAAACAGTAAAAGTGGACTTTCATTCACTTCAGATGGATTTTAAGAAAAAAAAGTATTTTTCTGTCTTTTAAAAACACCAAAGGATAACATCTGGCCGATGACCTCTTTTAGAATCCTCTTCCTTTCATTATCGTTTCAAACAAGAGAAAAAGTCAATTTAAAGCAATTTTTGCAGTCTTGTGTTGGATTTTGTTACAGCTGTTAAAAATGTTACTGGAACAGGGTAATGAAATAATAATAATAATAATAATAATAATAATCACTACAGCAATTTTGAAAGCGGTGGAAACTTTTTTGTTTCATTAAATATAGTTACTTTATTTCTCCCGGTTTGATTCTCAGGAGCTGATACAGTGATAATATACAATAAAGACTTGAATATTACCGTTTATCGAGTTTCACCATTTGAATTAAATGACTGGATAAAGTGAAATGTGCATTTTCATAGAATTAAAAAGATGCTAATGACTAAGCTCAGTTTAAAAAAAACAAAAAGTCACTCCCTTCTATAGCTATATATGTATGGATGTGTTGATGTGTGCTGGAGTTAAGGTGTGTTTCACATTTTGAATGCGTGGTTTTTGAAAATATTCCAAATAGATTTAATCAAACTGAAAATGTAATAAAGCTTCTGGTGACAGTGGTGACTTCTGAATGAGTTGGTGTTTCTGGAGGTTGTTTTTTTTTTTTTTGGAAGAGTCTATCTTCTACCCCACACGTGGACTCTTAAACCTGCTCACAGGCGGCATCGTCACCAGCGAGTGATCCTTTAAAACAAGCTCTCACTCTCTTGCTCAACCTTTTGCTCCGAGGAGCAAGAGGAGGAAAACTCCCGCCATTTTACGTGATGAGTTGCCATCCTGCTCGGCCCCACCCTTTCCCCATCCTGTCCCGGATGGTTTCAAGCAAAGTCACCGGCCAGGACGGGGAAATATCGTTAACCAGCCGAACAACGATGCCGGCGACACGTCCTCCATTGGAAGACATACACATCAGGATGGTAGTAGATCTCGTCCTGTTCTGTGCAAAACAAGAAATCCCACTGCGTGGGCATCGGGGAAACCAAGATGCCTTAAACAAGGGTAACTTTTTGGAACTACTTAACCTGGTTTTTTAAATATGACCCAGAAATCAAAAGGTGACTGGATGAATTAGCCAAGGATGGTTAAACTACTGCACCACAAAATGAGATACTGGGGATCGCAGCATCACTCCTTGTCAAAAAAAAAGAGCCGGACACATATGCGATTTTAGCAGGTGAGTGCAAAGGCCTGTCAAAAAGAGAGTGAGTGGCAGTGTGTGTCACACAACGGCACATTGAAAGAGCGGGCGGAGGGAGTTGTGGAAATGGACAACGTGACAGCAGAGGCCATGTCAGCGAAGACTTTGGAAGTGTCGTCGGGGATCCTTTGACGCGAGGTGGGGGGAGCTCGTGGTCAAATGCCGTCAGTGAGGTGTTGACGCTCCCGGGACCTATGTTGGAATGGAGACCCTCGCCACATTCTACGAAAGTTCTGGCCGAACAAATCTTGAAGCCGACTCCCTAGTGCAGCAAATGCAGAGGCAAGGGCATACAGTCTTCAACACTATCAGTTCTAGATTGTATTGATCTGATTGAAGGGCTCAAGGACAGTTACACACAACTGTCAGTGCCGTTACTTTATCAAATGTATCCTTTTCGTTCCTGAAAGGAACGAAAAGGATACATTTGATAAAGTAACGGCACTGACAGTTGAGCTGATGAATAAACATGAGATTGAATGCTGGGGTATCAGGGGTAAAAGAAAGGCAGAAAGACACGACCCCTGACGAGCAAAAAAAAAAAAGAAACAGTCGTAGAAGTACTCGATGCACGGCCCAGTGATATTTTCCCCAAACGGACCCTCCTCACGTTGCCCGTGGCAACGTGTAACGGTGGCGAGACTCTTTTCAGCTGTCAGTCGGATAAAAACAGGCACCAGGGCAACTATATTGACAGATAGACTGAACTCTTGGTCCCTGCTTTCATTTGAAAGGGAATTGACTGATTCACTAGACGACCGAGATATTCGCCCTATGGTCAGAACGAAACCCGAGTCTCCTGCTGTAACAAGCCCCATAGTCCCTCAAGCAAGTTTGAATTGAATTATGCGTGTTTGTTCTCTAAACTGGTAGAAACTGAGAATATGGTGCACAAGACAAGAGGTCAATAATGGAATGTCAGAAATTAAACACATAATAGTAGAATGTTTGTACTGACCATTGGAGAAATCAATTTGGATACGACATAGTTTTGGAAAATTCAATGCCAATTAGAATGTTCGAACTTAAAGAACAGACATTGATGTTAAAAAGGGGTAAAAGGGGGAACATGGGGATGTTGAGGGGCTCATGACAGTGACATTATACAGCCAGTCAATAATGTATGAATTAAATGGGTAGTTGTTTCAGTGTAGAGTTTAGAATGCAATTCAATTGACAATTCAATAGTATTTACTGTAATTCCAGGCCGTGTTGCTAAAGTGTTGATTAACTAATTAGCATGCATATGTGTGTGCATGGATCAGTGGCTGGCCAATAGAGGGCGCCGGGGTGGCGTCCTCCACGGGATCAAGAAGGATTTTTTTTTTTTTCCAGTAAAATATATTGATGACTGTCATTCTTCTTCTTGTTTGTTCGTTTTGTTTTTGCTTTTTACACCTCAGTTTCACGTTTCCATCTTGTCAAGTTCTCGGACAATCATTGATCATGTTAGGAGTTTGTTTTTTGTTTTGTTTTAGTGTGTGTTTGTGTGTGTGTGTGTGTGTGTGTTTTCAAAGCATTTACTGTAAGAACTGGCTCTATTGGCAGGAATAATTGTCTCGCCACTGCTGCAGCATTGTGGGACGTCTATCAGGTGGAACTGGTGAGCTTTTAATCAAATATACATGCAAACCCAACATTAACTTGATGTTGGCATTTTATACACACAGGTGCTACTTGCACATCCTTCTCGAAGCACTGGCCATAGCCGGAGCTCCAGCGTCAAACCAAGTGTTGTGGTATCATCAGCAGGGGACAAGTGGAGGCTGCATTGACTTTGGTGACACTGCAGTGAACACATGCTGGATATCATGTATTAGATTCTTATTGAAGTGTCGCTGTCGCAGCAGTTTGCAATCTGCAGACTTTCCCTGCGCGGTGGTTACACTCCGTTTCAGCGCTGTCCAAACCTATTTAACGTTTTCTTTTGATTGAGAATGACAAACCAACTGTATCGACATGAAACAACAGGATCGTTAGAACACAATAAAATGATCAAAACCTATTTCTCTTGCAGCTTATTTCTTCAGAATAATTAAATGAATAACATATCTAACAATATAAATAACAGCATAATAAACAATAGCTGATAATGAACATAACCTGCTTTGGAAAAAGGTTAGACATTCAGAGTGGCGCCGTACAGAAAACCCAGGGTTAAACCCTTATAAGAGAACATCCAGTATAGTGTCAGCCTCAGGCTGGGTCCAGGTTGGAGAAAAGGTCCAATTAGCTAAAAAACAAAACAAAGGATGAAATCAGGCAGGAAAAAAAACGTTTTTCCCTCCACTTGCTTGAGTTGCTTTCATTCTGCTAATAAATATGACACACGTCACCTCCTGATTAGATCTGAACAACGCAATGATAGAGTGACCGTGAAGGATAAAACGAGATAAGGCTATAAAAGTAAATCTTTTGGTAGTTATTTGCCTAAAGGTTTGAAAAAGAGATTCAGATTCCACATGTACGCGTCTCGACGAGGCCTCAGACGTCCATCTTGTCCCCCGGGAGGCGCCGGCGCCCTGATCGCCACCGAACAGGAGGAAATGTACAAATCAAATTTGTGAGCGCTCAGTTTTTGCCTCAAAGTGTTAACAAGTCATCACACAGGAGTACGTCATGTCACTGCAATGACATTTTATGATGTGAGGGTATATTATTGGGAACGTTCACACTTGTGAGTCACTACTGTGGCATTAGCAACAGCTGTGGCGGTAATGAGCTCGTAGTGTCACTATCTTTGTGTGGGCTGTCTGAATATTACAAGAGGGTTATAGTAGAGGCTCTTTTAGGAAGGCGAGAAAGTCAACGTGTCAAAATAAGACCAGGATTTTAGAGTTGGGGTAAAACTTTAATCATAATAAATGGGCTTATTAATAATCCGAGCAAACTGTATTTTTACAAGGGGGCTTATTTTAGCAGTTCGCCATGATGATGGCTGCGTCTACGGTAACCATTTCACTACCTTTGACCAGAGAAGAATTTGTGGATTAACTGAGAGTTGGGCTGAATGAGAATGGAACAACTGTCTCGATCACGCAAATACGTGACAGGGGGATCAACGCTTCATGCAAACAGCTGTAAGCAAGTGAAGTTGACTTTTTGAACGGGATGACCGACCATCTTCCCAAAAAGCTTGTAGTGCGAAGAGCCACGCATCAAGGGATGATGGGGGGCTCATAGGATCGTGCGTGGATGTGTGAATACCTTCTCTCTGTAATCCGCGATGAGCTTTAGACTGGCAGAGGTCACAGAGGTCACAGAGGTCACAGTCTTCTCAAATCAAATTGAGATAAAGAACCAGGCCACGAACAAAAACATCATGTACTCCTGTGCTCTCCATAGGTGGCGAGCCGAGTTCTCTCTAAAGCTACATTAAATTAATATTAATGTTATATAATATCATATAACACACACACACACACACACACACACACACACACACACACACACACACACACACACACACACACACACACACACACACACACACACACACACACACACACACACACACACAGAGTGTAAAGACGGCTAAGCCCCGGTTGAGATCCTGGTGCCTTTTGTTTAAGCCGTGTGACATCTGTGTGTTCATGTCCAGTGCCGTGGATGTTATCCTGTGTGTGCATGTGTGTGTGAGATAATACTACTTGAACCTGCTGGAGATAAAGGGCCTAGAAAAGCGACGGGCGCTTAATACTACTGTGGACAGATGAGGAGAAACAGGAAAATCACAGTGACCTTATTTGTCTGACCTGTGGGACTCTCACTTAGACTGATGGTAATGTTCTCCATCTTTCTCTGCCCTCATTTAACAAACGTCTCTCATCTGTTGTGCTGCAGCTCATTGTGACAGTTTGTTTCAGCTCCCTGTGGAACTCCAGTCTGTGCTGCAGCTTCTCCACCTGATGGTCCACATGATCTCTGCTGAGACATCGACACAGTAACTTACAGCTTTGTATCAACAATTTCCTGATGGAATGAAAGTTAAAAGTGATTCCTCTGTTCAAGGCAGGAGAGAAACATTAAACATCTCTTCACAAACTACAGGCCTGTCTCCCTCTTACCGCAATTCTCTACAATCTTAGAAAAGGTTTTCAATTCCAGACTTGACAGCTTTATTGAACAGTTTAATTTACTCTCTGATAATCAGTTTGGCTTCAGGAACAATCACTCAACTTCACACTTCTCTTTGATATAACTGAAGAAATAACTAATGCTGTTGACAACAAGAAATATGCATTAGGGCTATTTATTGACCTGAGTAAAGCGTTTGACACAATAAACCATGACATATTAATTAATAAGCTAGAACAGTATGGGATCAGGGTGGAGCTCTACAGTGGGTCACCAGTTACTTAAAAAATAGAAAACAATGTGTGAACATCAGTGATTATCAGTCAAGTTGTCTACAAACTGTGTGTGGAGTACCTCAAGGTTCCATTCTGGGCCCAAAATTGTTTAACATGTACATAAACGACATTTGTAAAACTTCTGTAAAAATTCTTATATTCATCTTGTTTGCAGACGAAACAAAAATTTTTTCTTCAGGAGACGATTTAAAACAACTTGTGTCAAATTGTTAACTTGGAAGTCAAGACTGTCAACAAGTGGTTCAAACAAAACAAATTATCTCTAAATCTGAGTAAAAGCATAATGATGATGTTCAGCAACTGTAATTCCAATTGGCAGGAAGCAGTTCAGATAGAGGGTGTTGTTGTAGAGCGGGGACATGAAATCAAATTCCTTGGAGTTATTATTGATGATAAAATGACTTGGAAATCTCACATCAAATATATATCTACGGAAATCTCAAGAAACATTGCAATAATAGCAAAAGCAAAGCACATTTTAAATATCAAAGCTTTACACACCTTATACTGTTCTCTGATTTTGTCCTATTTATATAATACACTGTGGTTTGGGGTAGTACTTATAAAAACACAGTAAAACCAATAGTAATGTTACAAAAAAGAGCTTTTCGATTAATTCATAAAGGTTTCTGGACCACACAAAGTCATTATTTTTTTTAATCAAAAATCATGAAGTTTAATGACATTGTTGAGTTCCAAGCAGTACAGATGTTCTATAAAGCAAGTTACAGATTGTTACCAAGACAAATACAAAGAAGGTTCCCAGATCGTACTGGTCGTTATGAAATACGTGATAAATTAAACTTTAGGACTCAGAAACATAAACACAAGCCTGAAAAGTTTTAGCCCGACAGTTAATGGTGTTCAATTGTGGAACAAATTGGAGACGGAGTTGAAACGATGTCCAAACATCAACCTCTTCAAATACAAATACAAACAAAAGATTTTTGAAACATACAGAGAAGAAGAAATGCATTATGGGGAGAAGTAGGATCAACGTATATGTGCATGTGTGTGTGAGTGTGTGTCGTAAGTTTGGTCCGTGTTGATATAGTGGTTTGAAATGTGGGCAGTTCTTTTTTGTTCATGTTTTGTTGTTGTTGACGTTTTGTTCTTTCTATTCTATTGTGGAATGTACTTTTTGTTGCTCTGAGTTTGGCGGTGGAGCTCATTAGCTTCTTGCTTCAGCCCACTCCTTTTGAGCAGAATGTGTACTGCTCAAATAAATAAATAAAAATAAAAATAAATAAAATAAAAAAATCTTATGTTGGTATGATGCAATACAGAGACATTTATTGAGAAAGGGAAAAATAGAGATATTTCTTCATGTGGAGAATAACTGGGCAGTAAGGTGAGCTGAAGTCTGTCCGCAGAAAAGAATGGAGGTGAAACATGCCCATGTTACATTTTCAGACCTATTTTGTGCAGTTTTCTGCTGCTTGAAGAAGTCTGGTTGCACCGACAACGTTTCCTTGTTTCATCACAATGACAAGGACGTTTCTGATTCTGATTCAGAATTTTGTGAAATGACGAGGTTTTTCAGCTGTGGACGAACGGATTTGGAGTGAGACTGGATTGTTGTGGAAAAGGTTTCCTCTCTCTTTCAAGGAACAAACTGGATGTGTGACGGTTCAGTTGAGCAAAATCCAGAAATACTTCAACTGTTTTGTTTGTTTTGTTTTTGTCTGTACTGATAAAAGTACAAGAGAAATATGGAAGGAGGTAATCTGGAGGGAGAGGAGCTAAAATGGAGAAGGGGAGGAGTCATATGAGAGCATAAAAGAGGAGCAGCAGGAAAGAACATGAGAGAGGAGGGAGTGATGAGGGAAACAGAATTGTTCCAGAGGCAGAAAGACACGACAGAAGAGTGAGTTACAACCAAGACTTGACCAGATCATTCTTGAACTCTGGACTGTGACCTTCTTCATTCTCTGATCTTCCTTCCATCAGGGGATGAACGCGGCTCAGATTCATGACAAACACAAGCTCATGTCGTTCTGGGAGAAGAGAATTGTCGAGCATGGCGAGCAGCTGGAGGAGGAGGAGAAGCGCAAGAGGAGCAGCGCTCTGACACGGTCAGCTCTTACAAACCTGCACCTCTCATCAGTTAGAGCACTGAAGGATTTCTCACACACTTACCTTTTTGTTTGGGTTTTTTTTTGCAATTCATTGGTGTAATCACATTATGCAGTGTGTGTTTGTTTTCCAAACATACACTGAAAACTACTTTTACCGTATAGGCACCGATCCCGTGAAAAGGTTGAACACTGAAGGGCTGATGAAAAAATTTAAAATAAGAATATTTTTTAATGAGGTCAGGGGTCAAGGCAGGATTTCTACCGCTATGCTATCAGTGAGTTACTTTGAGGAAATGCATATGTATATAACATTCTGACAAACTTTGTGACGTTCAGTTGACCACCTACAGTGTCTCCTCTGAAGTCACAGTTTCAAACTTGTACACCAGTGAATAATCGACTTCATTCCTTTTGATTCATAACTTAACTGATTCTTAACACAGGCTGAGATTTGGGCTGGTTTTTCTTGAGGTGTGTTGTTTAGGATGGAAACGCTGAGTCACTTCTGGCGACCCTGGTGCTGACCATCCTGCATCCATGTCTACGTATGTCAACAGCATCTTCTGTGCCGTCGGCCGATCATCACATTCAGATGGCAGTGTGATAGAGGGCGTAGTGTGAATCATACAAAAAAATTGGAATTGAGCATCAAGACCTGCAGTGTGTCAATGTAACCATTGAGACCTGACAGTACCCCCCCAAAGACAGAGACAGGGGGAATAAACTAGAGCCAGGGGACTCAGAAGGTGAGGAAGGAGTCCAGAGACTTGGGACAAAGGGATTTAGGAAGCCGAGTCCCAGCTTCCTAGAGCCAGGACTCTGAACTCAAAAGCTGAGGACTCTAAGACACAGAAACTATGGACTCGGGAAAACAACTGCTTGAAGAGGAACCACGGGAAGGCCAGCTGGAGAAACATCTGTCCATCTCCTACGGCAACATGTGGGCTCGCCATCGAGTCTTCTGGGGAGATCTTGACTGCGCCCACTGCACGACTCCTGTGGACCTTGAAAGGACCAGGAACTGTCCTGTAGCCCCCCAGAGAAGCAGAGAGGCGGGCTGGCTGGACGGGAATTGGCTGGACGGGAATTGGCTGGGTGGGAATTGGCTGGGTGGGAATTGGCTGGACGGGGCCCGGCCACCTGGGATCCGGCCAGACAGTAGCTGGCTACAGGGAACCTGCAGATAGAGGGGCTGGCAGGCAGGGGCCGGGCCTGGCTCTCATCCCAAGCTCTTCACTCCTGGCTACAACCAGCTGCAGAGCACAGGACTCACCAAAGCCTACAAGGGACACTGCGCCAGCTGAGTCCGTCAGTCTGCAGTGTGGTCGGTTCGTCCTGTTGCAGAGTACAGGTGGACTCAAACGCAGACTCACAAGTTCTCTGAAAAAAACTGAGTTTATTGAAGAAAAAACTGTCCAATGAGTAAAACAAAAATCACAACAAGGGAGGCAAGGGTCTCTGCTGGAATAAAGTGAGTCCGTTTATATCGCCGATGAATCAACATGGTATAATCTCATGAAGTCACGCGTCAACGACTCGGTGATGTTCTGGCTTTGGACGTGGCAACAATGTTGCTTTTAGCTTTTAGTTTTAATTCTTCAATTCTTCTCCTTCAGTAATCTGTAAACTGCGATTTCTCCGTGTGTGAGAGTCGACGGTGATCAGGATCACGGCTGTCTGGATCAGTCAAGCTACCCACCTCTGCAACGACGGCCGTAATCATGGCTTGTGTCAATTATAGAAGCTCCAGAACACGTTACAATAAGCAGCTCAGCACTTTTCATCCAAAACGTGAGACGTGTGTAAATATATAGACTCAATTAAATGAGTTAAAACTTTGTGTTAAGTTGCCACATAAGGATTCATATTCATGGATCGCCATCAGCTTCATGGACTGACTTTTAAATGTTCTAATCTTACTTTGGATCCATTCCCCCTCGAAACACTGCAGTGATTTCACACGACATGAGCTGTGTGATCAAGATGGAGGAATTCTAGTGTTCAGCATGTTGAAAGATGAGACATTTAAAAATAAACTTTATCACAGCCACGCGTCTCCCTCTTTTCATCATAACTTGATTAGTTTGAAAAATGCCTCAGTCATGTTCACATCCTGTCGCTCTGTCATCACATGGTAGCCTGGGAATGTTGATGAGAAGCTGCTCCTCGGCTGTAAGAGCGAATCCCAGAGATCAGCGGGAATATCTGGAATATCTGAGAGCCGGCGAACAGAATTAACCGACACAGAGCGCTGACAGACGAGTGCACACTGACAGACTCAACAATAACCCCCCCCATACACACACATACACACACACACACACACACACACACACACACACACACACACACACACACACACACACACACACACACACACACACACACACACACACACACACACACACACACACACACACACACCTTGTAGCCTCACACACCGATTGCCAGACCAGAAGTCCAGTAAAATAAACTTTTAATGGAACTTGAGTACCTAATTGTCTCTCTTGTAGTCGTCACATAGATCCAAACTGCACCAGGAAACACAGTTGAAAGCTCCAAAGAAAGACCCGGAAGATACGAAGCAGATTTGTTTGATGGGGTTCATTTGTGTCATTTCAACATTTTTACGAAATATCCTGCTGTGGAGATTAATTTGTCACTTTCTCACTTTGCTCAGTGTTTGACAGGGATCAAAATGAAATCTGCACAGTTGTGTTCAAATCTGGTACAAGACTGGGACAATGTTTGTTTTGGCAAATTTCAAACATCATGTACAGTATTTGATCATCTCTCAGAAAGAGTCCCGTATTAAAGGTGACGATGGGAAGTAGTTTGGTCAAATGTTCATAATGCAAATAGTTTTTCCTCACATGCTTCATTTTGTTTTATTATGTATATTTAAATTTTTTTTTATATAAAATCTGGATATTAGAACAAATAATAGCTGTTAAAACACATTTTAGATGCAAATATAATATATGATGCTCTAAAGAGGGAGGAAGAAGCCGTCAGTGTAACATGTTCAATACAGACACAGCTGACTTTACAAAGTAAAACTTCAGCCAACATTTATAAAGTTCTTTTGTTGAGAAAATACAGTAAGCCCAACAATCAGACAGAAATTACTATATGATATGAGGCAATCTGGCGTAAGAGACTTTAACTTTCATGTAATATTTTCTGGTCTTTTGTGCTTCAATCAAGACGCAGGAAGTACGGTTTATTCCCCTTGTGGTAAATAATGTTCCCAGAAGACAAGTAAAACTCCCCTGTCTCACTAAACCTTTCAATATTATTATTAAAAAATATTAAATTCATCAGGAGGAGGAGTTTTGAGTGGAAATGATGCCGCTAACATTTTCCTCATTTCCAAAGTGACTACCAGTTTGTCAGGACACCAGGACTGCAGTGCATGCTGGGTGAGAAAACAACGAGTTCACGTCCCTCCTCACCTCCTCTCCTTTCCTCTGCAGCCTGAGGGAGCAGTGGGTGGTCGAGTTGGATCACAGGAATCAGCACCAGCAGAGTTTCTTGGAGGAGCGACTGAGACGAGCGCAGAAAGCTCAGCAGAGCCTCAGAAAGCTGGATTCACCCTGACACCGGCAATCCAGTGGGGAGAATGCTACACAAACTCTCATCAGCCTGCAGGCGAACACCAGCCGCCTGCTGTGTATTCAGAGTATGCTGTGTGTCTGCAGATGAAACAACTGCAACTTAAAAGAAATACACGCAACACTAAAGGGAATCTGCCAGATGAAAACAGTTTCACTGCTGTTTAATGTTAAAATACATTGCCCACGATGTGAGTGTCCTGTGTAAATTGTAAAATTCCCAACTGTGGTAAGAATGAAGGTTTATCTTATCTGATGTATGCTGTGTGATGAATCCATCGTGTTTCCCATGTTGCTGGTTCTGAATACAGTTAAGGCCTACATGCAGGCTTACGTGATGAACCTGAATGCATCACGAAGAGCGGTCAGCTCCTGTAGTTAAAACCACACCAACATCGCGGCTCAAAAAAAATCCAGTTCAGAGAAATGTTTCTGACATCACTGGAGGCAATTGAGTGCAGTGCAGTTGAAAATTGAAAATGCCACCTCACAGGCATGTGGCTGCTGGGAGGGGGCGTGGCCTGCTTTGAGGGGGCGTGGCCTGGTAGTTCAGCAGGTTCTTATTAGAGTATGAACAGTCCTGCAGAAAAAGCCTTTATTTCGGCAGCTTTGCTGACGTCACTGCCAAATTTTCTTCTTGTTCTTACGGCTTCAAAAAGTGAGTCTGCAGGGGCCTTTAATCACTTGATTTAAACTAAATCAAACACTTTCAACTGTTTTTACATGTGAAATCATAATAATACAGTCTAAGTCTAGTATAATGACCAATTGAAAGGTCTCTTTTCAATAGACGATGACTGATGTAGGAGGACAAGATGTCAAAACATGAAAGTGAATCTGTAACAGAACCTTCTGGAGACAGACGATGTGGCTCTGTAGATCAGGCAGCCGAACAACAAACTGTGAAAGAAGAGGAATCCAGTGCGTTTCCTGAACGCTGTGCGGCAGTGATCAGCAGAGACCGGAGGAGCTTGAAGCTACGGAGTCATTAAATCCCAGGTTCTGATCTTCTGTGGGACGGAACCGAATAGATCATATAGACCTGTGGTTCCCCTTTCAACCTCTGATTACCCTTCCAGAGAAGACGACCACTGAGAGGCGTCCTGCTCCAGCAGGCCTTCCTCCTCTTGGGTCAGCCGTTCCATCACCAGTGCCTCTTTTCACTCATCCACAAGTTTCAGAGTCACGTCTCAGCAGCTGCCATGATGTGGACATTTGTGGGTATGGTACGAAATAAGTGTGTGTGTGTGTGTGTGTGTGTGTGTGTGTGTGTGTGTGTGTGTGGAATCATCATCCCTGACGTTCCATGAGGAGAAGGTTATAAGAGATCTTAACAAACTACATCAGAGTGCAGCCATCTTAAATTGCAGCAGTCATAGATAAGTGTGTGTGTTAAAGATGATGTTTGATGACCTCTGATTGATTATAGGGTTAGAGTTCATTAAACAGAGGTTGGCAATGGGGTAATAATTACAGAGGTCAGGAAAAGTGTTTTTGCCGTCGATATTGGAGAAGTGTTACTGGAAAAAGTTGTGAAATGTACTAAAGGTAGACACATCATCGCAACGATTGTCACGAAAAGAGGAAGATGCCTGGTGAACATCACATACACCTGTTGCAAAATCTAGTGTCATGGTTAGAATCATGAAATCAATCTCAGAGGTTCATGACAAGTGGGCACAAACCTGTGACTTTGACTTTATACAGTATATTGCAAGTTATGTAAATTCGGGGTTTCATAAAGCAATGACCAAACTGCTATTATTTGGTATTTTGGGGGTTTTGTAGTGAGAGGAATCACCGGCGCCCAGGAGGACCAGAGCACTGCATTGGACAATTGATTTTTGTAACATCCAGAAAGTGTTCAATTTGAAACTGAAAAATCTTCTCTGCAAAATACAAGGAGCTCAACGAACGACTCCAACTCTGAATTTAACAGGGTTCAGTATATTTTCCAATACCTCTCTAATAATTTTGTGAGTTAGACCATTTCTCACTAGATTTTAGAATTCTAAATTTTCAATAGTTTTCTTTTTTCAGTATTATGAAATTCCCTCTGGGTTTTAGTTTCTGAATTTCCCCAACTTTCCCAGGTTTTAAACCTTCCCTTTTACAGTAATACAAGATTCTGCATTTTCCAATAATTGGACATTATAGGAAACAAAGTGACTTGGGACATTTCAGTGTGTCTGAGTGCAGATCCTTCTCTGATCCACAGCGCTGTTGGATCAAAAAAATACACAGAGGAAGCTATTACTTACAGAAATGCTGCAGAGTTTGAATTGGACACGTCTCCTCTCTGCTTCACTGAGCAAAATGGAATGACAGGTTAAGATTTTTTCAATTCAATTCAACTCAACTCAACTTTATTTATACAGCATCAAATACAACACAGTCATCTATTGGTGCTTTTTACAGAGAAAATAGAAAAACCCAACAAATCCACATGAGCAGCAGGTTTATTTGCTACTGTGGAAAGAAAAAGTTCCTCTAACAGGAAGAAACCTTTATAGAAACCAGAGTCAGAGGTGGCGGCATTCTGCTGACCGGTTGGGGTGAAAGGATAGAGGAGAGGAGAGGAGAGGAGAGGAGAGGAGAGGAGAGGAGAGGAGAGGAGAGGAGAGGAGAGGAGAGGGGAGGAGAGGAGAGGAGAGGAGAGGGGAGGAGAGGAGAGGAGAGGAGAGGAGAGGAGAGGAGAGGAGAGGAGAGGGGAGGAGAGGAGAGGAGAGGAGAGGAGAGGAGAGGAGAGGAGAGGAGAGGAGAGGAGAGGAGAGGAGAGGAGAGGAGAGGAGAGGAGAGGAGAGGAGAGACAGAGAGAGAGACTGAGAGGATAGAGGAGAGGAAAGGATAGGACAGATAGATAGTTCGAGTGGGGGAGGCAGAGAGAGGGAACCCTAACCCTGAGAATCCATTAGCGTCAGCTAACAGAGTTTCCATTCGTTACTCAACCAATTTACACATTTTCTTCTTCTAATTGTGAAAACTCTGGCAGCATTCCCTTCACTACCACACAACCACGTCATCACAGTTTGTCAATTGAAATAAAAAAACAACTAGAACTACACACGGCAGAGCGCATGCCTTCACCAACGCCACATTCGTCACCATGGAAACCAGTGGATTAGAAGGTATTTGATCCACCACACCACTCCTTCCATTATTTGTCCTGGTGGTTTGAATTGCTACATGTTATCACTTTTTGACGGAGATGTACACACTGTACAATTTCCATGTGACCAACCCCCCCTGACCTTTGACCTTTGATTAAATTTTCAAGCGGCCCTGATGACCATTTATTAAATGTCTTGTTAACTGAATATATTCAGCTTTATTGAAAAAAAGGAGTTTTTCATTGACCAGTTGGTGGTCATACGTTGGCCCAGGTTTATAGCCTATCAATCTATGCTTTTAATTGAAGTATTTTTATGGTGGTAAAATGTCGCCATCTTTTGGTGAATTTAATTCATAACAGTCATACAAGATTAGATAAAATAAGATTATCCTTTATTTGATCCACGATGGAGAATTTTAATGTGTTGCAGCAGTAAATAGCAGTGTAGAAATGTAGAACCTAAGTACAACATGTGGAAGTAAGTATATACAACATTTACATATAGAAATATCATCAAATTCAATCATAATGAATATTATTAGTTGTAATCAAATTTGCATTGATTGCAATTTCATTTTGTGAGGCTAGTATTTAAAATAGCTTCAGTGTGTAGTTTACCATTAAAACCAAAACAAATCTTAATAATCTGCTTGATTGATGGATTTCTTGTCGTAACAGGAATAATGTTAAAGTTTGTTAGCAAGAGTGACAAGGAGCCAACGCCCAGCACATCACAAGGGCCGTCAACAACTCCAAGTGCACAACCACTTGCTCCTGCTCTGTGGCCAGCACACCTATCAGATGACGATCGGGTTGAATTTGTGCGCCGAGGACCTGTAAAGGTTGTCAGACTTCACTTTCCCTAAGACAGATGGAGGAAGTTTTCATGCTAGTCTGTCCTACACGTCACTGGCAAATGGAGACAAGCTAACAAGAAGTTGGCTTGTGTATTCAAAGCACAACAACTCTATTTTGTTTTGCTTGCAAACTGTTTAGTGCTCAAGATATAAAGCTGACTACAGTGGGCCTCAATGACGGGTCAAATATTAATGCTGCTTTAAAGAGTCATGACAACAACTCAGAACGCACAAAATCGATGCTTAAATGGAGGGACCTTGAGCTTCGTCTGAAGAAGGGCAAGACAATGGACCAGAGGAAGAAAGGAAAAGATGGAGAAATGTCCTCACACGTCTCACCAGTATCATCTTGTCACTTGCATCAAGGAATCTGGCTTTCAGAGGCTCTTCACAACACCTTTATGAACCACATAATGGCAACTTCTTGAAGGAAGTTGAGCTGCTGGCAAAGTTCAACCTGTGATGGAAAATCACCTTGCCAGAATAAAAGATGAGAGCACCCACACTGAAGCTCATCAAAACGTACCTTCGCTCATCAATGGCGCAAGAACGGTTGAGTGGCCTGGCTGTGATTAGCAGGAAGTCAGAAGTGGCACAGCAGCTGCAATATGATGAGCTCATTGATGACTTTGCATCCAGAAAATGCAGACGTGTGCATCTGTAAAGTTATTGTTCCACTGTTGATCTATAAAGTTATTGTTCCACTGTTGATCTGTAAAGTTATTGTTCCACTTTTGATCTATAAAGTTATTGTTCCACTGTTGATCTATAAAGTTATTGTTCCACTGTTGATCTATAAAGTTATTGTTCCACTGTTGATCTGTAAAGTTATTGTTCCACTGTTGATCTATAAAGTTATTGTTCCACTGTTGATAGAGGCTGTTCATTTGATCCGTTAGTAATTGAAATGTATTATTATTATTATTATTATTATTATTATTATTATGTTATTGGAAGGGGGCCCCCAAAATAAAATCCTGCTTAGGGCCCCCACTTGGCCTGGGGTGGCCCTGTGTGTGTGTGTGTGTGTGTGTGTTCCGGCCATTCAGACTTGGCGTCAACATGCATTCGGGGTGATCCCCTCACAAGTGGCGACCCCCTGAAGATTGTGAGCTCCAAGGGTTTGACTCAGACGTTCCCAGGTGCTCAGAGATTCTTCCGGCCACGGAGGCTGTTGCAGTGTGACCAGTGTGGATTTGTCGCAGGGAAACATGGAATACCGAAACACAATCTTGTGCACTGTTTAGCAGTCGAACAGTCTTTAAAAGTGTCCAGAGAAACTGTGGGAAAGAACAAGGACGTCCTGGCTGGAGGTGTGCAGAGACACGATGCCTCACAGCGGGCCTGGGCGGTGGAACCCTCATGACTGAAAACTTTGTTTCCTTTTATCTGAATACCGTCTGTTGTAATTCCCTCGTTTGTTTAACTTACGGTACACATCTATTGTTGTTTATCTGTATAATATCCTCTGGTGCTCCTCTTCTAACTTTATATTCATTGTTAGATGTGTTACCTCTTGTTTTTGTTTTGTTCTTAGGTTTGTCTTAATACATTCAATTCAATTCAACTTTATTTATACAGCACCAAATACAACACAGTCATCTCTTGGTGCTTTTAACAGAGAAAATAGACATTAGTCATTTACAAGTAAAGATTTAGACGACAGTGAGCGAATATTTAACACTCCAATTTACCAGTTTACCAATGGAAGCAGGCTTGATTCTGATCAAATCCCTATGATTTACTCTTTATTTAACAGCGGTTTTGTGTGAAAATAAACTTCAAAGTCAATGAAGTGTGGGAAATTGTGAAACGGTGTAAGTGAGAAGCAATGGAAAATAGTAAATTATTTCTGTGCTGAACAAATACTTCTTAACAATAGATATTGAACTGTTCCAAACAAAAAGCTGTTCCCTTGCAATACAAACTAAGCCACACATAGAACCAAGGATTTCGCCTCTTGACTGGCAGATTTGAGACTTTCCTATTAAGCTCCCAGACATTTTCTTCTGGACGGTGGGAGAAAACCACAACATGCAGACAAAACCCAGTTCAGGCAGTGCAGCACGTGAACACATGAACTGTCAGTCAAAAACAATACAAGTGGGTTGAACTCGCCAGTCGCACAGTTTATTCTTATATACATATATACATATATACATATATACATAGATGTGTTACGGGGATGGACAGGGACCCAAGCACAGGGACTGGAAAGGGGCAGAGCTTTTTTTTTTATTATTAAAAGAAAGACATTTTTAAATACATTACACTCATTCCAATTTGCTTTTATAGAGAAAATAGAAAAGCCCAACAAATCCACATGAGCAAGCAGGTGTGTTTGCGACTGTGGAAAGGAAAAACTCCCTCTAACAGGAAGAAACCTTTGCAGAAACCAGACTCAGAGGTGGCGGCATTCTGCTGACCGGTTGGGGTGAAAGGATGGAGGAGAGGAGAGGAGAGGAGAGGAGAGGAGAGGAGAGGAGAGGAGGGGAGAGGAGAGGAGGGGAGAGGAGAGGAGAGGAGAGGAGGGGAGAGGAGAGGAGAGGAGAGGAGGGGAGAGGAGAGGAGAGGAGGGGAGAGGAGGGGAGGGGAGAGGAGAGGAGAGGAGAGGAGGGGAGAGGAGAGGAGGGGAGAGGAGAGGAGAGGAGAGGAGGGGAGAGGAGAGGAGAGGAGAGGAGAGGTTTGAGGTTTCAAAAAGACCTTTATTGAAAAACTTTGCCCAAGGAAAAAAACTAGAGCATTACTTTTTTTTTTTTTTTTTTTTTTTTTAAATAAAATAAAAGATTTTAAACTAAACAACAAGAGAAAACAAAAGAAAAACAAGCCATGAACATAGAAATCCTCATATGTGGACAATCAGCTCTCCACCTCCTCCCACAGAGCACAGCACCTGCTCCACTGCCCACAACCGGACAAAGTCCTGCAGGTTATCCACTACTTTATAGTAGGCATGCTCCACCCTGAGCCGGGCCTTGACCAGTCCCTCAAAAACCGGCACCAGCTCCACACTCCCACAGTTCTGGGTCTTGTTTCTTCGGGTCAGCCACATGGCTAGCTTTGCGGACCCCGACAAGAAGTTGATCAAAATACTCACAGCCTTATTGTTGGCTGTGTACTTCGGCCCGAAAATGAACAACTCGGAAGAAAACGCAACACCAAATCCCAGGAAAAGCCTCCTCAGGGCGTCAAGAAGTGGCGTTAACCTGCGACACTCTACAAACAAGTGAACCAGGGTTTCAGTCTGGGAACAGAACAGGCAGTCGTCACTCACCCTTGGATCAATGCGCGCTCTGTATCTGTTCGTAGCTATGGCGCCGTGTATGATCCTCCACTGGAGGTCCGCTGTCCGTTTTTCAATTGGACGCTTGTACAACGAGCGCCAACTTCGCCTGGGGGAAGAGTCGGGGCCAAAGAACTCGGTCCACCTCGACTCTCTGAACTCGGCTAGTAGCCGGAGGTTGGACACCTTGACACAGGTCTGGTAGAGGTCCTTCTTTGATGCTTCCTGGAACATGTTCAGCCGTGGGACTGTCAGAGACAGAAGCCTCCCCCCCCCCTCCTGCCACTCCCCCACTGCTGGAGTAACAAGTAGAGAGGGGAAGCCATAGTCACCGTCCTCATACCACTGCTCACACAGTGCCTGGTCCGTCACAAACTGTCTGAGGTGTCGTGGCAGGGCTGCACAGACTTCCTCCACCACCCTGTTGAACAGTCTGGCGGAGGTGATGTTGCTCTTCTCTCTCAGGGAGCCCCCAGACGAGGCAGTCAGCCTCATTAGATGTCCCAGTTTGGTGCAGCCGGCCTGTCTGAGCTTCTCCCGAAGGCTGGCGGATTGCAGGGCTTGAGAGTTCAGGAAGCTGTTGTTGAACAGAGGCTCCTCGAACAGCCACATGCCGGGAGTCTGGACGACTTCTCGTTGGGCCCCCAGGGTTTTCCAGGCTTGTAGCACTGAGTTGTAGAAGGGGGTGCTCCCAGCCAGGTCCAGCCCTTCAGCCTCCATCAGGAAGAGCTGCTTTCCCAGCCCCAGGTTCCCCACTCTCCCCAGGAGCAGTCGAGCTGTGCTCAACCATCCCGGACCACAGCCGTAGAGCAGTCTTTGAGCCGTTTGCAGTCTGAAGGAGGCCATTCTTGACTTTAGGTCAATCAGTCCCTGACCCCCCTCAGCCACTGGCAGGTACAGAGCTGCTGCTTGGACCCAGTGATAACCCGACCAGAAGAAGTCCAGGACCGTCCTCTGGATGTCTTCCACCAGGCCTCTCGGTGGTGTCAAGGTGATGAGTTTGTGCCAGAGCATCGAGGCAACCAAGCTATTGATCACCAGAACTCTCCCCCTGTACGACAGCTGAGGTAGCAACCACCTCCATTTAGACAACCGAGCGCACACTTTCTCCTTAACCCCCTCCCAGTTCTTGAGTTTGAAAGCCTCAGTCCCCAGAAATACTCCTAGTATTTTTAACCCCTCCCTCTTCCATTCCAGCCCCCCAGGCAGACTGGGAATCGTCTGCTCCCTCCACTGACCCAGCAGCAGAGCCTCGCTCTTCCCCCAGTTCACTCGTGCAGAGGTCGCCTTCTCATATAACGCCAGGGAGTTCTGTAATCCCTGTACATCCTCTTGACCAGACACAAAGACATTTACATCGTCTGCATAGGCAGAAAGCACTAGAGGATGCTCGAGACCACAGTGCTCAGGCAAAGAGAGCCCTCTGAGCCGACCCCTCAACCCACACAGCAGAGGCTCGATGGCCAAAGTGTACAACTGTCCAGAAATGGGACAGCCCTGTCTAATGCCCCGCCGTACAGGGATGGGCCGGCTCAGCCCCACCCCAACCTTCACCAAACACTGAGCATTAAAATACAAAAGCTTCACCCAGGACACGAAACCGTCACCAAAACCAAAACCTCTAAGTGTAGAAAACAAATAGGAGTGATCCACCCTGTCAAACGCTTTTTCCTGATCCAAGGAAATGACACCCGTGTTTACATTAAAACCATCACACACATCAACCACGTCTCTAATTAAGAAAATGTTGTCCATGATTGTCCTGTCCAGGACACAGTAGCTCTGGTCAGACTGGATGATGTTACCCAGCACCTCCTTCAGTCTGTTGGACAGGGCTCTGGACAGGATCTTATAGTCTGTACAGAGCAGAGCTACTGGCCTCCAGTTCTTTAGCAAGGCCAGGTCGCCCTTCTTTGGCAGCAGGGAAAGTACCGCCCTCTGGCACGACACTGGAAGGGAGCCAGTTCTATTGCTCTCCAGGAGGACTCCATGAAGATCATGGCCCAGGATACTCCAGAACTTCTTAAAGAAGTCCGTGGTAAGCCCGTCGATCCCCGGAGCTCGGCCCGATGACAACTGGTGGACCGCCGCAGTCAACTCCTCCAATGACAGCCCTTCGTCCAGAGCAGCCTGTTCCCCTGGGCTGAGCTGAGGAAGACCCTCCAGGAGCTCCGCCCGGCTCTCCAGGTCACAGGACTCGGCGGCAAACAGCTCAGAGTAGAAGTCCACTGCATGGGTCCTCATCTCGGCTGGATCAGTGGTGACTCTCCCCCCTGGGAGCTTCAGGCTGGTCATCAGCTTCCTCTCTGCTACCGACCTCTCCAGGTTGAAGAAGAAGGAGCTGGGAGCATCCATGTCTTTCAGCTGCAGGAAACGGGATCGAACCAGGGCTCCTTTAACTCTCTCCTGCAGGAGTGAGCTCAGCTCGGTCCGTTTCTCCCTCAGCAGGGGGCCAGTGGTGGGTTCTGTGTCCCTGTTTAGACCTTTCTCTATGTTCCTGATGTTCTGCTCCAGGTTCTTTATTTCAGCCTTTACCCTAGCTGAAGAGAAGGAGGTGTACTGTTGACAGAAGACCCTGATCTGTGCCTTTCCCACCTCCCACCATAACTTCAGAGAACTGAAATCTGGTTTCTTGCTCTTCCAGTTAAGCCAGAAATGTTTGAAGGCCTGACAGAAGAAGGTGTCTTGCAAGAGTTTGTTATTAAGGTGCCAGCAGGACTTGACCCTCTGCCCTGGAGAAATTATTAGCTGTACTGTGACTAGATGGTGGTCAGTGAACCCAACTGGACTGATGCTACAACTGAGGATTCTGGGTCTGAGAGAGCTTGAGAGGTAGAACCTGTCTAGCCTAGCTGCTCTCACCTGGTTGTTACTAATCCTGACCCAGGTGTACTCCCTGGATTGTGGATACTTCACTCTAAAGGAGTCCACCAGGTCCAGTTGGGTCACAGCTATTCTGAGGGTCTGAGCTGATCGGGGGTGTGGCTCTTCTCCAATCCTGTCAATGGTGAAGTCTAAGGTGCAGTTAAAATCCCCCCCCAGTATAATGTGGTCTTGGTCATGGTCTGCCAGTTTGTTTTTTAATAAAGTGAAAAGATTGACTCTGTCTGCTCCAGTACTAGGAGCATAAAGATTGACAAAACAGAAGACAGAGTCCTCTATCCTGGCCTGCACGATAATAAGACGACCCTGAACCACCTCAGTAACAGCCAGGACAGTAGCTGTGGTGGTGGTTCTAAAGAGCACAGCTACCCCTGCACTGAAATTGGTCCCGTGACTGAGGTGGTAGGACCCCCCCCACCATAGACCCCAGTCGGTTTCGTCTGAGCTGACGGTGTGTGTTTCCTGGAGGAACAGCACATCTAGGTTTTTTTGTTTAGCTAGCTCAGGGATGAGAGCCTTCTTCTGCCTGTCCCTCCCCCCATTCATATTCAGAGACGCTATATTGAGGCTCCTCATGAAGAAAGAGAGGGAAAGAGACAGTAGGACAGAAAAGACCAGAGAACTGTTAAAGAAAAGATGCACCCCGTGAAGCATGATCATCACTTCCTCTTCAGTCGCTTCACAGTCTTCACACTGTTCCTCCTCAGAGCTGTGATGTGCTTCTTCAATCTGAAGCGTTTCTTTTCATCCAGCAGGTCAAAGCCGACCTGCTTCTGCAGCACCTTCACAGTCCTAATGAATTTGTTAGAGTCACTGAAGTAATCTGTGACTTTAACCGACTTGTTGAAGGTCTGGTCCAGGAAGGCCTTGACCTCCTCCAGGGTATACAGGTCAGTCTGCTGACTGACAGACCCAGTGGTTGAGGTGTTATCAGAATCCTCCTCCTCCTCTTCTTCCTCCATGTCCTCTTGGACTGAGAGACCTGAGACCTGGCTGCTGCTCAGCTCCTGTCCTTCATTCACTCTCACTACTTTACTGGAGTGGCTGCAGGAGGCTGCTTCCTCCTCCTCCTCCTCCTCCTCCTCCTCCCCTGTCATCATGGCTGAGCTGTCAGTCAGATCTTTACAGTGGGAAAGCCTTTTGTTTCTTTTGCCCTTCACTAAGACCTTGGTCCAGTTCTGACCATCCTCTCTGTTCACTGCAGCTCCCAGAGCTGACGGTTCTCCCTCCGGAGCCTCAGTCTCCCCAGTCACCGTCCGAGGGCCCGCTGCAGCAGCAGCAGCAGCAGCAGCCGCCGCAGCGGCGGCAGGAGCGGCACCGGCACCAGCAGGTGGGGTGTCAGCGACACCCGCGGCGGGGGCCGCCGCGGCCGCAGGCCGCCCCGCGGCCCCAGGAAGCCCCCCCCCGGCAGCCGCGGGGCTCTCCCCGGGCGCCGCGGCGGGCTCCGCGGCGGGCTCCGCGGCGGGCCCCGCCCCCTCGCCGGTCTCCCGGCGCTGTTTATGTGGACACGCCACGCGTTTATGTCCAATATCGCCACACTGGAAACATTTGGGCTGTCCAGAACTGGCGTACACCATGTAGGACCCGTCCCCGTGTCTCACCCTGAAGGACACCTCCAGCGTCTGGGTCGGGGACTCCAGGAACATAAACACCTGCCTCCTCAGAGACTGCACATGCTTCAGTTTGGGGTCTCTGCACCCCAGATTGACAGTTTTAAACCCACTCGCCATTTTCCCAAACCTACGCAGCTCGTGTTCCAGCTGCTCGTTCTTAATGAACGGAGGGACTCCCGACACGGTGACCCGTGTGGACGGGACCGACAGCGGGGACACCTGGATGAAGGAGTCCCGGATCACCACTCCGCTCTCGATCAGCTGGAACACCAGCGGCTCGTCCTCCAGAAACACCACCACCGCCTTGTTCATCCTGGACGCGAACAGGATCTTCTCAAAGCCGCTTTTCTCTGCTACGGCCAGCAGAACTTCCTCCACACTGACAGCTCCATCAGGCGGGACGATTCGAACCCCCTGACGGAGGGACGGAGCCGGCGTCTCGGGGGACGCCATGTCTCCCGGAGGAGACGCTCCGAGAGCAGAAACAGTGAAGAGAACGACTTACCTGATCATGCAGTGAAAACCCGTGAAGATCAGTGGAAAAGACAAATAAATAAATCCACACCGCAAAAAAGTTTGGGAGAGTCTCACACACCTCCACCACCTCACTCGCACTCACACTCACACCGGAAACGGAAACGAGAGAGAGAGAGAGAGAGAGAGAGAGAGAGAGAGAGAGATGTATTTTTCCAATAGTCAGGATGAAATTTTACTTAAAACTCCAGAACTTAATTATCATTTTGAAAAACAAATGTTCACAGAAAACAAAGCTGGTTAATAATTGAAATTGCACAGTTTTTGTTGTGAACT
>NC_137664.1:21650842-21792034 GCF_963422515.1 Blennius ocellaris | reverse complement strand
TCATTCCAATGTGCTTTTATAGAGAAAATAGAAAAGCCCAACAAATCCACATGAGCAAGCAGGTGTGTTTGCGACTGTGGAAAGGAAAAACTCCCTCTAACAGGAAGAAACCTTTGCAGAAACCAGACTCAGAGGTGGAGGCATTCTGCTGACCGGTTGGGGTGAAAGGATAGAGGAGAGGAGAGGAGAGGAGAGGAGAGGAGAGGAGGGTAGGAGAGAGGAGAGGACAGGAGAGGAGTGGAGAGGAGGGGGAGAGGAGAGGTGAGAAGAGGAGGGGAGGGGAGAGGAGAGGAGAGGAGGGGAGAGGAGAGGAGAGGAGATAAGAGGAGGGAAGGGGAGGGGAGGGGAGAGGAGAGGACAGGAGAGGAGTGGAGAGGAGGGGAGAGGAGAGGTGAGAAGAGGAGGGGAGAGGAGAGGAGAGGAGGGGAGAGGAGAGGAGAGGAGATAAGAGGAGGGAAGGGGAGGGGAGGGGAGAGGAGAGGACAGGAGAGGAGTGGAGAGGAGGGGAGAGGAGAGGTGAGAAGAGGAGGGGAGAGGAGAGGAGAGGAGGGGAGAGGGAGAGTAGATAAGAGGAGGGAAGGGGAGGGGAGGGGAGGGGAGAGGAGAGGAGAGGAGGGGAGGGGAGGGGAGAGGAGAGGAGAGGAGAGGAGAGGAGAGGAGGGGAGAGGTGAGAAGAGGAGGGGAGGGGAGAGGAGAGGAGAGGAGGGGAGAGGAGAGGAGGGGAGGGGAGAGGAGAGGAGGGGAGAGGAGAGGAGAGGAGAGGAGGGGAGAGGAGAGGAGGGGAGGGGAGAGGAGGGGAGAGGAGAGGAGAGGAGAGGAGAGGAGGGGAGAGGAGAGGAGAGGAGAGGAGGGGAGGGGAGAGGAGGAGAGGAGTGGAGGGGAGGGGAGAGAGAGGAGAGGAGAGGAGAGGAGAGGAGAAGAGGGGACAGGAGAGGAGAGGAGAGGAGGGGAGAGGAGAGGAGAGGAGGGGAGGGGAGAGGAGGGGACAGGAGAGGAGAGGAGAGGAGAGGAGAGGAGAGGAGGGGAGGGGAGAGGAGAGGAGGGGAGGGGAGAGGAGGGGAGGGGAGAGGAGAGGAGAGGAGAGGAGAGGAGGGGGAGAGGAGAGGAGAGGAGGGGAGAGGAGAGGAGAGGAGATAAGAGGAGGGAAGGGGGAGGGGAGGGGAGAGGAGAGGACAGGAGAGGAGTGGAGAGGAGGGGAGAGGAGAGGTGAGAAGAGAGGGGAGAGGAGAGGAGAGGAGGGGAGAGGAGAGTAGATAAGAGGAGGGAAGGGGAGGGGAGGAGGAGGGGAGAGGAGAGGAGAGGAGGGGAGGGGAGGGAGAGGAGAGGAGAGGAGAGGAGAGGAGGGGAGAGGTGAGAAGAGGAGGGGAGGGGAGAGGAGAGGAGAGAGAGAGGGGAGAGGGAGAGGAGGAGAGGAGAGGAGAGGAGGGGAGAGGAGAGGAGAGGAGAGGAGGGGGAGAGGAGGGAGGGAGAGTGAGGGGGAGAGGCTGGGCGAGGAGGAGGGCGAGGAGGGAGAGGAGGGAGAGGGAGAGGAGAGGAGAGGAGAGAGGAGAGGAGAGGAGAGAGGAGGGAGGGGAGGAGGGGAGGGAGGAGAGGAGAGGAGAGCGTTGGTTCTCTTCTCGTCTCTTCGAGGAGAGGAGAGGAGGGAGAGGAGAGGAGAGGGAGTCTCTTCTCGCTTTAGTTTCCGCTTGGGGACCGAGAGGAGAGGAGAGGAGAGGAGCGTGGTCGAGGAGAGGAGCGGCGAGCAGAGGCTTCTGCGCGTCTCTTCTGTCTCGAGAGGAGGGGAGAGCGAGAGGAGGCGGCGTGCGAGGGCTCTGCGGTCGCTTCGAGGCGCGAGGGGAGAGGAGAGGAGGGGCGCGGCCGCGGCTTGTTCTCTCGTGTCTCTTCGTCTGTCTCTTCTCTGGCTTCGTGTTGTCGTTCGCGGAGGGGCGGAGGGCGGGAGAGGAGAGGACAGGAGAGGAGAGGAAAGCCTCAGAGAGACCATTGGTGGGGCGATACCTACCAAGACCCTTGTTTGTTTTGTGTCCTTTTGTTGTTGCTATCATTGTTGAGATTATTTTGGTTGATGCTCTGTTGTTGCTCAGGCTGGTTTAGATCTCATGGCCAGTTGGAAAATATTTGATCCGTGTGATTATTGTAATATAATGAAAAACAAAATGTAGCACTAACAAGGGTATGTTTGTTTCTGCCCACCAAGAAGAAACAAACAAACAAACAAAACCCCCCAAAAAACCAGGACACACATATATACTACCTCCCCGGACTGGGTAGACCTGGACCGGGCAGAACTGGACTGGGCAGAACTGGACTCGGCAGAACTGGACTGGGCAGAACTGGACTGGGTAGAGTTGGACTGGGCGGAACTGGACCGGGCAGAACTGGACTCAGCAGAACTGGACTCGGCAGAACTGGATTGGGTAGACCTGGACTGGGCAGAACTGGACTCGGCAGAATTGGACTGGGCAGAACTGGATTGGGTAGACCTGGACTGGGCAGAACTGGACTCGGCAGAACTGGACCGGGCAGAACTGGACTCGGCAGAACTGGACTCGGCAGAACTGGACTGGGTAGACCTGGACTGGGTAGAACTGGACTCGGCAGAACTGGACTGGGCAGAACTGGACAGGGCAGAACTGGACTCGGCAGAACTGGACTGGGCAGAACTGGACTCGGTAGAACTGGACTCGGTAGAATTGGACTGGGCAGAACTGGACAGGGTAGACCTGGACTGGTCAGAACTGGACCGGCAGAACTGGACTCGGCAGAACTGGACTCGGCAGAACTGGACTGGGCAGAACTGGACTCGGCAGAACTGGACTGGGTAGACCTGGACTGGGTAGAACTGGACTCGGCAGAACTGGACTGGGCAGAACTGGACAGGGCAGAACTGGACTGGGCAGAACTGGACTGGGTAGAGTTGGACTGGGCAGAACTGGACCGGGCAGAACTGGACTCGGCAGAACTGGACTCGGCAGAACTGGATTGGGTAGACCTGGACTGGGCAGAACTGGACTCGGCAGAATTGGACTGGGCAGAACTGGACTCGGCAGAACTGGACTGGGTAGACCTGGACTGGTCAGAACTGGACCGGGCAGAACTGGACTCGGCAGAACTGGACTGGGCAGAACTGGACTGGGTAGAGTTGGACTGGGCAGAACTGGACCGGGCAGAACTGGACTCGGCAGAACTGGACTCGGCAGAACTGGATTGGGTAGACCTGGACTGGGCAGAACTGGACTCGGCAGAACTGGACTGGGCAGAACTGGACTGGGCAGAACTGGACTGGGCAGAACTGGACCGGGCAGAACTGGACTCGGCAGAACTGGACTCGGCAGAACTGGACCGGGCAGAACTGGACTCGGCAGAATTGGACTCGGCAGAACTGGACTGGGTAGACCTGGACTGGGTAGAACTGGACTCGGCAGAACTGGACTGGGCAGAACTGGACTGGGCAGAACTGGACTCGGCAGAACTGGACTGGGCAGAACTGGACTCGGCAGAACTGGACTGGGCAGAACTGGACTGGGCAGAACTGGACTCGGCAGAAATGGACCGGGCAGAACTGGACTCGGCAGAACTGGACTCGGCAGAACTGGACCGGGCAGAACTGGACTCGGCAGAATTGGACTCGGCAGAACTGGACTGGGTAGACCTGGACTGGGTAGAACTGGACTCGGCAGAACTGGACTCGGCAGAACTGGACTGGGCAGAACTGGACTCGGCAGAACTGGACTGGGCAGAACTGGACTGGGTAGAGTTGGACTGGGCAGAACTGGACCGGGCAGAACTGGACTCGGCAGAACTGGACTGGGCAGAACTGGACTGGGCAGAACTGGACCGGGCAGAACTGGACTCGGCAGAACTGGACTCGGCAGAACTGGACTGGGCAGAACTGGACTCGGCAGAACTGGACTGGGCAGAACTGGACTGGGTAGACCTGGACTGGGTAGAACTGGACTCGGCAGAACTGGACCGGGCAGAATTGGACTGGGCAGAACTGGACTCGGCAGAACTGGACTGGGCAGAACTGGACCGGGCAGAACTGGACCGGGCAGAACTGGACTCGGCAGAATTGGACTCGGCAGAACTGGACTCGGCAGAACTGGACTGGGCAGAACTGGACTGGGCAGAATTGGACTGGGCAGAACTGGACTCGGTAGAACTGGACTGGGCAGAACTGGACCGGGCAGAACTGGACTCGGCAGAATTGGACCGGGCAGAACTGGACTCGGTAGAACTGGACCCGGTAGAATTGGACCGGGCAGAACTGGACTCGGTAGAACTGGACTCGGTAGAATTGGACCGGGCAGAACTGGACTCGGTAGAACTGGACTCGGTAGAATTGGACTGGGCAGAAATGGACTCTGTAGAACTGGACCCGGTAGAATTGGACCGGGCAGAACTGGACTCGGTAGAACTGGACTCGGTAGAATTGGACCGGGCAGAACTGGACTCGGTAGAACTGGACTCGGTAGAATTGGACTGGGCAGAAATGGACTCTGTAGAACTGGACCCGGCAGAACTGGACTGGGCAGAACTGGACTCGGCAGAACTGGACTGGGTAGACTTGGACTGAGCAGAACTGGACTCGGCAGAACTGGACTGGGCAGACCTGGACTGGGCAGTACTGGACTCGGTAGAACTGGACTGGTCAGAGCTGGACTGGGTAGAACCGTCTCATGAGGCTACAGAGGAGCAGGCATGACAAGATGTTCCTCCTCTCACCTCCTTCCCCTCCTTCCCCTCCTTCCCCTCCTTCACCTCCTTCCCCTCCTTCCCCTCCTTCCCCTCCTTCCCCTCCTTCCCCTCCTTCCCCTCCTTCACCTCCTTCACCTCCTTCACCTCCGTCACCTCCTTCACCTCCTTCCCAACACTGAGAGGTCAGACGGGGTCACACACAGGGGCAGTAGTCGGGGTTTCTTGGCCCCTCGGTGGACGATTCCAGCTTGTTCTTGCCCCCCGTGTGCACCTTGGTAGACCTGTTACGGTACAGCAGCCGAACACCGTGGTGCAAGGAGAGCCTCCCAGATGTGGAGCGCTGGAATCTGAGCATCAAAAGAACCAAAGATGTTCGTTAGGGACTTTAGGTAAAGGAGCACAACAACATGATGTCACACACGTCAGTTTAAAAACACATTCCAAGTTTTGATTGTCACGTCCACCACAAGACTGTATCTTTTATTGGAACTCAATAGACGTCTGCTGATGAAATCAACATTCGTGGCTTTGACATTTGTCAGTGACTGTATTATTGTGGAGATGTTGAGGAAAGCATTGAGTGTATACATCACGTACTGAGCACCACAGCCCTGTGAACTGTCAGTAGTACCTGAGATGAATCAGGGAGTGGAGGATTCGGTTGCTGTTGGCCCCTGGAGACGCGTCCCTCTTCCCGTCCTCCACAGCCACCAGGAAGCTGCGGTGGCGCAGGAAGGTCATGTGACCAGAAGGCATGTCACTCAGGTCGTAGGGCACCAAGAACACCTTCTCCACGTTTTTTTGTGGATTCAGCAACACCTGAGGGGGAAAAACTAGTCAGCATGGTGCCAAAGAAATGAAGCTCATAATGTCAAACTGTATGTCATCTTCAATGAAGTTGTGCTATAGAAATACAACATTGGGATTTTAAAACTATGGAAGAAAGCAGCTCTTTCTATGAATGAGATTGTGAAAATAATAACACACCACTTGAACGGTCCCTGCGTCTGGTATGACGCATCCTTTTCCCCTGAAGGAGTCCAGAGAGATCACGCCCTGTGAGGTGGAGAGAGACATGAGAAGCTTTATAGGGAGCTTGTGATGCTTCACTTGTGTTTTCAATGAAGGATTTCTGTGTCTGGTCTGCTGATGAAGGAGCTTTAATTCCCGTTAGGGTTAGTTTATTCCTGTGATGTTCAATCTCATCCTGGACAGATGCATCATGTCCACTGCTGAAATAAAAAGAGGTGGGAAAACCAACTACCCAATGCAGGTTTCAAACATTTGGCTCTGTACATTTGCATTTGAATGTGTATCGTTAGAAGTTGTTGCGCGCCACTGAATTGATCCTTGAGCTTCACTGTGCATGTTGAGACACACACACACACACACACACACACACACACACACACACACACACACACACACACACACACACACACACACACACACACACACACACACACACACACACACACACACACACACACACACACACACACACACACACACACACACACACACACACAGTGTCTTGCAGACAAAGCGCAGACTGACCAGGTAGGGAGCAGGGCGGCCGTGGTCACACAGGTCGTACTTGGTGACCTTCACTGGCAGCTGGAAGTATTTCCCGTGACTGACACTGATCAGCGCTGTGACTCCTTCTATCTGGCCAGACGGGGGAAATCTGCCCTTCAGCATGGACTCCTGAGAGCACACAACGAAAGGATTCGTACTCACACGCAGGAGCAACATTTCAATTGTGAACATTCACTAATCCATGTGTTCATCTTGATTCAAACCACATTAGTGTTCCACACAGTGGCAAAACAAGCACTAGTGGCCAAATAAAACACCGTATGAGCTGAGACAGGTCATTGAACACATCTCAGGGAAGACTGTGCAACATTTAGCAGTTTTGAGCTCAAAAACAGTTTCGAATCCGAACAAAAACATCAACTCCATTATTCAAAAACTGCAGAGGAACATTATTAAAAGACCTGGAATAAATCAAAATGCTGGTATTTCTGCTCTCTCTCCATGTATCTTGCTTTCCATTCTTGTTAAAAATATGTGAAAGCTTTGACCTCATACTGTCTTTATCAGCCATTCCTGATTGGAGTGTAATAAGTCCAGTATGATGTGGCAGTAGCAGTAGTAGTAGTATGTAGTTAATCCTACTTATATCATCTTGATATTTATTTTCTCAGGTTCTATTTAGTAGATAATTTTGCCTTCACATTTAGAGAAAAACAAAAAAACCACACATTACATCATGAACTCCTCATTGAAAATGAGTCCAGAGCCACGGCTCCTTTAACTATGAACCCTGATAAAGTATTTGAGGAAGAATCGAACAAAAAAAGGGACAATTGACATCCAAGCAGTTCGGCTGCATTGGGTTGCACCGGCGTGTCTATGACTTCTACGTCTTCCTAGAATATCCGGGCCGTGAGTTTGCAGTAGCTGTGTAAAGATTAGTACCTCAAAGTTAATGAGCAGCGACCTGCTGAGGGAGGACGGGGGCCGGCTGGGTGGAGCAGGGCGGCGGGTGTCTGTGTGGCTGGATGTGACACAAACACACACAACACAGGCCGCTGGTTAGTGCTGAGGATTACACGGAGTTCATCTTGGCCACACGTTGATTATAAATATGGAATTGTTTGCAGGCCTCAGTTCAGCTTACGTGCTCCTCAATCACAACTTTCTTCATAAATCACACTGTGGATATCAAAGAACACAATGATGGTGGGTGACTCACCTTTTAGCTTCCAGACCAGTCTCTGGTTGTCGCCAGGACTTTAGGAGGTCTGTGGCCGTCTGGAAAAAGACACACACTATTATTATTTTCTCTGATATTTAGGGTTCGAGCCCTGAAAGTGCTGGAGGATCCTATTGAAACCCAAGAGTTTATTACTGACATTCACATTCACATTATCCTGTAAATTAATCATCAGGCCCGACGAAAGATGTGATAATTTGGAGGAATCACACATGACTGGCTCAATGCACCACCTGCAAAATCCTCAAAACGCAGCCCCAGAACCACGTTTCACCCAGAGCTGTGATAATCGCCATACGTATGTAACATTGCAAGACGCACAAAACAAGAGTCTCTTACACACGTGCTGAAAACTCAACAGGAAGTCCACAATTTTGAAACATATACTGGATTTTCACCAATCTCGGACCAAATTGAATTTTCTAAAGCAAAGTCGTCCCGGGTGGTAATTCCAATTGACCTAAACATGGTCGTGGTGATTGAAAAGGAATTATTGAGCAAAGCGTATCACTCTGATATTATGCGTGGGCAAATATTCACGTTTTCACCATGTAACAGGAAGTGTCATGTAAAAACAGGAAGTGTAGTACAACATGGCTTGACAAGTTGTACCAGGGATCCAGTCCTCATCAAAACTATATGATGACGGACCCATAGCACCATTTGAGGGCGTGGCAACGGCCAAGCACACCATGAAACATGAAGACCAGGTTGTTTATTATCCTCCTATTCTCGGACAGCAAAGTGTTTGGTTATAAACCAGGAGATTCCCAACTGGGAGCTGTGCCATGTTTCTGTCAGCTCCCTGCTTCTGGCATCAAAGCATTTTAACAGGGTTCTCTTCACAATAGGAGGTTTTCAGCCGTGTAGAATGACTTCCTATGAGAGCTGCTAGCTTGTATTTCAGTTTGAACAATTGGTAAACGCATCTGTCTTGGTCATATTTGCTAATTGAACACCAAGTGTTCAGAGGGGTGAGTGTGGGTGTCCTAACCTGAGGTTTGTCCGGTGCAGAGGGCAGGAGGTGACCGGAGGAGGGAGCAGCCTTTGCACCAGTGCTGCAAAAGGAGGTTGAGCCAAGTTCTGCAGCGAACGCTAGCCTTCTCCTTTTAGTTGGTGGCGGTCCCTCGCCTTGTGAGGAGGACTCTGCTGCTTCCCTCCACAACCGTAGCCTCTTTCTGGCCGATCGGTGACCTCCCGAAGGTCGCCTTAAAGTAACGTCACAAAAGATTGAATTGATGATTTCACAGAAGTATATATGAAGAAACATAAACCACAATTCAATAGCTGTAACAACAACTAAGGCTGGGCAAAAACGCACTGTCTTAAATGTTTCTTTTCCCACTCCCTTAGTTAAAACTTGGATGTATTTGCAGTTTTTCAGTGTCAAAACGTCTCAGACATGTAAACTGGAGACTCTAAACTAAGGGTCACTTAAAGAATACAGCATGATTTAAAAATAACAGAATGTGTAACCACTTACTCCACCAGAGGCTCTCGCTCTCGCTCAAGAAACTGGACCGAACTGGACTCCATTCTAGAGATGGAAAAAGCGTTGGATATTAGAAGGAGGTTCACAGTCACTTTAAAGCCAAACATGTTACAAGAATAATGATAGAAACACTGGAACTAATAGTTCTTAACATCAGAAATGACTGAATTCATGATTTGACAGCAGTATATATAAACACAACTGGTAATATTTCTAATGAACATCAACCACAATTCAATAGATGTAACAACAACTAATGATACAAGATAATTCAATGGAAGATAAATGATTAAAATATACAGAAATGCAACAAAACAAGCTGTGAGTGTAATTTACAGCATACAGCTTGATTTAAACTGACAAGACTTAATCAGATAAGTCGGAAAAAACTGTGTATAAACTTCCTCTGATTATTGACGGCTCCGCTCTCTGTTTTCACTTCCAATCATGTATTTAGGCTAAAACTTTAAACCCTTTATGAGAGTTCAACCTGCTCACAGGCCCAGAAACACGTCAACAATCCACCCTGATCACTTCTGATCTCAATGTTTGTAAAAGTGCTCACACTCTGCCATAATGCAGCACAAAACTTTCTAAATGCTCAATTTGTACTCCACCTTTTATAGACAGATGTAGTTGAGTACTTAGACATCGATAACAAAGGAGATTAAACATAATTTGAACATTTCTGAAGTAGTTTTGAACGTGACTGCTGCTCGGTGTTGACTAGTATCACTTCTGGACAACATGTACATATTCCAAAAGTGTGTCTGAGAGAGATGATACATATATGTGTGTAATAATAACAATAATAGTGGAAAAGTATGAATAAATGACCAGTAATATTGAGAAAGTAGAGTAAAACGGCAGGTGTTTATGCTGTTGTCATGGACACGAGGTCCAGCCTGTCACAGGTCAGCTTCAGCAGCCAGTGGTCAAGCCTTCATTGGATTTGTAGCCTCAAACTAATGATTCTTATTCGATAGAGTGACCGATTTGAAGGATTTTTGAACTTACAGCATCAGTATTACAGTGTGAAACGTCAATAAAGTGTGAGTGCAACTAAAAGCATAAAGCATAATTCATAAACAACACGATCTCAGGTAAATATGGAGCAACATCACGATTAAGTGACATTAATTAATCAAACAACTAAAAATGAAGTGTGTAAAGTTGCTCTGTAAACACTTACCCTGATTAGTGATGCCCCCTTTCTGTTTTCGCTCGTTTCTCTGGGACAAAGTGTGGAAAAGTGGCTCTGCTGATCTCCGTGCTGCACCAACGGCTCCTGAGAGGCTGAATGCTAGCAGGAATGCTAACATGTAGCATCTTCAGTATAAACGTCAATCAGTTAATTAAGGGTCCGTTGCAACAGCGACCGTCAATAAAATAAAAAACAAAACATTAATGTGACTGCGAAGTCTTATTATTATTTACTACTTAATATAATTCTTGTTATTTATATTTCTTCCATTTTAATAAAATTTAATTCTTAATTGTTAACCAATTTTCAAAAATGTAAAAATGTCAAGAGTTTGTAGATATATGTGTGTATATAGATAATTATATTAATTGCATTGATAATAATTAATTAATAATTGATTATAAATTATTAATAATTAATTAGTTAGATTGATAGATACCGGAAGATATATAGATAGATACTGGTATAAAGATAGATATATACTGGTAGATAGATAGAGCTGGTAGATAGTTAGAAAGATAGATAGATAGATAGATAGATAGATAGATAGATAGATAGATAGATAGATAGATAGATAGATAGATAGATAGATAGATAGATAGAGAACAAGAGAAAAAGAAAAGTAGAACAGTCAAAGGATTTTGTTCTACTTTGTTCTGTTTTTTTTTTTTTTTTACAAATTCTTCGTTGAATAAAAAAAATCCAGACATTCCAATATATGGGAGAAAATTGATTTCTTACTGTTGTTTGAACAGACATTTTTATTATGATAAATTCAATGAACAAACATTTTTATTATGATAAAGTATTTTCTGTTTATCTAACAACTAATTCTGTCCTCGGTTTTAACTAATCAATAAAGCAAAAGAAGTATCTTTAAAAAATTTAAAAGTCATGAAAGTTTATCCCGATTTATCCGTTTGATGATGCATTAACCTTGAATGTTAAAAAGTATGGGTATGGAATCGGTATGGGCGATACTGGCTCTGTATGTACTTGGTATCGGATCGATACCCAATCTTTGAGTATCGACACCACGACCAACGAGCCTACAGCGTAGACATATGCTAGTGTATCCTTCACTATGCCTCTAGTTTTCACATCATAATAGTAAACCATCTATTCTACTGTGTAGTAGAAGTCTACTACTGTGTGTCTATGTATTAGATCATGCTATGTTGAAAATCTGCTCAAAAAAAGCCCCAACACAATATGAAAACACAGCAGTAACTGTGGACCGAGAGAACACGTTCCTCTTCGTCCGTCACTTCCACATTTCTCTCCAGTCTCCGACCTCCCAGAAAGGGTCAGCTTGTCAACGGCGCAAAATTCATAGAAGTGTAAAATCCCGGGGGCATCCGATAAAGGCAAATACACTTTTGACTGTTATTTTTTAAGGGACAAATTACAAAGGGACAAAACATTGTATTCAAGCTTCATGTTTGGAAAAAATTAAATTGTACCTTTTGCAGAAGACTGTAAAAACATTGCACAGGAATCATTAGGAGAATTGATTAAGAATTGGATTGAAAAGAATTGGCAATGGCATTGATGTTTATATTCATGAGCTAAACAGAGTTAAACTGAAAGGTCGTAAAGAAGCGAGTGTTAATGATGTGTATTGTGATGTAAGGCAGGGCCGCATGATTGGAAGGTGTTATTCTACAAGCTGTAGCTTGTAGTGATGAAGAAAACTTGGTAAATATGGTAAATGTTGTAAATACAAGAGGATCCATTAAGTGTCCATTGTGCACTATGAATCACAAGTTCACTGGTTATACTGTTATTACTGTTTATCCAGTCAGATGGAGCCCTGCTGCACCACAGCTCACTTGATTATTTGAAACTCGGTGCTTCATTTCTGAAGTGCTGCTGCTGGAAAGTGCCGACGCCCACAAACACACAGACATTTTGAACTCTGGGTTACTGTTAGAGTGTTTTTATATATAGTTGCCATATTCATAATAATTATATTCATGCTTAATTTCAGTCTTATTTCTTGTGTTCTTATTTAGCAGCGCCACTCAGGCGCTGCTCTCTAATCATATGTTCTGAGCTTGATAAGGGAACCCTGACCAAGACTGATAAACAGAGAAAGCCTCATCTTCCACACAGCTGCCATCTCGGCGTCTCATGCGTGCGGGATGTCCTGAGATTGTACTTATGGTTGATAAACTGCTAAGCATACAAAATGTTAGTTTCTATGATGTATATCCTGTGAACCCTCCCCTTTGTTAAATGAAATAAAAACGCAGGAGAAATGGTCTGGAGCCAGAGTGGGTAGGAGGTGTAACTTGGGCACGCTCCTAGCCATTTCTCCTCGCGAGTAACCAAAGCTCATTCTTGTTGTCTTGTTCTTTCTTGCAGATTTAATAAATGTCTATAGCCTAAACCTGACAGTTACCACACCGCTTTCTGGGAGCCCTTTAGTCCACTGGAGTACTGGAGACAGTCACATGTCGCTTGTTTTAGTTGAGTTCTTCTGGTTTCTTTCTGACTTCGTCCCTTTCCGCTGTCGCCTCTCTGGCTCATTTCAAAATGACTGGGGAATTCTAGGGGTTCAGTGTCAATGCATAATGCCAAGACGTGGCCGTATTCTGCTTGTCGCCATTTAAATCAAGTCAATTGAAGACTTCTCAGTCAGTGGAGGAGGAAACTATAACGGTGATCATGTTCCTGATGGGCTGTTCTGTTGAGTCACAGTGTCCACAGACGTTCTTCACAACAGAGTGTTCATAAGTAACCAGCAGATGAGCTTCAGGGATTCTTTATCTTCACAATTACCAGTAAAGTGAAATGAAGGACCCAGTGAGCGCAGACCAAGCTAAAAGCAGGAGACCATGAGGACTCAGAGTGGCGTTGTTTACTTTACACTGGGGCTTCTCTACACCAGAGAAGAAATTGTTCTGAAGGGTTCCAGCAGAGCAATTCTCAAGGTCTCCACCAGCATCCTCCAAACGAGAACCAGCCAGTCCCCGGTGCAGCTCTCTGATCGTCAGCTCTCCGGTTCAGCGTGTTGATGACAGACCGTGTCTCTGTGCCGTTGACAGAGTTTCACTCTGGACGCCGCCGTGATGACGTACCCGCCTGCGTCCGTGTGTGCAGAAGGAACCGAGAGCATCCAGCGCTTCTTCTGCTCCGGTACCGTTCTGCTTGACAACTCCTTGGTTTCCGTAGCGACCGTGGGATCGCACGTATTTACTGTGAATGTTCTGGTACAGCCTGAGTGAAGGGCGGGACAATTACAGTGAAGTGAATTCAGACACGGAGTCCTGATTTCATCAGCCGTCGATGGTTTTCTGGCGTTGAGAGATCCTCTTCTTCTTTTCTGACTTCCAGAGCTGGGAGAAGAGTACTGCCCTCCGTCGCAGTACCTGCTTCCTGTGCTGGAGAGCGATCAGAACAAAATCTAGATTTTTTTTAAATTAATTTGTTTCAGGCATATGGCACTTCACATGTGTACAATCACATACGTGCCAATATTCATATAGTCTGTATATACACACATACAAATATATATATATATAGAGAGAGCCTATGATGATAATATAAATAAATTATACCTTATGAAAGTATATTCAGAGAAAATAGATACAGTGGTTCCTCACTATAATGCAGTTCACCTTTTGTGGCCTCGCTGTTTCGTGGATTTTTTGTGTGCAATTTTGCATGCTTTCTTTTTTAACAGCGTGCAGTGTTCTGCATCCTGATTGGCTAAGGGAGAACCTGCACATTGTATTCTGCGTCCTGATTGGTTAAGTGACTGTAGATCCTTGTCAATCAATCTCCGTACCATGTCTCATGTACGCGATTGTGTTCAACTTGCCAAATATACATCAATTTCTTACCGATAGCAGTGTTACTCTGAAGTCCTGTGTGTTTGGAAGTTTAGTTCCTGACAAAACCCACAATGTCGACAAAACGTTGTGCACTGACAGAGACATCTGCGGTCGCAGCCAAAAGCCAGAGGAATGTTTATGTTTTAAAATCTACGAAGGTTTGACCTTTGGGAGTGTGTAAACAAGAGAAATGTGAGGAAATGTTCATTCCTGTCTGAGAAACGTGTATAAAGTATACACACACACACACACACACACACACACACACACACACACACACACACACACACACACACACACACACACACACACACACACACACACACACACACACACACACACACACACACTATATATAGAGATAAGTATTCCACCTGCCCTGTGGTTGGCAATAAAATATGTCCCTTCATTAATGCTAATAGCCTATTGATGACCCATCTGTTCTTCAGAGGTGAAGATGAAGATGGAGGACGAACTCACCCAGTTTAAAATGTTCCCTGCAAACCACAGAGAACTCAGTGAATCCTTCCTCCTCAAAGTCACCTCCCTCTTCTTCCTCAAATGGTTGTCTTTGGGGGCTTTTCCACTGGAAAGAACCAGGTTCCAGTTCAGAGCCAGGGCAAGATTTAGCACCAGTTCTTTGTCTTTCCACTGGCAAAACTGGTTCATAACAGGAGCTAACCTGGTGCTACGCCTGCTCCACTTCCTTCCTGGGCCGGAGAGGAACCAGGCTGGAGTCAGACACGTCATCAGGTGGGGGCAGAGTTATCGCTGAAGTTATCATTACTGACAGAAGAGATGCGAACCGACTTTCTGAAAACTGCAATGAACACGGAGGCCCGGAGAGGTTCTAGATAAAAAAAAGAAAAAAGGATTGGAACGATGTAATCAGCTCCCTGAAGTTAATAATAGGAGGGAACGAGATAATTTAATCCTTGATGGCGGCGCCGCGGCTCTCGAGGTGCAGAGCTCCTCCACTGTCAGTCAGCTGTGTGAGATATAGAATTTAGAAGCAGTTTTCCATTGTTTTCACACCTTTGATCATAACATCATTCTAACTAACTTCACTTTCATGTCTTGTTTCACGTTCTGACCGCAGGCTGAGCCGCTGCAGCCACTGTGCAATGCAGGACCAAGACCAAACATAAATCCCGACTTCTCTGTATTTTATTATTGCAATATCATCTCCGAAATCCAAACCACATCTTCTGATCGAGCCCAAAGTATCAATCAAACAATCAAGCTTTATTTATAAAGCACATTTAAAAAAACCAAAAGGTAACCAAAGTGCTGTACATCAAAAACATCAAATAAAATAATTCAAAAGTTAATTTCAAAAGCACAGAAGAGACAAGGCATAAAACATAGAAAACATGTAAAACAAACAAACAAACAAGCTTACTACAAGTTATATGATATCAAACAAGATGAAAAAAAAATCAAGGTGTACTAAAAGCCAAAGAATAAAAGTGGGTTTTTAAAAGGGATTTGAAAACAGGGAGCGAGGAAGCCTGCCTGATGTTGATAGGCAGCTCATTCCAGAGTTTCGGAGCAGCGGCGGCAAATGATGTGTCTCCTCTGAGCTTCAGCCTCGTCTTAGGGACTGTCAGCAGCAGCTGATCGACTGATCTCAGGGATCTTGGTGGGCAGTAAGGCTGAAGCAGGTCTGACAGATAATGGGGGGCCAGATTGTTAAAACATTTAAAAACAAATAACAAAAGCTTAAAATGAATTCTGTGGTGCACAGGGAGCCAGTGGAGGGAGGCCAGGATGGGGGAGATGTGCTCACGCCTAGGAGTCTGTGTTAGCAGACGCGCAGCAGAGTTCTGCACAAGCTGCAGTCGAGAAAGGGATCAATATACAAACTACATTAAAGTGAGTATTTTTCCCTCTGTACACACTACATTTCACTACTACATGTCGGTAAAACTTTGTCTCTCTTACGGTCAACAGTCTCTTCTCACGGCGAGAAGGTCAGGGGCTCTAATACCACACGGGCCTTTTTGTGTGAGATTTGCATGTTCTTCCTGAGGGTGCATGGGTTTCCTCCAGGTACTCCAATTTCCTCCCACAGTCCAAAAACATGCATGGTGGTGTTAAACTACCCCAAGGGTGTGAATGTCTGTGTGTTGTTGTCTGTCTCTGTGTTTGTCTTGTGATGGACTGGAGGCCTGTCCAGGTGATCCTGCCCTCATCCACAGTTAGCTGGGATTGGATCCAGTGCCAGACGACCCTGAACAGAATATAAAAGTGGCATAGAATATACTGTAGATGGATGAATTGCACGGACAGAACTGTAATTTTCCATGGAACCACTAGAGGGAAGTATGAGACAGTGAAACAGTGAAAAAGCGACTGACACGATTCTGGTTTTCATGACATATGAGGAGACTTGAGATCTGCGTTTGGAATCTGAATGTTGGAGCTGCTCTGTTTATCACTCCCACTGGATAACAGTTCCAATCTCTTGTCCCACTTACTGACAGAAAGACCTGCACACATCTGCCACTCACTCATCTGCCAACACCTCCAACATGTAGGAGTCGTTTGCTGTGCACCAATCAGACATAAATACAATATCAGCCTTGTGTCTGAAGTGTGCCTGAACTGGATGGCAGGCTGAGAGCAGGTTGTCGCAGCCCACTGATGCTTCAGCTGCGCTCATAAAAACTCATGCTCAGGGATTTTCTGTCCTGTGGGGTGAAATCTGACCAGAGGTGTGTTAGTTTTTATTCAGATAGGAATGTGTTCACCTCAAAACTTCGTAGGACACAATAAAATCCTACTCAGAACTGTTGTTAAAAAAAAAAAAAGTAAAAACCTCAAAATGTCCTGACAAATACCGATAATGTTATTAGTGGTATAGTAGGAGTGGTGAGCACATCTTTCTGAGTTATCGCTGTGTAGTTTTCATGATCCACCTGAACAAAGTTCCCATTGAAAGACCCAACAACTTAATCTCAATCCCACTTTTTTGACACTGCACATCACATTTCTCTCCGGAGTGGATGAATAAATTGGGTGTTGATTAGGAGAAAGTCTTTTTGCAGAATACACATCGCAGCAGCTGTATTTCCTCTTTGGAATCTCTTGAAACAATGACACACACCAATACTTATACCTGCAATGAAGACAATATAATACAACAGTAAATCTGGAATAGAAAAGAAACATTTTTTCTAAGCTGTCTAATTACATTGCTACAATATTATACAAATGTAAGGCTGAATAGAAAAGAAACATGCAAAACAATAACCTGCAGAAGAATGAGACATGCAACAGAATGCATTTGAACTGCAATGGGAACCATTGTCATCGACAACATGATAGGGAATATGCATAACATTGGGAAATTATCACAATCAACAAACACTAATGTTCATCAGTCAACCATCCTGACCCCATGTTGCTCCACCTTCAATGGACCAAAGAAGTCTGTGATAGAAGATTCCTGTTCCTGGACACCTATCAATTGATTCCTGACTATTTCATAAACTGCCGCAAGATCGACTTGCTACACAGATGTTGCAGCTTCGGCACTTTTCGTATGTAATCTTCAATCTTTATTTTTCCAAGATGGCAGACATCGTCAAAACTGACATTGAAACTTGTGGTATTGTTGCTGCTTTAGTTGTCTGAATTTGGCAACAGACAGTTAAAAACCTGTCCATGCACACTGATTTGCCTACTCGGTACAGGGTCACCTCACCAGAGGATCTACCTGTATATTTATTATTGCATAGTTGTTATTACAGGTCTAGTAAATGGTGACTTTAGATATAACTTAATGTCTGCTGAGGCTTCCCACTATTCTAAAGTTCCGGGTTCAGAGTTTCGAGCCTCGACATGGTGACTCAGCTGATCCCAGAGGTTTTCTATGGGATTCTGGTCTGGAGAAAGTGCAGGTCTCTCCATCTGAGGTACTTTAGTCTCCAGCAGCTGCTCCATAATGATGCAACCTTGATAAGCTGGAGCATCGTGTTCCTTGAACATGAAATGAGTCCTGTGTTGTTCATGTAGGGGCACAATGACTGGATTACTGATGTTCTTCAGGTAGTATGGGCTTGCCACTGTATCACTCAGTGTAGAATGATTCTATATCGACGAGCACCTCCACCACCAAAGGATCATCTGGTGACCACAGTGGCTGACACATAGCGCTTTCCTTAACGTCTCCAACAGGTCGTTGGTAGCCATCGGTTATATTCAACAGAAGTGAACTTCCTTCAGAGAACAGCACTGAAGCGTTCGTTGGTGCGTCTCACCTTCCTTAAATGTGCCTGGCATTGAGTGGTCTTCATCATTTGGTTCTCCAGAGCTCAGTTCACCATGAAGCGTCATCAGTGTGGGATGTGGACAATGGATGTCCACCTCCTCTTTATCTGAGAACATGCTGTTTGAAGCTTCACTGTCAATGTTGATCAGTTGTTCAGTGTCTTCTTGGTCTTATGATGTCAAAATGTGAACAGCATAAAGAGGAGGACCCTTTAAATACCAATTCTAGCTGAACCAGGACATTTATTTGTCCATTCATAGATCAAACAGCTGTTGTGAATGTTTCCATTAACAATAATGATGCATAGATTTTATATAACAGCTTTAAATGACATTATTCATTCACTCCATACTGGATGGTGGTGAACTACATATGTTGCCACAGCTGCCCTGGGGCAGACTGACGGAGGAGAGGCTAACCATTGGCCCCTTCGACCACCACCGACCACTCACTCTCACACTGCAGTCACCCAGGCAGTTAGAGGTTCAGTGTCTTAATGTGAATGTTAATGTTAATGTTAATGTTAATGTTAATGTTAATGTTAATGTTAATGTTACTGTTACTGTTGTCTTGTGTCAACATGTCTTAACACGTTAAACATGTTAAGACATGTTAAAACATGTTAAGACATGTTAACATGTTAACATGTTAACATGTTAAGACATGTTAAAACATGTTAAGACATGTTAACATGTTAAGACATGTTAACATGTTAAGACATGTTAACATGTTAACATGTTAACATGTTAACATGTCTTAACATGTTAACATGTCTTAACATGTTAACATGTCTTAACATGTTTTAACATGTTAACATGTCTTAACATGTTAACATGTTAACATGTTAAAACATGTTAAGACATGTTAACATGTTAAGACATGTTAACATGTTAAAACATGTTAAGACATGTTAACATGTTAAGACATGTTAACATGTTAAGACATGTTAAAACATGTTAACATGTTAAGACATGTTTTAACATGTTAAGACATGTTAAAACATGTTAACATGTTAACATGTTAACATGTTAACATGTTAACATGTTAACATGTTTTAACATGTTAACATGTCTTAACATGTTAAGACATGTTAAAACATGTTAAGACATGTTAACATGTTAAAACATGTTAAGACATGTTAACATGTTAAGACATGTTAAGACATGTTAAAACATGTTAACATGTTAAGACATGTTTTAACATGTTAAGACATGTTAAAACATGTTAACATGTTAAGACATGTTTTAACATGTTAAGACATGTTAAAACATGTTAACATGTTAAGACATGCGCTCAAAAGTTTAGCGAAGGTCAAATTAAGTTCAATCATAAAGGTTATAATACATCTCGAAAGCCGAACATCAATCACTTTCAGGAGGGTATAAACCTGCTTACCTGGAAAACAGACTGAGCATTAATTTGAATGGTGTCTTAATTATGATGCTTTAATAATAGTCATAAAACAGCTTGAGCTCGTGCTAACGATAACATTTAGAAAATTGGGTAGGACAGGAAGACAGCAGTAACCAGTAATTAATGTGATTATATGTGTGATTGTGTTGCTGTGATGCAGTTATCTCAGTGTGTTACACTGATAGTTGCTGACTGGTGACGTCGTAAATAGGTTGAATCGAGGAGCAGATTCATCAGAACGGATCAGCTGATCCTCTCTGATGTGTCCCTCCAGCCTGCACTGCTTCTGTGTCACTGCTGGGAAGTGATGTCGCCTCCATTGAGCAACCTGCAGGTTGTAAAGGACTTTGTGAAGAGATGTAACTGGACAGGACCTGCTAAATTTACACAGTGGCTGTGCAGCTGACACAGAAAACAACCTGAGTCACAGCTGTAGAGGCTCAGCGAGGAGGCGAAGGACGAGAGGTGCTGTGATCCAAAAGAAGCGCGGCGACACTCGTGATGATTATTTTAGCTCCAGTTTGGAGGTGAGATCAGCATCCTGCCCCACTTGAACACAGTCCTACTGAAAAGAAACCTCAAGGCTGAAAATGACTCATGAGTCAGATTTCATATTCACACTATGCCGAGTCTGCGATATAAATACAGCTGTATTTGGACAGAAATGGAGAGAATTTGTTTTTTTGTGGCACAAGTAATTCATGTTAGTATGACAGCTTGGTTTTGTAAAGAAGTGTACAAAACTGGCTGGACATTTTCTCTGCTTTTATGTACACATTTAGATCTAAATGTGTCTATTCATGCAATTGTGCATTGGTTAGTAAAATCGACTTATTGGCTTTGCTTTCTAAGTTGTGAACATGTTGCATTACATATGAAGTATATTTTCTTATACTGTCTCATATATGTTTTATTTCTTATTTTGCTATCATGCTGCTCTTCTTTGTAGCATGCAGGCCGGCTCCAAAGAGTCCGGACAGAGTCTAAGGTCAGGTCAAATGTTAGGTCATATCATCTTCTGTTTGGACTTCTGCAGGCTAGGAGATGTCCTAAGTGAGACCACAGATGCTAGGGCATCAGTGATGTTTATTGTCGTGAACTAATTAGCTGCATGTGTTGCTGACCATATAAGCGACGGAGGTTCCTTTGTGTGTCAGAGTTGCATATTGGAAGTCGCTTCTCTCACCCTGTCATGTCATCAGCTTTTGATTTTTTGGATGTCAACCTATTCGATATTAAACATTTTTAACCAAATGAAGAAGCGTCGTTGAAGCCTGTTTTATCTCCAGCTTCCATCCTGCACTGAAGTTTCCTTCACATATGTTGGAGGTTCTCAATATAAAACACTTTTTTCCACATTTTCGCAGTTGCAATTTTAGGTCCAGTGTGTGCATACCGTACGTGAAAATGAATAAATAATTGTAGAACTGGGGATGCACCGATACCGATAAAAGTATCAGGTATCGGTTTGATACCAGGCATGAGTACTTGTACTCGTACCCATAAATCTGCCACCGATCGGTGTATACATACATAAATAAAATATTAATCGGCTACTGGAGTCTGTATCCTTGTTACGTAGCAAGAAACACTGAAGACATTACAGCGCAATCTACTTTTTCAGCCCTCTTTTTGTAAAATTGATCGTCGAAATGACGATTTGAGGCTCGCTGTTTGCTGCCGCTACTTTAACAGGCTTTAGCATGCTCTGATTTATTGAAAGCACTTTTGTTAACTGTTAGTTCTCACTTTATGACAAAAGTGTTAGCTCGTCCTGCTCATGTGTCCAGACCGTGGTGGGAAGATGCAAGGGAGACCAACTTCTACTGTGGGACTGAAGCTGTCCTCAGCTTCGGGGTTAGAACTCCTTCGCCTCACGGCCGGAGGAAGGCAGGACATGGAACTCAATTTCTCTTGTATTTATTTGGCAGTAAGTTTTATGTACAGCTTCATGCTAGACCGCTCTGTGTAAGCACACTGGCTCTCTCAGGCACAGTGGTCAAGCTTAAAAGGGCCATGCCTGCACTGTTTTCTGACAGCACAAGTGGCAGTGCCATAAACAAAAATAACTTTAAGTAACTTTAAGTACTCTGTATCGGTACTGGTGAGTACTCAAATGCAAGTACTCATACACTTCTTGTTTTAGGAAAAAAGTGGTATCGGTGCATCACCTGTGTAGAACCATACAGGTGAGGTTGTGCTGGGAAAAAAAAGACACCAAGCACTGAAGTTAAACAGTCTTTAATAGTGAAATATAAAGGTAAAATCTAAATCAGTCAAAAACAGAAGATTAATGCAGTAGATCTGAAAAATAAGAATGTGGTGTCCTTGTTCAATACCCAGGAAGAATAATTGTTTACCAAAACATTCATTGCTAAAACTTTGATCTCATTTTTGTCGTGTATTTTACCTCATTATATATTATTATTGTCCTGAATGACGTTCCTGATATTATTATGTATTTTTAACTGAGGATGCCATCAGGTGAACATGGGCAGGCAGCAGTGTGAGTCACCACTCACCAGGGGACAAGTTATATTCAAAGTTAGATCAGATAGTGACTGCTGCCTCCTATAATGTTCAGTAATCTCCATTAGTGCTGGGTGGAGCAGGCAGCCTCTCCTCCATGGTGATTCTGTTTGGTCTGTGATTTCCAGGACTGGAGCTCCCAGCAGCTCATTACGAAGCCTGTTCACACGCTAAAGTGCTCACACAGTAAAGCTCATTTGGCTAAAATGCTCAGCACTGACCCCCAAATCCCTCAATTTCCCCTCCAGCACACTGCTGGCACTTAAAAACTGAACTCTGATCACAAGCCAGCTCTGAAGCTGAATCAGTCAGACATTTTCTGGGCTCTTTGTTCTGTCAAAGCCCAATACAGCAACAGGGACGTCGCCAGTAGCGATATAGGAGGCAGTGAACATCTAAGAGCAGAGGTAGCAAGGCAAACTCTGAGGAAAAAGTTTAAGAGTAAATAAAAGTGGCAACATATCAACAGCTTAAACATTTCTACCAATTCATATGGCCTGTCTTGATCATGTTCACATGTCTGCATTGTTGGTGTCCCTGTGACACATCAAGAGACAAACAGTCCAGGAGAAGTTACAGCAGTTAATGGAGGAATATGCTCTATAATCTGGATGTTAGTGGGAGGAATATGCTCTATAATCTGGATGTTAGTGGGAGGAAGATGCTCTATGATCTGGATGTTAGTGGGAGGAAGATGCTCTATAATCTAGATGCTAGTGGGAGGAAGATGCTCTATGATCTGGATGCTAGTGGGAGGAAGATGCTCTATAATCTGGATGCGAGTGGGAGGAAGATGCTCTATAATCTGGAAGTTAGAGGGATGAAGATGCTCTATAATCTAGATGCCAGTGGGAGGAAGATACTCTATAATCTGGGTGCGAGTGTGAGGAAGATGCTCTATAATCTGGAAGTTAGAGGGAGGAAGATGCTCTATAATCTAGATGCTAGTGGGAGGAAGATGCTCTATAATCTAGATGCCAGTGGGGGGAAGATGCTCTATAATCTAGATGCCAGTGGGAGGAAGATGCTCTATAATCTAGATGCCAGTGGGAGGAAGATGCTCTATAATCTAGATGCCAGTGGGAGGAAGATGCTCTATAATCTAGATGCCATTGGGAGGAAGATGCTCTATGATCTAGATGCCAGTGGGAGGAAGATGCTCTATAATCTAGATGCCAGTGGGAGGAAGATGCTCTATAATCTAGATGCCATTGGGAGGAAGATGCTCTATGATCTAGATGCCAGTGGGAGGAAGATGCTCTATAATCCAGATGCCAGTGGGAGGAAGATGCTCTATGATAGATGCCAGTGGGAGGAAGATGCTCTATGATCTAGATGCCAGTGGGAGGAAGACAGCCTTTTGGAAGAGAAGCTGATGTTTATTCACCACTGCTTGTATTACAGCTACTGTGGATAGAAGACAATGTTCCTATTACTCAAAGTGAGATGTCCTTTATGATGCTTTGAAAGTGACTGGCTCATTTCCAGAACAGTCAGTAAAGAGATTTTGAGTCAAACGGAAACTGTTTGGACAATAGCTTTTCGCCCATGTTGAAGCAGAGTAAGCAGAACATGAGAGGCAGCAGCTCTGCAACAGGAACGATGACGGAAAACTTGTAATTAAATTATTAATTTCATAATAGCGACGAGTTAGCCATTACAGTGACACATTATATTTTTAAGGTTATTACTGCATTCTTTTTATATATATAGTTATATATATATATATATTTTTTTTTTTTTATAATTACTTTACACTGTTACTCACACTCACCCATTCCAACTACCTGTGGATAGGTGGATACGGAGAATCAAACCTGCAACCTTCCAACTAAGAGATGAACTTATTGATAACTGGTTTGTATACAGCACAGTACAAAATTGACCGACGTTTATGTTGAAAACCAGGGAGCTTTTTGTTGCTGCTTCTGTGTAGCAAAAGCAGAACATAGGTTTCATTTTTATTCTGATAACTTTGAATTGTACCTTCTTTGTACCTTTTCTGAGTTGATCCAGTTATTTTATTTTATTTTTTAAGTATTTTGTTGGAGCGGCTGAGGATCAGTGGGAAGAGAGGTGGCCTCTCAATCAGATGGTTGCAGGTTCAATGAGCACCTTGCGTGGAATACTGCTCGTGTATGTGTGAATGGATGAATGTGATTAACTGTAGACAAAGTGCTTTAAGGGCTGCTCTAGCAGTGGTAAAGTGCTTTGTACTCACAGTGAAATTCATTCTCCATTAATAAGGCAAATAAATAGATTTTTTTTTAACCCAATAGACGTATTAATTAGATCACGATAGATCAACTGGTTGAGTTAGGTCAGAGGTCTGAATCCTACAGCTGTGGAGCCACATGTGGCTCTTCAGTCCCTCTCGTGGGGCAAAAGATCTTCAGTTGGAAGCTTGTTGTGAACACTTGGAAGGAAAAATGTGGTACGGTGGGCTTTAATGGAACTTTACTACTGATCCATGAGGAGAGCAGTCCATAGAACGATCTTCCTCACTTGTTTTTGTAATTAGTTACATTGTAATGTGACTCTTGAGGCGAACCATGGCGTTTCCTTCAAAGTTCTCCATGAGAGACGGGCGTGCATCGCAGGAGACATGAACTCTCTCCTGACCAGTGGAGACACATGGTTTACATACATCATGTCAAAAACCCAAAGCTGAGAGGAGCTCAAGAAAATCTAATTACGTTCTCCTCCGATGATGGTCGTGACTGGGAGCAGACAGATTCCTGTGGCTCTTCAGTTGTGCATTATGACCTTCACTTGAGAGGCTATGGAGTGTCTCTGAGGACCAGTGCAAAGCACAATCAACATCCACAAGGAGTCAGAGACATGAATGTAGAATGAACCTACAGTTACCACAGTTTCTACAGTGTTGTGTAGAAACAGTACAGCCTGTATTGAGTGTCATCACCGAGGCCTCCTCAAACATAATGTCTGAAATATCCTCATTTGTACACCCTGAAAAAGAAGTAAAACTCACCCAAAATGTAAAAGAAGCTCTTGACAACCAACTGTGGGATCAAAAATACATACATAGTTTATAGCAGATTGTAATCCTGCCTAGCAGTTGAGGCACAGTGTATTTTAAACTGGGGTGCAGCAGTGAGATCAGTAAATGGAGTTATGCATTGGAAGCGTCTGGAGCCAGCAGGGGGGCTCAAACAGTGCTGATCATGACAGCAACAGTAGCATAACAGAGCATGGTGGTGTTTGAAGCTGACCTGTCTCTTAATTCATGTTTCAAATCTTATGCTCCTTTAAATCAGACCACACATTCCTTAATTTCTTTTCATTCTGATATTTCCCTGTTCTGTTTTTTTTTTTTTTTTTTTTGTTTAACCCATGTGGCGGGTCACTGTCACACCTTTTGATGTCTCTGCTTTGCCATAAACAAAGCAGCATGTCAAACGTAAGTGCATAAGGCTCTCAGGGAGGGTTGAATGAGAGCTGCTTAAATAGAGTTGACACACATCGTATCTGCCACTTCTGCAATATAGTATATGGGGATTAGAATATTTCCACAGTCCTTGTTCGCAAACTCATTTAATTGGAATGGAATATAATCAGACATTAGTTAATAACCCCATTTTTCATGAGTTGTCTTCCCAGTGGATGAGGCGTATATTGGAACCAGAGCAGCTCCAAACTTCATCTCAGTCTGCACGGGATGCAATCAGAGACATATTAAAAGTGCATTCAGTGCATTTTGGGAGCCGTCAGAGTACAATAGAAACTCCAGTTATGTGTGTAGTTGAAATCAAACCGAGCTATAAAACGCTGCTCGAGGCTGAGTGAAATACAAGCCGTTATGAAGCACCTGTAGCGGCTTTATTGATTCAAACAAGGAGATTCAGGTGTGATAAATGACAGAAAATCCTTCACAATGTCTCTGCAACAGAAAAAAAACCCATGGTATATATGACAGATAATTAAATACAGCTTTGGGTTATTAAATATACACATATACCTGGAAAAGAATAAACCTTGACAAATCATTATTTTCTCTTTTCTGTTGGGGACAAAGTATTTTTAGAGTCACTCAGAAGAGACAGTACGAATTTGATCAGTGGCAACTTGTCTCTTATACAGCGTGAAACTTTTTTGGGCATTGTTGTCTGAGAGTTTAATACAGCATTTTCTTAAATAGTCTTTCCAAGCTTATTATCCATGGGTCCTTTGTGCCTTTTTAATTAATAAACACGGATTCTGTGTTGAAACAACTTTCTTTGTCAAATTTGTTTTAGGAGCCTTCAGAGTGTCAGAGAGTTAATGCCGACTGCGCTCAACTTCTTTCTGGGTCATCTCCTGAGCTGAGGCACTTCACTCACTAATCAAGAGCCTTATTTCTTCAATTGTTATTCTGTAACAACACTCAGCCGCCAAACACAGTGGAGAATTAAGCCGAACAAAAATAGAAACAACATTTTTTTATGCGCTGAACACCAAAGATCTAAGACTTTTCTATGCACACAAAGGGCCTATGTCTTTCAAACATGGCTAACAAATTTGTCAATCTATCAATTCATGAAAAATGGGAGCAAAAACAAAAGTGTTTATGCATTTATATTTTTGTTTAGTGTTATACATGGAGCATTATGGTGATAAACTGCGGTAGGTTTCATGTCTGCTAGAAATGGACTTTGCAGATAGAGAGTTGAAGAAAATAGAGGACCACATATTTGACATACAGAAGTATCTCCCCTCCACCAAACCTTACAATTGCAATGACAACTAACATTCTCCTGGCAGCCTCCAAAACAGACTGTTCATCCAGTTGCCAGACGGAGCAGTGCGATTCTTCCCGCTGGAGAACACCACTGTTCTAGGGTCCAGTGGTGGAGTGCTTCACTCCACTGCGCCTTGTATTGCACTTGCTCATATGAGGCTTAGATGTGGCTGCTCACACATCTAACATGTACACTCTGTTCTGGAGCTCATCTGAAGACCACATGACGTTTGGAGGTCTGCAACTATCGACCCCGCTCTGTGATTTTCCAGTTTGCTAAGGTGCTTGTGTGGGAGGAAATCAGACAAGCCTTCATTTGGACCTGACGACGACTTTCCTCATTGACTTTATCACCTGTGGCCATGGAAGTGATTGGAACACCCGAATTCAACAGCTGAGCAAATACCTTTGACAGTATAGTGTCTTTTGTTGTCTCTCTGTCTCTCTCTCTCTCTCTCCTCTCTCAGTCTAATAATGAAAAGGTATCAATGTAAGGAGTGAGGGTCAAAACCAGAACAAGAAGACGCTAAACACGTGGGAGACGAAGTGAAAGGAACCAACAAGGGCAGTTTACGCCTTGTCTCGATGTGTAGAGAGGTGGGAGATGATCATAACAGGAAACTAGACGTGGATTGACACTCGACCTGAAGTGAGGGGAGCAAATAACAAGATACACTATACAAGTAGAACATTGGATGCTTTGACTTGATCTTATAACACAAGAACAAGTTACGATTACTCTACGACCAAACAAATGAGACAACCAAAACTGATAACTGTCAAAAACAAGCATGTCCAAAGTCTGGCCCGTGGGACAAATGCAGCCCGTGTTCTAGTTTCCAGCAGCCTGCAGCCTCTGTCATCAAATCACTAATATGCGACCGCAGGCACTGTGGACCACAGTATAAAATACAGTGTAGAAAAAGTTATTTTATATTTCGCCAGAAGATGGCACTCTCACCACACTCTCACTCAGGAAACCTTGACCCTCATCACAAGGGGAAGGGCATTGAGCGATCCTTTCCAGCCCATTTCAAAAATGGCGACTGTAACTAAAAGAAGGAAAGTTGACAGCGAAGGCCGGCGCGTTCAAGACAAGTGGAAATCGGAGTATTTTTTCACCGAAATATGAAACAGCCGTGTGTGCCTAATTTGACGGGAGACTGTGGCTGTTTTCAAGGAGTTCAATAAAAAAGAGGCCCGATCAGATGAAACACGCAAACTATGACAAGCTAACTGGGAACGAACGTGGCGAAAAATTGAAGCAATTGGAAGCTGCTTTAACGGCACAGCAGTGCTTTTTTTTTTTTTTTTAGAAAAGCCCGCGAATCAAATGAAAATGCCACAAAGGCTATTTATGAGGTGGCAACGCTGATTGCCGAGCACTGCAAACCTTTTACCGAGGGTGAATTCATCAAAGACTGCGTGATGAAAATTGTGGAGATAATTTGTCCTGAGAAGAAGCAAGAGTTTGCTAATGTTTGCCTGGCCTGTAACACTGTGGCATGGAGAATTGAAGATGTTTCACCGGACATTGAGAGACAACGAGAGGTAAAAAGAGTGGAGTTTGACTTTTGTTTTCGTTAGCCTGCGACGAAAGCACAGATGCATCTGACACCGATCAGTTACTGATGTTTGTGAGAGGAGTGGACAAGGAGATGAACGTCAGTGAAGAGATACTTGACCTCCAGAGCCTCAAGGACCAAACGAGAAGAACAGATTTATTTGTTTCTGTTTGTTCCGCTGTAAATGACATGAAACTACTGTGGAATGAAATCACAGGAATTACTACGGATGGGATTCGGGTTAACCCTAAACCTTAACCTGCCATGGCTGGTGAGCGAAGTGGATTAGCAGCCCTCATCTGGAACAAAGTCAGCGAAGAAGGAGGTAAAGCTGTCAAACTCACACTATTATTCGTCAACAAGTTCTCTGTGCCAAACATCTGAAATATGATAATGTGATGAAACCGGTGGTGAAGGCCATTAATTATATTTGCTCCAAAGCTCTGTGCCACCGCCAGTTTCAACAGTTTCTACGCGACATCCAGGCTGAATGCGGAGATGTTATGTATCACAACGACGCAACATGGCTCAGCGGGGGGTTCTGCACTGCAGCGCTTCTACTCTCTTAGAGAGGAAATCAGACAACTCTTGGAAAGAAAAGGGACAGCCAATGCCAGAACTATCCGATTCTGTTTGGCTTGCTGATTTGGGATTTTTAGTTGACATAACCCGCCATCTGAACGCGCTGAGCACGAGCATTCAGGGTGAAGATGCAGTTGTGAGCCAACTGTATTCTCACATCGAAGCCCTTCTTTGGGACCAAGCTGCTACTTTTCCCAAAGGCACCTGTCACACATGCAGCCCGACGCCACACGTTTCCCATCGCTGCTGGAAATAATGACCAGTTTTCCACAGAGCAATAACAGCAAGCAAATGAGGAGGTATGCAGCAGATATCTCTTCTCTGGCTGAAGAGTTTCGACAGCGCTTTCGGGATTTTGTGGCTATTGAAAAGGAGATCACACTTTTTCTACGCTCCTTTCTCTGTGGACCCCAATGACGCTCCAGACCACCTGCAGCTGGAGCTCATTGAGCTGCAGTGTGACGCCGAGTGTCACAGTCGACACCAACAGCACAGTGACTCTCACCTGTGTGATGTCGTAGCACATCAAAACCACTGCGTTTGAGCCAGACGTGGCCCATAAGCCGAAGTCAAGGTCTCAGTATCACCCTTCACATTAGTGCAGACAAGTTATTTGTTTAGTCCTCTGCTCTTTTGTGCCCGTGATGATCAAAACCGCAGTTTTGAACAAGCACTGATTGTTTTCAATTTGTATATAATTTGACCTTTGGTTTTTCAATAGTCAATCAAACCACAAAAAACACATAACCACATAACAGGAATGTAGGAACAGAAGACCTGACATAAAACGCAAAAAGTTGGAACACACTCGACAGAAAATGAAAATTATTATTATTTTTTTTGTCAATAAAGAGACATGCTCTGAATGTGGCTCCTGCCAAATACTAACGAGCTAACTCTTAAAATCCTTTAAACAAAATCAACACTCCTGACACAGGATGACCTCTTTGACTTTATGGAGCATTCATTATTGAAAGTGGAAAATCTCTCAGAGTGGGAAAAATACACTTGAATGATTTAAAACTTTAAAAATTCACTCTGGGAGTAGTTTGGAGAGCTCTTAGAAGAAAATCTGGCATTGACTAATGATGCTCTCTGTAATGCCTACTCTTATCACAGTGAGGTGGAAAAAAAAGTCAAATTGCGTTATAGTTCACAGCTACAAAAACAACAGTAATTCCAAAATGTTAAGTCTATAAAAAATATTCAAAGGAACGATCTGTTTTTATATCCACAAAAGAGGGCAACTGAGCAGAAACGAAGATATTTCAATGGCAATAATAGTTTACTTCATAATCATAACATTTTCAAAGTAGGTCTCGGTATGAATATAAAATTATGTTATATAGGTGTTTCGGTTGTACTCTCTCTCTGAGACATGGTCAGATAGTTCTGTCAGACGTTACTCTCTATGCTTTACATAATATATCTTTGACATTCAGTGGTACAAAAATAACCTAAACATCATTATATAATAACTAAAATAGATAGAAATGAATAAATCATATACAAATTGTCCCTCAATGTTTTGACTGTCTGAATAATAAAAGCTCAGTACATGTTTTTATTAGTTCCTTGTAAAAAAACCCCATGAAAACGAGAGTTTGGGGCGACACCATGCTGACGACCAACACAAAGGCGAAGGCGTAACAACCATGACTACCTCCTCTATGGAAGGGAAGCATGGACCTGCGACTCCTGCCAAGAACACAGGCTCAGTGCCTTCCACCTGCAGTGCCTCAGACCACTCCTGGGCATCACCAGGCAAGATCGCATGACACACGGTTGTCACCACGCTATTTATATGATTACTCTGAAATGAGACTGATTTTTACACACTTTGTCACAATTGATAATCAGTTCTATCCAGCGCTCTGTATCATTTGAAGATGAAAGTTTGACATATGAACATGGAGCTGCCGGTTCAGTAATAACGGTTCATTAAAGAAACACATCTAGACCCCTGCAGCTTGGCTGTTAATGATTATCTGGATCTGTAAGTCTGATATGTAAAGACAGTAAATGTATGCGATGAATCTGGCTTCAATTCTCCACCTCACCATCAGCGCTGCAGGTTCCCCGTCTCCAAACTGTCCATGCTCAAGGTTCAAAGTTGTGGTACCGGTACGCACATTCTCCTGCAAAGTTTATTTGTTTGAATTACAGACTTTGCATTTAAGCAAGCTTTATAAATGAGGCCCCAGGCCTCCAGTTGGGTGGCTAACGGGAGAAGAGGAAACCCCCAACTCTTCGGCGAGCCGGTGGTCCATGAAATGGTCATATGCCCTGAAGTCTAGCAATGCAGAAACCGCAGTAGAATTAGACCTTGGTCCTACGTTGACCTCCTGAGGGGTGAGCTGAGCGCACCTGATCTACATGGGCTCCGGGGAGATGTGGGTGAAGAAACCTCCTGCACTGGTGGGGAAAAGAAAGACGGTGTTCAGCAAAGTGACTTCTCCTGTCGGCGCTCAGAGAGCCAGTTGTCGATCCGGGTACTGGGGTCAATGAGGTCATCTCGGTCCAGGGTGGAGTGTCGGGTGGCGGTTTAATCCTGGAGGTGGTCCTGGAGATCATGGCAGAATGCAAATTGTAGAGATCAGTTGTTTGATCCACTCTGAGCATAATTGGCTTGTGATGGCCAAGTGTTTATAGTGACGCAGCTTTTTGATCCTTGAATAATCCTTGAATTCTTCCTAGCATTATAAAGCAGAATTCACCAAGCGTTGGATTGTTCACCCACCAATAGAGAAAGTGAGCTGGGTTTAGGCCGGCATGCGACAGGTTAGTTTACCCTACTGGTGATATGTTGTTGTAATAGTAATACTACTCTGAAGGTCCTGGTCCATGACCGGTGCAGCTGGAGCCTGGTTGGTGACTTTCATCTGGACGGACAGTCCAGCAACGTGGGAGGTCAGCTGGAAGACCTGGTTCTCGACCAAGTTCTGGAGTAGTGCATCACTGCTCTGCTCTGGGGTCCTGCTGGGCGAACACATGCATGATGGCTGAACCTGGCCTGTGATCCCCTGAGCACATGTTGGCTGGAATCTACTGTTACAGGTCGGGTTCTGAGACAGAGCAGGAAACAGAGCCAAGTGATCCAGCGGCAATTGGATCCAGAACTGGATCGAGTGATCTATAGAGAAGAATGGATGCAGAGCCTAGCAAGAGTTGAGTTGGGTTCAGAGATCCGTGGACCGGATCTGTGTACACTGCAGTGGACGGCTGGACAACAGGAGAGAGACAGAATGTTATTGACGTGCACTGAGAGTAAAGGAAAGAAGCTCAACATCTCTCAGCTGTCTATACCTATTGCAGATTCTTAAAAGAATGACTTGGCTTTTTCAAAAACAATCTTAATGTTCGCAAAATATTGATTAGAATGACACCTTTTTTTCCACAAATATTTAAGGTGAATGTGACAAATGTAAAACACATTTAGTAGAACAGGTAGATCACTGATGAAGAGTTTTTTTCTGATTGAATACTCATCGAGTTTTAAAGCATTCGATTTGTGTTGTTGGTCTGTATTTTTACGATGGGCCTTTATTTTGCCATACACTTTGTTTTGTAGTGACACTATTGGTTCCCATAGATATTCTCACTGTGAGTTTTGCCACATATCAGAAATTAGGAAAATCATTAAGTCTCAGACGGTGGCACATTTTAATGAATCCTACATTTCTTTTAGTTATTTTAAATACAACCTTTACACATGGAGTGGGTTGACAAACTGAAATATCCTGACAAGCATTTCATTAACACGACTCTGTTTTATTTACATTTTTGAATGCCACACCTCTTCTGACTCTTCATAATGTCTTCTTCACATCTTATCTCAACCTCAGTTTGCTTACTATTTAGGCCAGAAAAGGTCTTTGAAACAAATAAAAAAAAAATAAAAAATTTCTGTTTGGCTGCAGCCAAGTGTGCAGCAGGTCTGGATCTCTCATGTATTCTGAAGAAAAAAAAAACTGTCTTTATTATGCTGCACATGTGATAAAACTCAGAGGGCCCTTCTGCCTGTTGGGCAGCTAATTAGCATTTTATCAAGCAGGAAATTAATCTGGCGGTCTGTCCAAGTATCACACCATCACCCTTTCAAGGCTGGATTTCATTCAGTACTCTTTTGATGAAGAATTGTGCTGAAATCCACATACCAATTGTATTCTGGCACCTGGATTCTATTCTATCTTAAAATAAAAGACTTTATTTTGGCACCGGGACCGACTTCAGGCCATCATAGGGGAGATCAGTCTTTTTGCTGGCATGGGGCAGGGGAAAGATGTAAACAAAAATGACTGCGACCACAAGGCACTAGTTGGGATGGCATAATTAAGAATGAGAAATTATGATCTGAAATATTTGTTAATCCACACTGGGCCTCCTCTACTTCACTCTTGTTGGGAAAGAAAATTGCACCTCAGCACATGATTGACTCAATCCACCTTCTTCCAAGGCTTTTTCAGAGTTTTATATTTAGAGAATATTTGCTGTTGCGCAGTAACCAAAGATTGAGCAGAAACTTCATAAATCCATACTGAGTGAGATTACATGCATCTCGGTATCCAAGTGTTTGCGCCTGTAACTATGTGATTTTTAAAAAGTCACATCAGCCCTCATTTCAGTTTGAATGAAGCTCTGTTTTCTAGGAGGGGTTCCTGCTCATGAGGGTAAATATCGGAATATTATTGCTATATTCTAAATATTAAGATATTTCAAAATATATTGCAAGGATGTAAGACTGAAGATTGATTTTGAAAACGCTGACTTCTTAGAATCTGGATTCATGTTGTGACCAGAGGTTTGTTGTTGGTGGTTGATGGAGAAGATACAGCTGCAGACTGCTGTGATCAGCGGTGACGTATCAATGTAAAAGGTCAAGAACTGATCCCCGAGACACTGCGCGCATCGAAACATGAGGTTAGCATGACATCACTTTTCTATTTTAACGTAAAATGTGTGCAAGTGATCCAGAGATTTTACCTCATGAGCATCATGTCGAATTAGAGGGACGCAAAGCTGCCGGTGTTCAGACGCTACATTGGTACAGTGGTTTACACCGTCCTTGTTCAGCTGGAGTACACTTATAAATGTGTCATGCCTTTTTTTAGGAATCTGGTATTTAAAAATTAATCAATGATCTGCTTAGTGGCTGGGTTCTTCCAAAGGGAAGGAATTATTAGATTACATTAGATTAGGTCACTTTAGATTACATAGAGTGATAACGAGCTGCACAGTGTACGTCCAAATTCATGAATGGAGGGCAGGGTAATTATATTTTAGCTGGCAGCACAACATCTTTCCCATTTTTATCATACAGAGAAATAATGTGGTGTTTCTCAGGTCAGTGTGGATTAGTGGATCAGCTGTGTTGCAGCAGCGCAGCACACTGTTTGTTAATCTGCCTAAAATGAGCAGGGAGTGGATCTGACAGCTCTCTGTTCACTAACTGACAGCCAATTAGCCCAGTTTCCACACGGAAATTACACAGATACTATTCTTGGATTATGCTTGGAAACTATGTGACAGATTTCAGCTGTCATAATGCTTAGAGAGAGGAAAGTGTTTTATTTGAGCTGCACGCCAACAAGAAGGACATTTATATTCACAGCTTGTGTGAACACAGTCGTGTAAAGCAGATCTGTGCAACTTTAACAACACACTTTAAACACTTACCAGGGGAATTTTCATCACACTCTGCTTCAGATAAACATGCTTAATTTTTCAAAAAATAACTAAGTAACATATACATTGTGGCAATTAATAGTTTTTGTTGTACTTGTTTTACCATTTTTTACATTCAAACACAGTCTTGCATTCTCAAAAAAACCTGCAATAACAATTGAGAATAAAGTGTAGAACTCCAACATAAAGTGAAACAACTAACATTTATATTTGTAAACAACTATTTCTACACAACCCTCCGATTCCATGTGACATTTTAAATAAGGTCTTGGAAAGACGACTGAGCAGCTCCTAATGAGATCTTGGTTGTTTCCCCTGCTGCTGCACAATATCCTTAATGTCAATATCCATTTTGGTGCTTGCAGTTTGTTTGAGCTGGAATAGAGTTTCACCTGTCAGCCTGTCTCTCTCTTTTGATTTAATGTGTTTCACAGTTGAGAAGCTGCTCTCACAGATGTAAGTGCTCCAAACATTCTGGCCAAGGGAAGTGAAAAATCCCTAAACAAATGGAAGCGTCACTCTTCTAGCAGTCTTCAGAATAAAAGTCTTCAGAATGAAATCCCCTTCTTATTTCTAATGACTGAAAGAAAAGGTCCGACCGTAGTTTGTGAAGTTCCAGCTGAAACTCTGGGGGTTCCTCACTGACATTGGACTGCTGCAGCAGAGTTTCTCTATTCTCACATCTCGGTGCATAGAAAGGAAAACAGATATGAGAAATCGTCTTGGAGCACTTCCAGTTTGTGCATGTGCATACAGGTAGGTCACAGTTTGGCAGTTTAAGATGGTTTTAATGCGAGGTGATATCAGAAAGAAAGGCCGTGTCACACAACAAAGTTGTATGTTGTAAAGAATTTATTCCAATATGCACTTGGATCACAGCGAAGACCGTCCTCTAGGTATTAGCGTCTTCCTGCAGATCCTGCTCCTCTGCAGCCTCACAGGAGAGTTATGGCGCTGCAGGTGTGTTTCTCTCTCCTCTGCAGCATGTTTGAGGTGGGCGTGTCAGGCGGTTGTGTTCAGAGAGGGGAGAGCCGGCTGGGTAATTATCTGTATTTGGCACAGCTGCGGTTACCATGTGGAGGTGGTTTCGGGATGAGAAGCTCCACTAGTTAACTGGGCTCCTCACTCCACTCAACGCGGAACAGTAAATCCACATTACTCATGTCTCTCCTGACCTGTGCGTCCGGACACGAACCAGCCTGCATTCTGATGCCAAAGATCCAGCGGGTAAAACCCACTCTCCCCACACTGTCTCGGCCGCCACTCACCAGACTGGAGCCGCCGTCCGCTCTGCTCCATCCCGTTCCGCTCCACATTTGGCTCCGGTGCCGTTCGGCTCTGGACCACCCAACCCGACAAATCACCCGTCCCTGGACGTCCTCGGCACTATGGAGTTCATTTGCTTGATTCGGCTCGGTGCCGGCTCGGCTACACTGGAGCTTCGGTCTGGAAGAGACACGCCCAAATGTTTGACTGTTTGGAATGACGTGGGCTGCAAGATCATCTCTCACAGCTCTCCTGAGATCGCCACCCGAGACCGAACTGCGAACCTTGACCAGCTCATTAACCTCCGCATTCAGATCGACAAGTGTCTCCGTGAGCGCCGGTGGGAGCGATCTCTTTGTTGGGTCCCCTCCGCTTTCCCCAGACAGTTTATGATGGATTCCTCAGTTCTTCCAACGACGCGTGCCTCTACTGTGGAAAACCTGGACACTACATTTCCCGCTGTCCCACGCGCCTGGGGAAAAGGACGGGCTCCCCAGTAGCAAGGGGGTGTGCCGAACCCTCTCTGATGCCCCCCAGTGACACCAATTATCTGGAACTCTGTTTTCAGAACCAAACCCTTCCTGTTTCTGCATTGGTGGACTCTGGTGGTTCCTAAGGCTTATCATGACTTGGCTCAACAAGGAGGACAAAGCCCTCTTAATGCCTCCGCATTGCCCTTATGACTGCCCTATTAACCTCTTATCTGGGGCCACGCTCCCTCACTGTTGTCTGTATCACCTGTCCTGACCCAAACGCACGGCCATGGAAATAACTACCGGTACTTTCGGGAATTGCTGGCTGCAGGCATCATTCGAAAATCTTCATCTCTGGTGGGAGCTGGTTTCTTCTTTGTGAGCAAGAAGGACGGCTCACTACGACTGTGCATTGACTTCTGGACTCAACAACATCACTGTTAAGAACCAGTATCCATTACCTCTGCTCAGCTCTGCCTTCACTCCTCTCCACAGCGCCACCATTTTCACCAAGCTTGACTTTGGAAGAAGCAGTTCAACCCACCACTGGTGTGTTGAATGCCATGGAAGATGGCAAACTGTAGAGATGGAGGTGAAGAATCTGATCTGAAGGTGGAGGTCAGAGGAGAGTGACATCATAGGTCCAGCACCCAAGAACACTGCTGGACCCCAAAACAGCCCCCATGGTTGTGACGGCCAGCGCATGTCAGTGTCGGAGAGGAAGGAGACATTTTGGTGGAGACCACAGCAGACCAATAAAGTTCAATTTTATCTGTTTATTGAATGTATGAATTAAATAATTGAACAGGGACGGTGAAAAGGCTCAGTGGACTTTGTGTTTTATCCTCAGTCACTAGAGTTGGAGGCGGAGGGTGAAGGAGGTCGTTTGTTTGCCACCCCAGTGCGTCCCACGCACATGACTGTACCGAGAGCAGCTTTTATCAGGATTTACAGCCATAATGTAGAAATATACTAAACTGTATCATGTATTTATAATAATAAAATAAGCAATATAAAATCTATATTTTCTTTATTTCACATGTATCTCATGGTAAATCATTTTTTTTGCATGAGACTTTCCCAGAGACTCACTTTAGTTCTTACTGTGGTCATACAGTTTAGTAGATTTGTACATTACAGCTGTAAATCCTAATAAAAGCAGCTGGAACAGATTAGACGTCCCCAGCGACTGCCAACAGTCAGTCAGTGTTGCTCCCGTGGACGGGAATCAGTTTTTGGCACAACACCGGTGCATCCACACACAGCTGTCACTGTGCGATTTATGCGCTTACTCTGAATTTAGACTGATTTTTATATACTTTGTCACAACTGATAATCAATCAGTTCTATCCACCACAAGTTTGACATATGAACATAGCGCTGCTGATCAATTTCTGCTGATCAACTACTGATTCAATTCTCCACCTCACCATCAGCGCCGCCAGGTTCCCCATCTCCAAAACGTGTGTGCGCAACGTTCAACGTTTGCGTACCGGTACGCACATACTCCCGCCAAGTTTATTTTTTTTAATCACAAACTTTGCTCGGGAAGTGAATCGGGAACGCATCTTTTGTGCTTTATAAATAAGGCCCCAGTTCTTTATCTCCAGAACCCAGGTAAGACGCTTGTGATGTTGTCTCTTGCTCAGTCTGAGTGGCTGAACACGTTGAATGCAACATTTGTACCCCATGTCTAGGACTGGTCAGTGCGTAGCGGCTCTTGATGCACCAAGTCCAGCCTCAGTCCACTCCTTGTGAAGCTCTCCAAAATTCTTAAACGCATTTTGCTTGACAATCCTCTCAAGGCTGCGGTCGTCCCTTTTTGCTGTTGCACCTTTTCCTCCCACACTCTTTCCTTCCACTCAACCTTCTATGAACATCACTGTGTGAACAAGCAGCTTCTTTAGCAAGGACCTTTTGTGGCTTACCCTCCTTGTGGATGGTGTCTTTGACTGTCTTCTGGACATGTGTCCAGTCAGCAGTCTTCCCCATGGTTGTGTAGCCTACTGACCCAGACTGAGACCAGTTAAAGGCTCAGGATAATCTTTGCAGGTGTTTTCAGTTAATTATCTGATTAGTGTGACGCCATTAGTGGGACTTTCCAAAACTCAACTTTTCCACAATATTCTCATTTTCTGAGACAATATAAAAAATTTTTTTTTAGATGTACCTGCAAAGTAAATAGTCTTCAACTCAGCACCATGTTTCAATCAACCTGTTCAGACTCCAGTCCACTTCAAGGCTGGCGAGGATCTTCTGACAACGGAGAGGAGGAACTTTGTTCATTTCAGCTTTGTTTATCTTCAGCTGTTGTATCCAAAACACTCTCATTTGCATGTTGGCATGACGGATAAATGAATGTCCTCTAATAAAACATAATTTCACAGTTCAATACTCTGATCCAAGTCAGCACTTTGTGTTTGTGTGTGTCATTGCGTCACGTGGTTGATAAGAGATCGTGGCTGCAAGTGGTTCACATTGGAAACCTGCATGTTACATATGTAGTATATATCCAGTCATACAGCCGGTGGTAATTCACAGGAATTGAGATAAATCACTGTTGTTTAATTAAAACCTGCTCATTTCCTTTAAATAAAGCTGAAAGCCTGTCAGTTTGTCCAAACGACAAGAAAAAGAGAGAGAGAGAGAGAGACAGAGACAGAGATAGAGAGAGAGAGCGAGCGAGAACAGAGTAGAGCTCAGACGAAAGACAGGAGATACAGCTGAGGAGGAGGAGGAAGCTCATATAATTTGCCTGTCAGAATTCATTAGGGCTAAACTAGTGACACACACATACACACATGACGCACACACACACACACACACACACACACACACACACACACACACACACACACACACACACACACACACACACGACGCACACACACACACACACACGATGGTTTTAATTCCAGAATCTCATTTCAGATCTGATTAATTACCCTCTCACGCTTGACGAAGAAAATCAGCAGCAAAACTGAAGGGAATAACACACGCACACGCGCACACACACACACACACACACACACACACACACACACACACACACACACACACACACACACACACACACACACACACACACACACACACACACACACACAGATGGTGAATGAATTATTCATCTTGCTATTGTTTTTGTTTTAAATTGAAAATGCAAAATGCTACACAACACATCTATAACAGTAAAGAATCCTCTAACTAGTGACATGTGACTGTGTGTGCGTGTGTGTGTGTGTGTGTGTGTGTGTGTGTGTGTGTGTGTGTGTGTGTGTGTGTGTGTGTGCGTGCGTGCATGAGCTTTGGGAGGGTGTATGCTAATGAACTCAGCGGAATGATGTCCATCTCAGATTGAAGCCAAGATGTTCATTTTAGAGATTTTAGCGATGAAGGAACTTCTCCTCCAGCTGCAGCTTCAACTTGTTCTTGTTTGAAACCACATAAACTCCTCAGTGTTTTCTCCATCATGTGATGACTTAGACTACTGTTTCTTAAAGAAAACAGTCACCTGCATGCAAGCCGGGACCTTCTGGTCTTTGGCTAATGGAGGAAGACAATGTTCTCTATCGTCTTGAAACCATCTCTCTGCCCAGTGACATATTACGTTAGGGTACACAGATTATATTACTCCAGCTTGCCCGGTCACGCCCCACAGGTTGCCTGTAAAGCACATGCGTACATATGAATTCAATGGTTGCTTGATCTCCACTCAGTCAGGGTGCAGCATGTCAATCCATTCTGCTGTTAAAAGAAAGAAAATCTGTGTGTGGGTGACAGCATTCATCTGCTTACCTGTTGTGGTTTGGACGTCTGTCTGCAGGCAGCCTCCCTGGAGGCATATTGCTGTGGTGCAGCTGACGCTCTAGGTCGGGGCCCATGTTGAGCGCAGACTCTTGCGTCAGCTAACCGGGACTAAACTCCAGTCGGGTCAGATCGGCGTTTCTCAAAGTTCCACCAAGTCACTCAGCTGAATGGCCACCATGAATGATTCATTCCACAGAAATTAAAATTAACAATGTTTCTTGGTTGTCGCCTTGGTGATGTTTTATTCTGGGTCATTTATTTTGGGGGGAGAGATGGAATGTACACAGCAGGAGCATAGCCCTGTGTCTTTGAGAGTTAAACATGTGTTCCTGACCGTCCGAATACCACATAAAGTCTAAAATAAATGGCTGCTATCGAACTGATAGAACACAGATATATTCAGCTGTGGGAACAAGAATATTCAGCTGCACGTTAGCCTCATTTATGCTGTGCTAACTGTCAACTTTCCCTTTTCAATCACATTTTGTTCATTACATGATGAGTCTCCACATTTCACACGTCAGTCAGAGTGAATCCAAACGGCCGATGCTAATCCATTCCCACCGTGGCTGTCAGGAACCTTCTGTGGAAATTAATTCTGACTGCTTTCATGCCTCATTATTCACCTGTGACCTCCAACAGAACGGCTCATCCTCTGTTAACTTCCACACACAGAACTCATTTAATGTACAATATTGTGGTTTTCAAAACTTTGGAAAATATGCCCAGAAAATGAATTAACATTAGTTGACATTGTCCTGATGTCTGTGTCTGAGGTGGGGGCGCTAATGATCTGTGCATATCCATATGAATGGATGGATGTTAATTAACAGTGTAAAGAAAAGATTCATCAGTGAAGAATTCTAAGTACCATTGCTTCAGTAGTTCGTGGCTGGAGTCTGGTAATTTTTATCCTCAGTCAGGGTGGGCGTTAGAGCTTTCCAATCTAGTCGACTTGTGTTTTGTAGACCTGAAGAAGGCATATAATAGTGTCTCCAGATTTGTCTCATGGGAGATGCTTTGGGAGTATCGAGTAGCTGAACTGCTGATGCGGGCGAGCCAGTCTTTGTACTTCCGGTGTGAAACCTGCGTCGGTATACTCAGCATTAAGAAAGACTTGCAGTCTAATGAGAGCACATCACTGCCGCGGCAGAACAGGAGGAAATAGCTCTTTTAAATGTTGCTGTTTTATAGGCTGTGTTGGAAGAAAAACAACAGTGGAGGAATGCACAACCACCTGAAGCAACACTTTGGATATGAACCTGCACCAACCAGGCTACTGCTACTAGCTGTTAGCCACATTCAGGCTAGTTTGACACATTGAAGTTCTGAGAAGATAATAAAACTCATCACTATAATGAACTTAAAGACATGCTTCTTTTCACTTATTGAAGCTTTCATGGTTTCAAGAAGTTTGTGGAAGATGTTGAGTCTGAATAAAGAAGTGCAGGTAACAAAGAGCCTCCAACTTAAACAGACTTTAAAAACGGATGGAGTTGCTGATGTCGGAAACAGACCACCTTAATTTGTCATCATATAAAAGTCATCCATGTGGCGCCTGACTCGCCGGGATCTCCCTGCAGAACCTCACCCTTTACCCCAGAGGACCACGCAGCACTGCAGGCTCTATACAAATCCTCCCTCCTCCCATTCTCAGGACTCAGAAATGGCCCTACCTGTGAGGGAATGTTGGACAACTCGTCCACGGACAACTCGTCCACAAAATTGCAACCCAGTCCATTCGTCCTCGGACAGCACCCACAGCTCGTCCACGGACGACATTTCAGAATTTCTTTTGTGTAGGATGTTGTAGGACCAGTGACACACTGAATGAGATTAAAAGAATCAATTAGAGTCAGAAACTCTTTTACCAGGGGTCTAGATTCACAGCACACATGAACATTAAAATCACCAATGATTAAAAACCTGTCATATTTCAAAACAACCTCTGCCACAAAGTCAGTAAAGCCCTGGACAAAGTCTTTGTTGAACTTTGGAGGACAGTAGACGACAGTGCACAATCAAACTGAGTGATTCACTGTTGAGAACCTTGTACTATTATGCATAATGTAGTTTTAAATCCTGCGCCACCCTCGTGGCCGCACATTACAGCAGCTCCCGTCCGTCGCTGGGTTTTTCCTTGTTTTATACTTCTTTTTTTTTTATACCTCTCCTAAACCTGTTCTTAGTCATAAATTTAATACCATAATCATCGGCCACAAGATGGACACTACTGTGGTTGAGTTTCCCTGGTATTCTGCTATTATTAACTATACTGACCACATCTATGATTGTGGAGGTCTTGTGCAGCAGTGGATCCATTGTTTACACTCGTGATCAGCTGTTAGCCCTCCATAGTGAAGCTAAGCTAACTGGTGGAAGACCCGATGTTCCCTGCAGGCTGAAGAGAAGGAGATGGGGATTCCACGCCGAGGTAATGTGCCACAACAAGAGAAGATGTTTTAAATCATCGGTTGTCACCTGGAATGTAAGAGCTCGCAGCGCTAACCCAGAGTTGAGAATGTAGCCCGATGCTGTTCGCGGAGACCTGGCTAACGGAGCTAACAGTGGCCTTAAATGTTACGCTGGATGGTTTGCAGCTGATGCGGACAGACAGGACAAAGGAGAGTGGTAAGAGGAAAAGAGGAGGGCTGGCAGGGTTTGTGAACAATAGATGGTGTAATCCAGGGCACACATCACTATCAGAGAACAACTCTGCTGTAAGGACACTGAACTGCTAGCTGTTAGCATGAGGCCGTACTATCTGCCGAGCAGACTTCACCTGCTGAAGAGACTCAGATCCTGCAGGGAGCAGGCCTGAGGATCGTTTATGACTCTGTGGTGGCAGCAGCCATCTTTTATGGAGCGGTCTGCTGGAGCAGCAGCACCACGGCTGCAGACAGGAACAGACTGAACAAACTGGTGAAGAAGACCAGGTCTGTCCTGGGCTGCCCCCTGGACTCTGTGGAGGTGGTGGGAGAAAGGAGGATGATGAGGAAGCTATCCTCCCTGATGGAGAACATCTCCACCCCCTGCATGGTACTGTTGAGGCCAATTCATACTCCATAAGAACAAGACAAAACTTGGGCACTGACGTATGCTGCTGAACAAAATGACGTCACTTCCGTCGGCGAGCTCCTTCTGGCTGGACAAATTAGTTTGGGCGGTGCCAGCCGTCCTGGCCGATATATGCATTTGCCGCACTGCCAAAACTTTGGCAGTGACGTGTGCTGTGCATGCATATTCCAGCTCGCTAATCACTATCAGTCATATTTTAATCATATTTAGCTTCTAACATCACGACTGTATGAGCGCCGCAGCTCATTAAAATGCCGTGATGCACCTGAACGCATCACTCAAAGCGGTCAGCTCCTGCAGTTAAAGTCGGACAAACACTGCTCTCTTTTATTACTGAAACAGTTCAGCAAAATGCATTTCTGACAGCACAGGAGGCGACAAATAAACTGTGCAGTTGGAGACTGAAAGCGCTGCTTCACAGACGTGTGTCTGCTGTGAGGGCGTCTGGCCTGTTGTGAGGGGGCGTGGCCTGTTGTGAGGGGGCGTGGCCTGCGAGTTCAGCAGCATCTTGCGACCACCTTTTCTTCATTTCCTCTGCCGGGAACCTTTCTTAATAACAATTGTTCTCACTCCTCAGCTTTGAACATCTGTCTTTCTTCATTCTCTTCCTTTCTCACCAACTCGAAAACTACTCTCTCCGCCATTGTCGCACCCTATCGCTGTCTCATCCAAATGTTTGACTGGTCAAGATGGGTACATACCACAAGGGGCGTGGCCTGAGAGTTCAGCAGCGTCTTGAGGAGTATGAACAGTCCTGCCGAGCTTTCGTCATGTTCTTATGGCTTCAAAAAGGCAGTATGCAGGGGCCTTTACGGCACTGGGCAGCTCCTTCAGTGACGCGGTGTCTGAAGGAGAGATACCACAGGTCCCTCCTTCCTCCCTGCTGCAGTCAGACTGTTTGACCCAGCTGCTCCCAGTGGATCACAAACTCACCCACAAACTGGACAATTCATCCTGACCTCTGTGCTCTAATACTTTATGGGACCAACTGTACAATAACATGGCCATCCTTATATGCACTGTGTGCATGATAGTACTTATACAGTCTATACAGACTTACATCTTTAAGTTACTGTCTCTTTTTAACTATTTATTGATGCTACTTTGTTTTTATTTACTATATCTTTATCAAATTTGTTATTTTACACTGCGATTTTCTTTTATCCTGCTTTGCTGCAGTAACACAGTCAATTTCTTCGCGAGATCAATAAAAGATGATCTTATCTTATCTTATCTTATCTTATCTTATCTTATCTTATCTTATCTTATCTTATCTTCACATTCAGCCGCTGTAGTCCGGCGGTGGTGACACCTTCTGGCAATGGTCATGGCTCGATCTCCATGGGAGTTTATATCCCAAGAACTCATTCAAATCTTATTTTTTTGGATCGGCTATTACCCAGTGGATGATTAACCTTTTCAGCGCCAAGCACACGGGCGCAGCACCTTTGATTCAACTGTGTTGTTGCTGACAAGCTGGAAATGATCCAGACAAAAACAAAGGAAGTGTGGCTCTATGAGGCTGTTCAGCCACGTGTTTTGGAGCTGATGTCTCATTTAAAAATCAAACACAGAGTACGAGTTATTTTAGTACTTTTAGTTATTTTCACTTCAGAAAACCACTCAACCATAGTCAGTACTTCAGTACTCTTATCAAATAAATCTATACTTATTTACATGTATAGCAACAACTATTGGTGATAATCAACATTGTAGAACTCCACCAACCTGTAAAACAGGAGAAATGGCAAGACGCGGCCGTTGTTTCTGGAATGTTTAACTTCTCTCAGCTGAGTGAGGAAGTCTACGGATCCACTGACAAGTATACATGAAGACCCAATAATTCAACATCTTTTAAATTCATACTTGCTGTCTTAATATTAATACATACCATATATTTCAATGCATAAGGTTCAAAATACTGAAATATAAATTGTACAAAAATGTTGACCTTTTCCAGTTATTTCCATGGTTTGAACTGGTCTCAATTAAAATGTAGTTAATTTGGCATAGACAGTTCTACCTCTTAGTAACTACTGCAGTTGTTTTGTCATCTGGTTGTCCTTTTAAAATGACCACAGTTTTCATTGACACGAGCATCCTCATGATCTTCATCATCCCCATCGTCATCATCAGTAACAGAAGAATCAGACTGGGTGCTCATGAATAATTCAAATTCTTATGTAAATAGCTTCCTAAAAACACTGGTGGAGGGATGAGGAGAGTCTGGGCAGTGCAGAGGGACATAGTTAGAGTTTTACTAGCAACTTTTGAAAGTACAAAAGGTTGAGCGCGTTCAAATACTGTAGACTGTGAGGCTGTGATATTACAACTTTGAAAATTTTCTTCAAGTACACCTTTGTCAAACTTTTTGGACAGACTCTAAATGCAAACTTGGTTAATGAGCATCAAAATGCTGTTACTGGAGAGCTTATGTGGGTTAATAAATTGCTTCGAATTAATAACAAGTACTGTGACACACCATAGAAATGCTCTTCATTGTTCCATCACTCTTAGTGGGAACTAAGTTCAGACGTAAAATGTGTCTGTTCTGTCCAACACTTTGTGTAATGACTGCGACTGACAGGTTTTTAGCATGGTTCAGGATCAGACGCCAAAATCTCACATACTCTGAGAAATAACCTGCGATATCAGTGCGGCGGGATGGATTCTGCTCCGTCCTCCCTGCTCCCTCACGGCTGGTCCACTGATTAGTGGGCGGAGCCCCTGGCAGTGCAGTACTGCTCTGCACTTCTGACTTGATGGATGCAGCAGCGTGGCTTGTTTTTCACTTTTTTTTGTGTCCTGTTCGGCAGCTTGGGCAGACAATATGATGTGATTGAGAGCCTTCTGATGTCAGAACAGCGATGCTCGTTGGCATGAGGCTCCAGTGAATTGTGCTGTGCGAGTTACTCCGGCACCTGCTGGGAGTCCCACGCTGCTCCAAAGCATTTGAGTGGACCTTTGCCACCAGGCTGGGCTGCTCCCTCCGGTGTGCAGCAGGCTAAGTTTTAGTTTGTCATTGTCATTGCCGATGTGCCTTCACTGTACATTGTTGCTGTTAGTTTAATATCTTTGTTTTATTCTTTCTTGGTTCTATTTTTCTCTTGTGCCTGACAGGAGCTGTGGGCCCTCAGTGCGTGGCAGCCAGACCCCTGGTGCCGGTGTGTCCCTTTTCTTTGCAGAGCTCACGTTTGGTGTCCTTGGTTTGGTTTGTCACATGGTGTTCATGTTGAGCCCCCCTTTCCCGCCAGCTGCCTCGGTAAGACCAACCCCCTGCTTCCCGCACAGTCATCCTTTCTTTTTCCTCTCCAGCAATAGAAAACCCACGTGTCCACTGTATCATTTTTAATGGTTGCCCTGGTTTGTAATGATCGATTGCAGTGCCCATTTTTAATTGACGATTTAAAATAAAGTCCGTAGTGTGGGAAACCACGTCTCTGGCCCTGATTTGTGAGCAAATCTGCGAGTCCTTAAATGAGTTGTTTTGTCTGTTTGTCACTCTTTCTTTGGTATTTCATAATGTCCACCTTTCTCGTCCTATCTCTTTTCTCTCTGCCTTTTTCTGTTCTTCCTCAGTATGAGTGAGCAGCTGTGACGTGATTCACGGTCTACGGAGTGCTGACCAACCAGCCAGACACCAAGAGCCGAAAAAATAACCTTGGTGCTACAAAGAGCCAGATCATCCATATGTGGACTTACAAATGAACTCCCTCGCTCACACAAACACTAAATGACAAAAAAATGTAATCCATATGTTTTCTAGGCCGGATTTATTTAGCGTACAGACAATATGATTATGAATGGAGATCTCTCCCTGACTTATAATGCCCCCCTACACACACCTGCATACTGACATCATAATTAAACTGTCTGCAGTCTTGATGCCGGCTGCGGTTTAAATCTGGCCGAGGCTTGTCTTGCCACTTCTTCGCTAGCCGCTGAGCCTTTAGCTTAGTGCAAGCTCTGCAGCAACGGAATGGCCTCCTCACCTCATCAGGTAAATGCAGAACCACAACGGCACAGGACTTTGCAGCAGTTCTCCTGGTCAGCAGGAGGATAAAGTTGACATAAAATTGAGTCCATAAATGCAAGTTGAATTACTAGTATTCAAAGCAGTTTATGAATGGCAATGTTGAAAAATGTAAAATTTTAGCTTTCTAACTATGCTTTAACGTAAGATTCATACTATCACACACTTTGTATATGCCTTATCTTTGAAAAAAAAAAAAAAAGATGGATTCATGTGAAAAGAATTCTGTAATACTTGTCACGTATATGTAATAATGTCATTGTGAATACTACTCTTTTTTTTAGCCATTCGTTTTCTCTGGACCACCACTAACCCTCAATCTTTGTAGGAAACCATGATTTACAGAGAAACACAATGCAGTTGTTTGAGTTGGAGGGCTTGTCGGCTTTTACTTCTCCTACTGCATGAAAATATATCTTTGAAGTATTTGAAGCTCTGCCTCCCATTCTACTTTTAGAAAGTCTCCAGTCAGCAGCTCTAATCTCTTTGGTGAGAGTGCGAACTTTCCTAAATACATGTATTGACTCTACCGAGGAATGTAATTCACAAAGGGATTTGACGTATGTCTCCACTGAAGTCTACAGTGTGAATGTTGAAGCAGATTAAAGCCCTAACAACACTGCCAGATACCACACAGAGTCTTTGTCAACCCTTTGTGGAGCTTCTCATTGACATATGTATTGTGCTTTCCACTGTTAAACTGTACAATGAGTGTAAAACAAGGACGCACACAGCGAGCAGGGAAAACCCGAATCTCCCACTTTCAGACTTGACCTTCTTTTTCTGTTCAAAAGCAGCTGATGGCTGTAAACTGGAACACAGCGTTGTGGTGAAGGGAGGAGCTGGCTGGGCCTCCTCCTGAGCACAGGCGGCAGCAGAACCTGCACATGTGTTCAGGCTGAATGTTCGCTGTCTGCTGCCTGCTGGAGGCCGCGCTCCCACTGTCAGATCCACAAGCTGCAGCGCTGGATAGAGAAACCACACCACAACAGTGAAAAGCTTTTCTATCAGCTGTCTGAAAGTTCAACAGCTGCCGGTTAGCCCGCATTAGCCGGCTAGTCGGTGCAATGTGACCCAATTGTGATATTTTGCTCTTATGTAGCACAGATCAGATCTGCTTTTGGACAATGTTAGCTGGAATAAGAGGCATGCATCAGATCGGATACGGGGCTCATTCATATGTGGAAATAAATGGGATGCGTGCCAATGCGACCGTCCTGTGACTTAATGTTGCATCTGCAACCATCCAGCTTATTTTGTCGCATAATTAGTGAACACACGGTAAATAAGTTTAGTTCAATTCAGTTTTTATTTTGTGTCCCCGTAGGGCAGTTAGTGCGGGGGACTGCGCACCGCGTGTCTGAGCACCAGCTCTGCAGGGCTGCAGCCTGTGGATTCTACCACACTCTCTTGTGAACAGTAAGATTTTATTTTGTAATTTTTTTGTTTCATACATAAAAGGAAACAAAAACATACATTGCAGTAGAAAAGCTGACATGTGTGAAAAGGAGTCGGGGTATGCTTAATAAATCCTAGCCCCTCTCCAGGTAATCTATTGCACCGTATGTATTATTTTATTTTATTTTTATTTAAACTGCAGCAGCCAAACACATATCTAAATCAACTGGTGGGCATGTTCAAAGCTCCCAGACAGCCTGAAGGGGGCATCAACGCAATGTGCCGTTGTTTACTCTCCCATCAAATGAAGAAGAGACTCGACCTCCAGTCGTTCTTGCAAATCAAGCTTGAAATAAAGAATTATGGTCGTATTTTATTTCCCGAATTTTGTTTAACAAACGCATCACAGGAAATGTGAACCGACCTGATTTCTGTTTTTCAATTTTCAATTTCCAAATGAGAAATGTCTCCTATTATCAAATTGGAAAACAAAAATCAGGTGGTTTCCAGCTTCCCGTAAGGAAAGTCAAATGGCTGAAAGGTACACGGACCCGTAACACACAGTCAGGGTTCGAATTACAACGTGGCTTTCGGGGGAGCCCTATTTTCCGATCAGACCTCTCAAGTTTGTAGAATAGGTATATTGCCAGTGTTTTTAGAGCTCCCCCTAAATTTTTCAAATTAGGCTTTCAGGGGAGCTCAGGTCCCTTTCAGGGGAGCCCAGCTCCCCTTAGCTCCCCCGTAATTCGAACTCTGCACACAGTACAACCTTTTTTATGATTGTCCAGGAGTTTATCTAACTCTGAAGTCAGACGGCGACTTCTTAAAGGCTGGATTGTTTTGAGTCTTCATTGAAGGACACCAAAAGTAGCACAGAGGTTCAAACAGTGCTGACAGAGGTCATCCATGAACACAGACTGCAAATTACACATCATTCCTTATGAGACTAAACAAGATTTCTCCACCACAAGTGAAATTCAGTTTGTCATCCTGAGTGACATTTATAATTATTGACAGTGTCAACTGATTAACATTTTATGACTGTTGTTGTGGGGCTTTTAGTCTAAAAATCTATCTTCATCAAAATACATTCACCTGCAAGTCGAGAACAAAATAAAAGTTAAGTTCTAAACTGTTGCCTGGAAGTAAAATCCTGCTGATGCTCCCTGGTTCAAATAAACCAATGTGCAGAACTGTAACACCTCCATCAACACTTTCAGTCTGTCAGTCACTCGCATACCAACAATTTTAACTTTCTCACTCTTGATGCAGGAAAGTTGGCAGCCCTGCTATACGTACTTGGATTTTAGAATGAAATTCTTTAAGTTTTAGTCACTCTCGGTGACACCCAGCCCTGCATGAAGTGCAGAAAGGGCTTATGGTCAGTGGCTAATTAGTGAGCCTGTTGTTCACAGTGAAGTTACCAAGCAACCAGCGCCGGAGTGTTCACACAAATCACACATGTTCCCTGAGAATAGTTCGAAAAGTACTGGCTGTGGTGCTGCGAGGAGACTCTCGGCTTCCTGCAGCTCGTTAGCGGCTCCTCTCCTGTTGGTTGCTAGGCGACGGTGACTCGTGTAAACACAGCCACTCTGCATGCATGAGGGAGTAAAATGATTTCCAGTTTGATGCACGCACACTCAAATCAGGACTTGTGGTGGATTCTTGGCATCTTTTCTTCCATGGTGCGTTCAGTCTCTTCTCCATCTTACTTGCTGTGTTCCCACTCCGTTTTGTTTTGTTTTGTTTTTTTGGTTGTTTTTTTTGCCACATTTCATTACGTTCTGTCAATAGGGAATATAGAAACATACACACAAGAAGGAACTGGAAGGATCAAGGTAAGAAGATCGCAACTCAGACGTCAGGCAGTCATTATAGACTTCACCGCTTTTTCTCCTTCTCTTTTCATTACCAAGTTGTCATTTAAAATAGAATTATTTCAGTTATATTTAAAATTCTAGCTACAAACTCCTTTTATACAGTTCCAAACCAAGGGTGTCCAAAGTGAGTGTCAGGTGTGGTGAAGTGAAAATGTGAATGTATGGACCGACCCTTCAGCCTGCCATTCTTTGAATTTGCATTATTACAAATGGCATACTTTTCATTTCTTGACACAAAATACAAATAACATTTTAAAAAAAAATCTCTCTGCCTCTTATATTTGAAGACACAAAAAGGAAGAAAAAACGACATAATTCACGATTGCATGCTCAAGTAAACTTCTAAATTCAAAACGTGAGCAGGAAAATAACACTAAGAGTAAAATAACCCAGAATGCTTTCCCACACAAGTATGTTGAGCCAAACAAGCTCAGCATTTTCAGTTCCAGTTTCACTGTTTCATAGACGACTCTGTGTGGGGATTCAGGCGCCAGAGCTCTTAGCCAGCCACCACAACATTCGATAGCAACACACTTATCATATCGGAGCTGAGCAACACCATCTTTTGTGTTAAATGATGATGCTCTTCTGGAGCCGGTAGATATTTGGACGAGCCGTGCTGCTGAGAAGCAGCTAATGAGTGCTGCATGTACATGGAGCTTTACACAGCAGCTGTAATTCTTTTGTATATGGTATACTTCCGTACAGTCCACTTCACAGAGACTTAAAGACAGTCACCACGCATCTCCACTCATCATTGAACATGTCACTGTACCAATTGTCTCATTCTCAGGCTTCCTGCAAAGCTTCACAATCAGGAGTATTGAGGCAGGACTGTTTACCTGCAGGACCACGACTGCACACCTCTGTTGCTAGAAACTTCCCAGACCTTAAAATAGTCTCAGTCCCCATTGTTTCATTGTTTTCAACCCTTTATTGTCTTCAGCTTAGTTTGAAATGTAGAAAGTTGGGTGTTTCCAAGCCTCTTCGCTGGTACTGAGTATATTTCAGTGTCCTGTGATTTCTTATAAAGCTTGTGTCATCATCGGACACACCACACGGGGACACATGTAATAAAACGCTAAGAGTACATGGCGGGTCGCTCCTGTTGGTGCCCATCATTCAGTGAAAGCAGGTAGGGCAGCAGTGATAATAACTCCACACCGGTTACCCTCTCTGACAGTAAGGGCTCCCACAAGGACGTTAAAGAGCAGCAGCAGCGATGGATGGAGCCTGTAAACATGAAGTCAGAGTAGCTGAACAACACACAAGATAATCAGTCACCACCAGAGACTCTTTAAAGTGTCCCTGAAATGTTTTTCAGATTTCATCTTTAGAAAGAAGAATAAATATGCTTTCGAAAGGTATATAACATTCCCAGATAAAAGTCCGAATTCCGACCCTTTTAATTGACTTTACATGATGCAGCAGACGGCGGTATATTTGCGGGCCATAAATGTGAGCCGCCTGAGCTAGACCGGATATGACGTACGAGGGGTTATATGTCCCAGCCAAAACAACATCAGCTGATTGAAGAATGGAGGGGTTTGGCGATACAGAAGCACCTAGGAGCGATGTTAGCGAAGATTTAAGTGACGTATCGTTGGTTTTGGACGAAGATGAAGGAGAGGAATCATCGGAGGAAGAATTAGAAGAAAATCAAGGCGTTCAACCATACATGTTTGAGCCGTGAGTACATATTGTGTGTGACCGGGTATTTACCCGTGAGTACATATTGTGCGTGACCGGGTATTTACCCGTGTGCACATATTGTGCGTGACCGGGTATTTACCCGTGTGCACATATTGTGCGTGACCGGGTATTTACCCTTGTGTCAGAGTGGGTGTTTTGCAAAGTTTATTGGTCTATTTGTCTTAAGTCTTAGCAGGTTTTAAAAAGACTTACTGAAGGTTGGGTTTAAAAATCCGTTAAAAAGCCGTTTAAAAATGGTGGGGACAGAACCAGGTTTCAGGATACGTTTCTTCTTCACAGCAAAACCAAGTGACTCTCGGATTGCGGGTGCTGTTTCGTAACAGTCATCTGTGAAATGTTGACTGCAGAGATAGGAGGCCTCTGTTGGTGTCCAGTTGGAGCGAGTGCGCTGCACTTGTTTTGTCCATAATCTCCTCAAAGTTTGATCTTTTGGGAATTTATGGACACTTACAGACGGACTGGGCATTTGGGAACACCCAGCCGCAACACAACGCTTAGGCATGGCTCTAAAAAACTGCTAAATAACGCGATAATGCAGAGCACATGTAAACAAGACGCTACGATCAGCTGTTGTGGGCGGAAGTAAATAACCCCTCATACGTCACAGCGCAAAACTACGGCAAGTTGGGAAAACTAGGTCAGATTCACAGGGCGGGAGATTTAAAGGCATATTTAGACGTTCGGCGCTCAAGAGCAAGATAGTGGTGTGATTGTCATTGGTGTGTCATATATCATTCGAAAGGGGGAAAATAATGCTAAATACTGGTGTATTTTAATAGAATTATTTCAGGGACACTTTAAGGTCTCCATCTATCTGCGGGAACTTACAGGCTTTGTATGCAAGCAATGGTCAAAAAATATATTCTAAAGTATAACTGGGAATATTTAACACCTGGTCCAAAGAGTTCCACATGTTTTAATGGCCATTGAAGCTTTTTTTTTTTTTTTTTTTTAATTTGGTGGTTCAGAGATTATTGGTAAGTTTGTTTGTGTTCCATTGAAGACCATATTTACACATACAGAGGCTTTTACAGAAAGGGGTATTTCCTCCTTTACATTTGCAAAAAAACCCAACTTAATTTACACCTAAAAAAAACTCCAACTTTGTTTACACATATACACCTGGTTCAGATCTACTATGAGCATGCCAGTCATGTAGGGGACAGTGTCACGAGAAGCACAAAGCCACGATAGTCAATCGGAGTCCTGGAAAAAACAACGTGTCACGAATTCTGGGTTATTTCCTCTTCTGGAATAATGGTGCATGGTTTGTTTATTTGAGCTGATAAAGAAGCAGAGTTCCTCCTAAATGTGGCAGTAGAACATAATGGAAAATGGAAAAACAAGCACTGCTTTAACCGTATCCATTTTCATCAGAGCATTCAAACCATAAACACGGGTCGCACAGAGAAGATGATCATGATGCTTCCGTCGCAAACGGTGAAGTAAATCTCTGCCTACCCCCCTTTAGATACAAATGGAAACACTGAGTTTTTCTAAATCTCCACTGTGGCACAGAGTTTTCACTTACATTTTTTTGTCATAATGGAATGGGAAATCACAAAAAAATACATTATCATGAAATATTGAGGTAAAATGCCTTACTTTGTTCCTTTCCATTAAATGAGCAGAGAACTACTGTACAAGAAGTGTTCCAGTGGAGTTGTAACAGCCTTCCCAACTACTCAGTTTATGGAATAAAAAACAAGTTATTCTACCAGAGCTGTCAGGACAGTCACCGAAGGTCCACAAAATGATGACATCTGAAAAAATGAATCTGATCTGAATATCTTTATTTGAATACCACCACTCTGGGAAGGATATGGTAAGAAACAGGTGAACATGTGGTCCTGGGATAGGATGAGATGAGATGAGATGAGATGAGATGAGATGAGATGAGATGAGATAATTCTTTATTTGTCTCACAAATGGAGAAATTCACTGTGTGACAGCAGCAAGCAGGACGGCAAAAGAAAACCGACAAATCACACAATGGAAAAAACTAAAAATTACATAAAAAAATATATAATTAAAGAAAGTAGCATTAAATAAAATGGTTAGAAAGAGTCAGTTACTGCCACATTTTCGTTTCTATGTATTTTCTGTTGTTGTTATGGTTGAGCTCCACCAGGGGGCGGAGTGACACCAAGTGAGCCGTTTGTGTGCTGGGAAGAGTTAAAGAGAAGAAGTGATGTGAAGTCAAGTCATTAACCAATCGCATCATGTCCACTATTGCTTAGTAATGGCGACGTCAAGAGTCCCACCCACGAGTGTCACAACTATCCCTTGACTCGAGCTCTCAGCAGAGCTTGAAATCCCAAACGCTCGACAGTTTTTGTGGACAGATTCCACCGTCCTTTTCGGCTACATAAATAATGACGCTAGAAGGTTTCAAGTGTTTGTAGCTAATCGTATACAAAGAATCAAGACAAGCACATGACCAGAGCAGTGGGCATATGTCACGTCAGAGCAGAACCCTACAGACTATGTTTCTCAAGGCTTAACTGCAGCACAACTCAAGTCCCCGGATTGGTTCAAGGGACCATCGCTTCTCCTGGGAAAGGAACGTCCCGGATCAAGGCGCCAAGGTGGGAGAGGTCAAACACAATGATCCAGAGTTTTGCAAAGCCTTTGTGTGTACCACAGATGCAAAAGCAGAACAAACTATTCTTGACAGAGTTGAGAATTATTCAAACTGGACCAGATTGATAAGGGTACTCACACTCTTGAGAAGAAAAGTGAAGGAACACAAGGGTGAAATACAAAAAAACTAGATGAAAGAAGCAGAACTGTTTGTCATTAAACTTGTTCAAGAAAAAGCTTTCACAGAAGATATGAAGAGTCTACAATCAAAGAAAACAGTTTCCAAGACCAAAGAAGATGGAGAAGAGTACAATGTTTGGCCAATGAGTTTGGGATCCGTTGGAGAAAAGAATATCTGCTCAACTTACAACCAAGACAGAAGTGGAATGCACACAGAAGAGCTGTAAAGATAAATGATGTAGTGATTCTACAAAATCTGACACCCCACAATGAATGGAAGTTAGCCAAAATCACAGGACAACCCCAGACAACCCTAATCGACAGGGGACTGTTCTGACTCCCTTCCTCTTCACCCTGTACATTGCAGACTTCTCCCACAACACGACCAACTGTCACCTGCAGGAGTTCTCTGATGGCTCTGCCATTGTCGGCCTCATCACCGATGGGGACGAAGGGGAGGACAGAGAACTCCACCTAGACTTTGTGGACTGGTGCCACCTGAACAATAGCTGGACTGGACGGATAACACACCGTCCACAAGAAAAGCCAGAGAAGACTTCACCTGCTGAGGAGACTCAGATCCTGCAGGGAGCACGCTTGAGGATCGTTTATGACTCTGTGGTGGCAGCAGCCATCTTTTATGGAGCGGTCTGCTGGAGCAGCAGCACCACGGCTGCAGACAGGAACAAACTGATGAAGAAGGCCAGGTCTGTCCTGGGTTGCCCCCTGGACCCTGTGGAGGTGGTGGGAGTCAGGAAGGAGAGATACCGCAGATCCCTCCTTCCTCCCTGCTGCAGTCAGACTGTTTAACCCAGCTGCTCCCAGTGGATCACAAAGACACCCACAAACCGGACAATTCCTTTCTACCTCTTGTGCAATAATAATGTTAAGATGTCATCGCCACCTGATTTTATTTGTATTTTGTCCTTCTGATTGCATTGCAATAATAATTTATATAATCCTTATATGCATCATAGTGTCCATACAGTCTATACAGACTTTTTTTATGCTACTATTTTCTATTTTCTATGCTACTTTCTTTTATTATATTGTTATCTAATTTTTAGTTTTTTCACTGTGTGATTTATAGTTCTCTTCTGATCACTGTGTGATTTATAGTTTTCTTCTGCTGTCCTGCTTTGCTGCTGGAACACCCTACATTTCTCCATTTGTGAGATGAATAAACGATTATCTTATCTTATCTTATCTTATCTTGTCTTATCTTATCTTATCTTATCTTATCTTATCTTATTCTCAATACATTTTTACTCTGGTTACATGATTCCCTCAACTCCACTGTTGTGCAGTGCTTTAGGAAACTATAAATCCCTCATTCATATTGACTTCCACTAAATCTTACAAGGAATAATCACACTTATCATAAATCCTAATATAGACATAAAGAAATGTTATTGTTGTTTGTAATGTGATTTTCTTACCAGACCCATACATGCTGCAGTCCTCGGGTTCCAGTTGCTGTGCTTCTCCTCTAAAACTGATCTGAAACCAGCTCCAGCTGAATGAAATCTAATTACATCCACAGTCACTTGATTGTTTTATTTTCATTTGTGTGGATACAAACATCCCTCAATATGAGTGGGTGGCTCCTGCATACAGACACTGGAGAGTTTGCGAGACGGGAGAAGTAAACAGAAGCTGTCATATCCTCTTCACTGCTCAACTCAAGTAATTCAGCTCAATGGAAATACATTCCACATCGAGCTGCACAGGAAAGAAGGTAAAGACAAGTTATTCTAGTGTTCAAACACCAATCTGCCTGTTGAGTGAGAGAAAGTGAAAACAAAATAATGAGGTGCAAATTAATTTGTAATCTGCGCACACAATCCTGTTAATGACCAACTGAGTGTCATGACCGAAGCCAACAAGTATCTTGATCAGACAAATCCCACCATGGCACTGGGGGAACATGCAAACTCCACAAGAAAAGGTTTTGTCAGCAAACAAACTGGTTCAAACCGGGATCATTGTTGTGATGAGGCCACTGCTTCATTGCAAAAACAGGGATGACTCCTTTTTTGTATCGGTAACTTAATTTCCCCTTGTGCTTACGGTTTTTCCCAGCAACTGAAACCACAAGTGTCTTTCATTCAAATGACTGCTCCCCCCTTGTCCTGCTCGACAAAAGCCAGAGAATGCAGAAATAAACCCACACAGGGAGAGAACATGCAAATGTCACACAGACGTTCCTCAGCAGAGAGCTATACTCGTTTCAAAGTCGCTTCACACATTTGACAGTTTAAGCTCCTCAAACCTCGATTTACGACAAAAATTTTTGTTATTTCCAGTCATTTTGGGACAGTTGTCTGGTGTGATATGTGTAGGATTGTGAGATTGTGAGTTAACAAGTTGGTAAAGAAAAGATTATCATTGGTAACATTAGTTTACAATTTGCTAACTCCAGTAGCGCCGCCAGCCGGGTGCGTACTATGAAATTCAATCCTGGCAGTGGTTCTAGACCTATTTTAATGAACGGACTAGCCTGATGTATGATGTAGAATATTAAGTTCTGGCATACAGTCACAATATGCCAGTTGAATATGTTAACAAAAATGTTCAATAAAATAGCAAAAGAATATCTAAAAGAAAAAAATTTAATAAACACATCATCAACAAAGCAGTGTTCAAGTTTTCTTTTTAATTTAGTACAAAGTGCAATAACAAAATTATGAACTACAAATAGAACTGGTATCTGCTTCAGACACGCAACAAAACAAGCAAAACAAATGTTCAGACCTTTCAGGATATTGAGGGTCTTCATAGAGTCCCATTCAAAAACATAACAATTCTGCTTAACAACAATGACAAACAATGGCAAAATTACAGTGGTTGCATGAAAATGATAAAGATATCAGATAAAGCCCTCATGAGGCTATTCTAAACTGCCGCTGTACCCCAGTCTATTTTCCCTTGTAGGATTTAACATTACAGCAACTGTATTCTGCGGTTTTGGTGATTTCTGGCAAACCTAATCAACAACAGACTCAAGATTCAAAGCCTTTGCCTCCCCGAGACTCAATACTCAGTACACCTAGATTGCTTAGTCTCTCATGGTGGATATGAGGTATGTTTTCACCAGCTTTAAGGTTGAAAAATAGCAGTTGTGATCCCAGTGAGTACTGCTTCTTGTGGGCCGAGTTTTTCTAAGAATGTAGACCTCAAAAAAGACATCTTTATATGGCTCAATGAACTGTACGAGCTCTACTGTACTGGAGGGCCTCTGCATCCCTGTCTGTATTTTCCTATCTAAGATCCTGCTGAACTGATGCAGTTCACGTCCCAAATCATCAATATTTGAGTTGTACAATCGAGCAAATGAAAGCAGTGCCGTTTCTTTCAGGAATATATCTTTTTTGGGGTCAAGAGCCAGAATGCTGTTCATTATGTCACAGTTTGTCTTTGAAAATCACCTGCTAATCTGACTGAGAATCAGGTCAATTATTAGGTAGAATAACGTTGTATGAAAACTGTTTTTATCTCGATCTGACTCTCTCTGACCAACAGTAGTCAGTACACAATGTTCACTGAGTTTAGAGCTGAGTGTTTTTTTATCTTTCTGCAGCTGGTGGTGCTGCATCACATTGTCCAGAAATGTTTAACACCTCATCCCAAACATCAAAAAATTACTCCTGCCTGAAGTTATTCAATGTCTGAACTGAAGCATCAACTAAGTCAACAGCTTTTGAAATGTCAAGTGATGAAGACTGTGGCATATCAAATCATCTCATGTAATGCCCAATAATGAACATGTCCTTACTGTGTTTGAAGAAGGGAGTCGGTTGTTGTCCAAGCTTGAGGGAAGCTGATGTTCCTCTTTTTGCAGTTAAGACCTCCGTGCTAACTTTGTTTAACTGCGTTGTGCCGGAGGAGGAGGAGGAGAAGCGTTGTGATTCAGGAGCAAGTCTCTGCAGTGTCCTGGTTGTTCCCTTTGACAGGTCTGAGGAGCTTGTCGCTTGAGATCTGGTGAGCTTTGATGTGGTTGTTAGAGGAAAAACAACAAAGAGTTCTGTGAGCTGTTGACTCCCAGGTTTCATTCCTGTGTAGAATTGATTGGTCTTTCCTGCACAATGAGGCTGACTCTGGGTGCTGGCCTCTGTTTCCTGGTGAAGCGCTGACCCTCTTGGTCGAGTCAGGACTGGAGTTCTCCGGTGTTAGCTGTTAGCAGGTTAGGCTAGCAGACTGTGCGGCTGGGTGCAGCCCCTGTCTCCTCGTCGCCATATTGTCTGTTTATTCACTGTGGTATTACGCTCATCCAGCTCATATTTTTCTTGGTTTTTTAATTTTCCTCAGGATCAGTTTGGGCTGCACTCAGATCCCCCTGACCCTGCCCCCTTTTCGGGCAGGTGATGAGTCTGTGGCCTAGTTGGCCTCAGTGTAGGCAGCGCCCCTCCCTGAAGCACCGTTCGTGCTCTTCTGGAGAGAGGTGATACCGGCCCCACTGCACAGGCTCCTAGTGAAGATTGACGAGGGTGTCGACCCCCCCGGCCACAGCAGCGGCAGGGGCAATCTCAGAGGCTGCCGCTCTGCTACTTGGCATAGAAGCTTTGCTTTCCCCTCTTCAAAGGGCTCGTCATAGTCCAGGTCTCTGGAGGTGTCAGGAAGAGGTGGTAGGTGCTCCCAATCCGGAGAACGTGGAAGAGGACATGGAACGTCAGACGGAACCGGACCAGGGCGCTCCTACAGCCGCCCTCCTCCCGGCTCGTGCTGCCAGTGATCGATCTGGGAAGCCACAGTGATGATGTCCATCAGCCGGTCCAGGATCTCCAGTGGGGTGAGCTGGTCCAGCTCCCAATGCGAAACTGAAATCTAAAATCTCAGACCAGGAATCAAGAAGCAGATTCTGCCTGATATAATATATGCCTGATCGGAATGCTGGAGTCGATAGAGGGACCCCATACCACCATTTTTTCTTCATCCTGCTACAAAAATTGAACATTGATCAGTAGCGGGTGGTGGTGTTTCAGTCAGGGCCAGCAGTAACAAAATCTCCGCACAAAGCCTTTGTTGATCTGAGTTAGCCCATCCATTTCTGGTGTCGGTCTTCCTCTCCTCACATTTCGGCCTGTCACAATAACACATTTTGCTCGATGATAAATTGTTCCAGAAATTATTGTGAAAAACAATAATATTGCCGTTTTTATACCGACTGTCAACCAACGTATTTCGCAACCACTGCTCTCCTCCTCACAGGGCTCTCATGCTGCAATCGAGGTGCGCCAGGTGCCCCGCCTCCCCACACAAGAGTGCCTGACAGGAGGGTTCACTAATTGATTCCAGACACAGATTTCAGAATAACTTTTTAATTGTTAAAAAAAAAAGAAAAATCATCTTTGACAGAGCTAGCAGTGCTAACCCTGCTGCCCCTGACTGCACGCCACTGTCATCGACAAGGTTCTTCATACAATGCCGGAACTTGAACCCCCACACAGGATACCACTCACCAAGTCCAAGCCGAATGAGAAGCCGAGGACTGTCATCATGTATTGTCACAGCTTTCGGGCCAAGGAAAAGGTGACGCGTGTGGTGAGATGGAGGAGAGGCCAACTCCATTACGAGGGCAAGCCAATTGCATTTCTCAAGGATTATACCACAGTTGTGCTGGAGCTTTGCTCCGAGTAGTTCTGGGATGTTATGACACTGCTGTACAGACTTGGCCTCAAGCTCTCACTAAAATACCCGGCGGGACTGAGAATCACCAGAGAACGGGAACACAGTTCGGCTCTCATTGGTTCAGGATGCCAATAAACACGTCTCAGACAGACACAACACCACCTGAGAAACGGTAATTATGAGCGCTGACCAGTGGTTGGCATATTCTGAGATCCTCCTACCGCATCCGCAACATAGCCAGTGAGCCCAGTTAGCATGGTTAGCTTCTCTTTCTTCTAAAGCGTGTTACTCAGCAGCGTAACCTCGACAACTCTCTTAATGCAGCCTGGATTGAGAAGATTTGTACGATTATTCCTGGCAATGTGACATATGCCACTGTATTGGGACCGATCCCTCCCCCTTTTTCTATGGGGGAGGTTTTTTTGTGTGTATATTTTTCTTTTCCTTTTTCCCCAGGCCTATCACATGACTCCAGTATTTTGTGACATTATGTATGGGGCTCTGTGTGTAGCATGTATTCTGTTGGAAATGGACAAGCTTTAAAATAACCAAATATTTCTGTTGGACATTGTAACTGACTGTCCTATAAGAGAACTGGGAGAATTATACTTGTTATTGTTATTATTATCATTATCATTTTAATTACATATTTCTTTATTTTTTTGGTGGGGGGTTACTAATTTCTGCAGATGGTGCCTATGGACTCACCTACAGGCTTCTGTCTTTGCAGCCACCTATGGATGCACGGGACCCTCTATGCAACCTATTCTATTTTTACTTAGGAGGCTAAATGACCATTGCTGCAGTGCACACCCAATGTGATCGCATCATGTAGAAACCGAGTTATATAACTCGCCCTTTTTGTACACTATGGGCATAAAGTGATTGAATTGTAAAAGGAGCAGCTTCATCCATCATCTGAACACATACGGCGGTTTGTTTTTGTTTTATTTTTAACAAAGTATCATTACTATTATTATTCATTATAAATGTATACATATTTAGCTTCATATAATATATATTTGATGTGTGTGTGTGTGTGAGCATGCGTGCGTGTGTGTGTATTGTCTGATCTATGACAGCTAGTTAACACGTTTAATAAAATAAACAAACCCTAATTTGATAATACAATAATTATTATGTTATGCATCTATTGTTGTATATTTACTCATTCAAAATTGACAAAAGTAGCATTATTATTATTATTATTATTATTATTATTATTATTATTGTCCTCTGCTATATAACAACATATTAAGTTGTGTTGAGTCATAAACCCACTCACATGCTGCAACTTCTGCTGCTCACAGCTATTTGGCTTCCTTAGGTGAGATCGCCCTTGACCTTTGCACTTTGTTTAAACTTTATATTGAGGAAAAGAGGGGTTTTGCGAGGGGAACGGCTGTATCTACGGAGATACAAGTGTTTAGTGTTCCCTGAGGGACAGGTTTATTGTCATTTTTGTCTTGAATTAATGTATGTGTGAATGGGTATATGTCATCCCTCTCTTTATCTTCCCCCTCTTTTTTGCTCTCTCACATTCCGACAGGTTTTTGTTTTTCTGGGATATTCATCAACTAGTTCAATGTGTTCTCATGATCATCTGATGCATCTCTTGCAGTTCCTTATCTTGGAAACACATAGCACAATTATTTTTAACCAAACAGAAAACCAGAAACGAGTACGTTTGTTTTTGTATCAAAACTTTATTTATCAAACAAAAAGAATGCACCATTGAAATAACATTTCTATAAAAAAGGGCCATGGGACTGCTCTACAGTGCATTACAAAACGAGCAATTGTATACAACATTTTGGATAGAAACCCCGCTTTACTTCAATTTAAATTTGTCGACGTCATCATCATCACCATCATCATCATCATCATCTTTTTCTCTCAAATGAACAATGTACTTTTAAATATTCCAGTCACTAATCTAATTTGGTTCTAATGACTTGGGCCTTTTTTTTTTTAAAGGATGAAGTCTGACTGTATTTACTCTGAATCATCCGTCTGTCAGCCTCTTTCACAACGATGTTCTGGAAATGAAGCAATTGTCAGTGTGAGAGAAGATAAGGGCTATTTTAATTTGGCCCCTTTCACCCTGATGAGACAAGGTCCAAATCATTTTTTTTTTTTTTCAAACGCTGTTATTTTCTACACTGGCGGCCTCACACTGTGCCGGAGCGACAGTGGATTTCACACCGCACCAGCCCCTCCCTCCCCACCCAACTCCATTCCGTCTTTTCCTAACCCGGCTTTTTTTTCTTCCCCACCATGTAATTTGTCCCTTTTTTGATCTTCAATGGTTCCACACAGGAGTGAAGCGGCCATAGAAAGAAGTTAATGAAGTGGAGTTTCCCTTTGAAATTCGAGGCAGAGCCTCCACAGCTTTCACCTTATCAGGTCTGCTCACCATTTCTGAGTTTCACACAGTCACCATGGGGAAAGTTCACAAAGAGTCTACTGACAGACGACAAGGTGAAATGTTTTTTTTTTTTTCAAAACAAAAGCCTTCAGGTGCGTTTCTAAAGGTTTCATTCAATTAACTACCGAGTATGTTTACCTCACCTTCCCATGTCGTGAAAGCTTTTACACTGATTTCTCGCCTCCCGGGTAGACATTATATCTGACCTCTGTCAGCGGGAAGTGCTGACATTATGTTAGGAATGCAGCTGAAAGCAGTTAAAACCTCCTCATGGATTCTTTCATTCATTATTGGCTCTATACGAACAAAACATGACAAAGAACATCGCACTCCACTTGTATTTCCACTCAACATTAGAAGAACCTGAGAAATGTGTCGTTGTGGGTCTGCTGAGAACAATGAATGTTTCAAACAGATGTGTTCAATTTCCATTGCTGACTGGGGTTCAACATTGGCTGGATCTTGAACACTCCAGCTCAGGGGTAGTCAACCTTTTGAACACAATATTTACTTGAAGAAAAGCATACTTTCCGACAAACTACTTGAACAAATAAAGTGTCCGGCAATGCGGTTTGAATTGACCATTGTCCCTTGAGGAACACCTTCCCTCAAATTAACAAGCAGTTTTCAGTTACCCGGAATTCATTTTATAGAGAATTGACACATGTCGACAGGCGATTTGTTCTTTTGGCCTAAACTGATAAATGATGGGTTGCGTTCATGCGTTCAAATGGGGTAACTGACTAAATCTGAAAGTTAGAACTTCCATATTCACAGAGCTGCACTGCCTTCAATGACGCTCAAGATAAACTGATGACTGCTGCATTTAACTGTCCTCTCACGATAGTCGCAATGCACATGGCCACTCATTCTCATTCTTATAGCTGCACAGACGTAGATGCTTTGTAAAGAGTGTGGATACCAGATGGAACTGCATTGGTCAGAAACACTAAATCTAAATGTTTTTTTTTAAATTAAATGATGATTTACTGCATATTTGACAAAACACTTCTGAATTAATAATCTACTGTATATTCATGTAAAAGAAGTGAATACTTGTTTCCTGATAGCAGATATGTATTTTGGCAAATCGTGCTACATTCAAAACAACAAATAGTGTGAAAACGTGTTCCTCTGCATCTCTCAAAACTCTGACGTCAGAGTTTCCCTGAATTCATCAAACACGCTGCTTTCAGTTGCATTTCACCAAAACCAATTTCACTGGCCAGTTTTTCACGTGAAAAAACCTCGGTCCTTCCTGTCCTCCCTGGCTGATGGCGAATGACATGTGGAAAGAGAACAGAGCTTATAGTTTACACAGCCTGGAATTAAAAAGAAGTGCATAGATGCGATCAGAACTCCGATCTACAGATTTTAGACAGAAAAGAAAGAGAAAGTGGTGACTGTGTCTCTCAGAGTGAAGCAGGTTGGAAGCAGACCCTTTTCAGGTTTCGTTTAGAAATGTAAATCACCTACAGTATTATTGAAAAATACAGAAAACTCTTAAGGCAATAAACAGAAAGAAAAACTAACCAAACAGCGCTTCAGTCTTCTTTTTCATCTTGTTCTTTGCTAAACTAAATTTACATTTGCAAAAATATTACATGGTTATAAATAATGGTTTTAAAGAGCACTGGAAATAAAGTCATAATCATAATAATATATTAAATTTGATTATAAAAAGTTACTACTACTCTAGGGCAACTGTACACTGTAAAAAAGCAGCTTTTCTTTAATGTAGGTCTGCTGCGGCGGCGCTTTTCTCCACAGTAAAATGTACATGAAGAACTAACCAGAAGCTAAAGGGAAGAAAATACTAAAAACAACAACCTCTGGCTGTGAACAGGAGCGGGAGAAAAACTCTGTATGCAAACATTAACTAAATGGAGCGAAAAATACACCAGTGCACTGATCACAGTGGAAGAATAGTTCATCTTAAATCCCTTGATTTCCCTTGTCGTTGAAACTTTAATGACAGCTGACAAAATGAACCTGGAAGCGTTCTACTACTCGTTTGCAGGATAATGAAATGAGAGGACCCTTCTTCTGTGTTTCACGATGTTCGAACACACAAAAAATAAAACCGAGTGTCTACACTAGTATTGCCATAAATTCAGCTTTTAAAGGTACAGTGTGCTATATATTCAATCTAAAACACACAACCTGAAATAAGCTGTTGAGTGTTGCTAACCTACTAGCTAACTAGCTAGTTGCAGGCTGTTCTGTCCTGTAATGCCATGTTCTACCACAAGGTGGTGCAGAGTCAGTGAGTGCTGAAGCTCTGAAGAAACTCATGGGGCTTTTCCACTAGCATCGACACGACTCACCTCGGTTTTCAGGCTTTTCCACTATGTGTTACTACCTGACACCAGGTACTATTTTTAGAACCTACTCCACCTTCCAAGTGAGCTGAAACGAGCCGAAAATGTGATGTCAGAAGACGGCAGGCCACTGATTGGCCAGGGCGCCGCCTGGTTCTCTTTTCCTTGCGTCTAACAAAAAGCCACAGATCGAGCAGAAGGTAAACCATCACATCCACAGTTGTTCTGTTTGTGTCGCATAACAAATAATGCCGCTGGAGTTTCGGGCCGTCTTGCTCTGATGACTCCACCCACACCGAGGTGGGACTATACTGTAATTGAAAACGAGTCGTGCTCGAACTGTGTCATGGCGCCATAACAGACACTCAGAGGAACAGTAACAGTCACCTGAACTGCGCGTAGTGTACCTTTAACTAACGACTGATTTCTTTGAATAACGAAGAAATTTCACTTGTGTCGCCAGATCCGTCAACGGCTCTTCACTCTCAACACAGGACACAGCCGTCTTTACCTCAGGGGCTCACGATAACGGATAAACTAGACCTTTCTGAACGGCTGATGAAAGTTTTAGTGTGTAAAATCTTTTTGTATTTGGGGACGTGTCCAGTCCGACCTCAGCAGTGGTTTAGTTGAAAGCATCCAGCTCCATCATGTTGACAGCAGGAAATAATGAATGAGAAGACTCGATGCTACAGTGACTCCAAACCAAACACCATCATTAAAGTTGCCCATCTCCGCCCTATGCAGTGGTGTTGATGTTAATGTATTCTACTAGCAATAAGTGAGCGGCCTCTTCCTGTGGTGTTGCCCATTTCTTATTGGCATTGATTCTATCTGCTGTTGTGGCTTTGACCGCTGCATCTTGTTGCATCTCAACAGCGCTACCCAGTGGAAACATTCGGAACAGCAGTGCGGCTTTCATTAGGGAAAAAAACAACTTCTTATTTTTGGATAGATTTCAGCACGGCCAGTTTTGCCTTGTGGGCCACGTGTTGGAGACCCTGGGCATCGACAGTCCTGTTCTCATACTGATATTTAAAAAAAAACAAACAAGGCCGACTCCCAAACACCAGAGTGGATTTCAATCTTACAAACTGTCTCGCTGAACTGTGAGAAATAAGCTGTAAAGCCATTAAACCCACAGTTTCTTTCATTCTGTCCTCTGATGCTGCATTTCATGTGTCTGGATCAGACGTGAGTCAACTCCTCCTGAAGGACTGAACGTACTGGTCTCCTGTGGGACGATCCCTGCGCTGCACACTGCACTGCACACGGTAGCAGGTCACACCACACGCCTGCTGCTGCTGAGACGTGACACTCCCACCCCCTCCGTCCCGGGACTCCTCCCTGACACTGTAACGGCCCGACGGGCGTGAGCATGAATCTTAATGTGTGAAACCGTAATGAACTGACGGCCTCGTTCCTCTGTGGCCCGCACCCGCAAACCACTCCTGCATATGAATTCTGTACTGCAACTCCCTCCGCCTCCCTCACATCACACACGGATACAGCTCCGTCCATCACGAATGAGGGAGGATCTTATGAAACACGAGTGCTTTGCTGACAAACACCTGTACGTTTAAAAACGACAGGCGACAGTAAAAACGGTCAAATGGACTGCAGCCACGACTGTAGACATGCAACAGATCTTTAAGGAGGTTTTGTGAACAGATCTGTTCGCCATCTCATCTTTAGATCGTTCTCGAAATTACACACTGTACCTTTAAAGGTGGACGGTCCATATTTGTGGGAAAATTCACTTTCTGCACATATTCATTAAAGGAAAACAACACACCTCTGACACTTCATGTAAAAATAGACTTTGTGGAATAGGTTTTTTTTGTGTTTGTCTTTTTTCTTGTTTTGTATAAAAAAAAACAAAAAACGTCAGAAAACAAAACTGAAGCTCCTGAAGTGAAGTGAAAGTGAAGCTGGAGGGTTTTTCTTCCCCATGTGGGCGGACGGAGGTACACCTGTGTTGGTCTGATGAAAAGTAAAAGTCCAAACACGACCATCTCATCAGTTAGCACACGATTACATGACACCCCCCCAACACACACACACACACACACACACCTAATGAGTAACAATAGTGAGCCAAAGGAGGATTTCACTGTGACTTCCACATCATCTCACAAAGTAAACCAAACTCTCCGTGTCCACAGCTCAGTGTGCTCTCCTCTATAGAACTTCTTCCCAAATCATCACTCTACTTTGTCTTCATGTTAATTTTATCCTCTTTGAAACATTTTTTTTTATGCTCAGTGAGATCAAATAGACCAAGAAGGTCCAAAAGTGGGATCAATAATTTAGTCAAGGTGATATACGGATCACAGACTCTTGTGTTGTGATCCAGTAATCTTATTCTTTCACTGTGACTTTGGTTCAGTGAGTGTAATTGTTTACTAATAATGTGACTATCAGGTGTCAGTAAACACACGCTTCACTCTTCTCTCAGATGTGGTCGTTCTCCACGACATGGAGTCATTATAACCTTGCAGCTGCTGTTAAGTCCTGCTTTTAGAAACGAGGCGTACTTTCTTTCTAGATATTTGACCGAGACAATTTAACTAATGACCGGGGATAGGAATTAAAAAGATGTTCACGATTTACATTCCATTTTTGATTCCGGTGAATGATTTGGTTCTTTATTATCATTTGACCGTTTGATGAAATATAAGTTGCCCTGTTGTCACGTGTTCTTCTGAAATGGAACCGAACTGTCGAGCGTTTGTGCTGCTTGGCCGCCGTCTTCCCTGCCGGCTGCACTGGTGAATGACGTCGCCACACACGTTGCGGAGCTTAAGCAAGCTACGCAACGTGTGTGGTGACGTCGTTCGTACCCACTGGAATCGATACGAGAGTTGTTTGCAAAGTCAGCAAACAATTCCAAGGAATTAAATCACTGAGAAGCGGTTCTCAACAAGAGCTGGTTTTTGATTCCCATCCCCGGTAATGACAGGAAAAGATGGGAAGCTTCTGAAGATGAAATTTTGACGAGCACACACGTTGCAGTATGAGCAGATTGAAGGTCGAAGGTCAGAGAATTAAAGTCTGGTCAGGACTTAGAAGCAGCTGCAAGAGTCTGGAGAATCTTATGATTCACACTCTACTTCACAGGTTCATGGTTGCATGAGCGAGGATCACGTCATAATACCAAAGAAGGCCACACTGATTCCGCGTGGAGAAAAAAAAAAAAAAAAAAAAAAAGGTTCTGATGAAACTTTGGTGGTTACAGATGTGTTTGTGTTCTGTACTGTAATTTCTGACATTATGAAAAACTTATACACATCCTGCAAATGCACAAAGTTGGAATGTCCAAAAAAATCTAAAGGGGAAAAAAAAAAAAAAAAAGAAATGTTCCCACGGCAATGATGAAGGATGAGTGAGGTACAGTTACAGTAAGTGAGTCGAGGAGAACTCAGCAGAAGAGGATGATAATAAATATCACAAAGAGAAACAGAAGGATCTCAGAACGACGTCTTGTTTTTTTTTTTTGTTTTTTTTTTGTGAAAGATCTTTGCTCCTGTTCCTTCAGGTCGAGCTGCTCAGCATTGGCTTTTCTAGTCTTGTGTGTGAGGTTGAAGCCTTGGTAGGATTTCACTCCTAAAGTAGTCCTGTTCTCGGAGTTGATGCTGTGCTGCAGTAAAATGTCCTCGATTTCATCCCTTTCATCCAAATCCTGCTGAGGAGGTCTGAATCCACGGAGGCGTCTTCAGACTCAGATCTGACCTGAAACAGGGTTGCAGGTGACATCCAGGCTTGAAGAAGGCTTCTGGATTGGACCGGGCCAGGCCGGGCCGGGCCGGGCCAGGCCAGACCAGACCAGGCTCACCAGGACGGGGCGGAGGTTAGAAGGCCGAGCCGGTAATGGCGTTGAGCTGCTTCATCAGGCCTTCTAGGCTGGCCATCTGCTCCGACAGGTCATCCTGCTCGTAAACCTACGAGACAAAAAGACAGAAGTCACAAGCTGTTTCAGATTCAGGTGTGTGAGGTCACGGCCACATTCCTCAGTTTGATCCGTACCAGAGTTCTCTTCAGGGAGTTTCTGGGAAACACTGTTTCGTTTGGGGGTCTCGAACGCTTTCCAGCGGAAAGCGCAATGCATTCTGGGTAGTAAACAAACAACGCTAATCTGCAGACTCAAGTTGGGAAATATTTTGCAGGCAGACATGGAGTCGTGAGGAAGAAGTCATAGGAAATGTGCTCAATGACATCTGATCTGGAAGCAGACATCAACCCATGAGCCATGAGATCATTAGCCCAGCCACCAGAGGTGAAAGCGGAGGGACTCCTGCTTTTGGGCCAGACGATTCAGTGAGCAGTGTTTCATCATCCTCTCTGGTCAGTGTTTGTTTCGGGCGACAGCGCCCCCAAACAAGCAGCTGCTGTAATCACGTGAAATTTTCCAGGCGGTCTGATCCGGTCCCAGAAAGACCGCTTGAACGCAACCCAAATGAAGTGTGAAAATTCAGTGGAAATTCTAAGAAAACAAGTTTTTAAACCGCTGATTCGAGGCTCAAAATGAGAGGAATACCTCATGTAACCAGTTCACGTGCTCCGGGTTTCACCTGTGAGCAATGAAAAACATTTCCAGACAACCACTTTATTCTTCTTCTTTATGCCTCTTACATTTACAGTAAATGCCTTTCATTAAACAGTGTTTGAGAGATCCGATATTGCGCTGCGATGGTGGCAAACACTGAAATGTAGTCACGGTGCAGATTTGCATGCTATTACCTCTCAGCAATTTTCTGGTTGCCGCAGGTCTGCGCTGCGCTGAGGAATTGAGCTGAAAATTGGCGAACTCCTCCTGAACCAGGCTGTGGTAATGTGGATGTGATTTTAACTTGAGGAAACAGCAGTTGCTGCGATCCAGGAAGACTATTGCGTGGTGCAGGTTTTTCATATTGACCACATATAGAAGAGATTCCCTCAATGTGTACATAATTGTCCATAGAAGAAGTCTACAAGAAACCCCTGCAAGCAATTCATTAGTACATTCCGTACCTCGGCTCATCTTGGTATAAGGGCCACAACACGGCTTAAAGTTTAAAAAAATCACATCAACATTGGAACCGAGTCCCAGCAGTGAAATATGGAGAAGGGCTGACCAGGATGAGCTGTATTTATAAAGGAAAGGTCTTTTCCTCATTTTATCAACGGACGCTAAATCAAGGAGTCCTCCATCTGAAAGCCAATGGATTCAAATGTAGATATAATTCAAAAACCTCAATAATCCATGACTTTTGCGCAAATCAAATCAAACTGCATGCAAAATGTATATGAAGACTTGAAAACAACTTTTCAATATTCTTTAACGGCATGTACTTGGAGGATGAACGGATTACGACTGAAGTGTGTAAAGTCAGTTTTCCGACAGATTTCTTCTGGTTTGATTGCAGTTATTGGTGGTGACAGAATAAGATGGATGTGGGTTGGACCTGTGGTTAGGGAGCGTGGGAAATGTCGACTGAGGCCGTGGCACGTTTGAAACTCCGTGGCACCAAACCGGCGGAGAAAGCATATCAATCACAGTTTTCCCTGGGCCGGCACGGTAGACTTTAATGTGTGTTTTGCCGCACGCTTTGACTGATTCAGTATTTCTCCGGCAAGTCAACATGCACAAGAAAGCACGTTGCTACAAAAATCTCTCATCTATCACAATAAGCGTCATGTTTGATTTCAGTTGTGCCACAGTTCATTTATTGCTGCCTGTCAGTGCAGCGCAGATTTCTCAATATGCACTCATGACCCAATGAAATCAAAGGCGATGTGACGTGATGGATTATCTTTCATCCGTCTGCAGTCCGGCTGGGAACCAAACGTTGCCTGAGAGGAAGAACTCCAAAGAAATGCTCAGCAAGAGAAATGTTTACCCTCCTCTTGGTCAATGGTGTGTGCACGTGCGAGCGTGCACATGTGTGTGTGCGCCCGTGTGTGTGAGCATGGGTGTGTGTGTGTGTGTATGTGTATGCGCGTGCTTGTGTGTGCAAACGTGTGTGTCAAAGCTTTTAACTGGACCAGGTGGAGTCATGGTGGCGAAACGTCCAATCTATTTCTGCCCCCTGGAAAACTTCGCTCCACCCTCAGCCGCAGATGAACTTTTTTAAAGCCTCCATCAGAGGAGACACCCTGATCCACCAACTCACAACCAGCAGACAGTGAGGACACACTCAACCATTCACCATCATCATGTGGGAAAAGAACTGAGTGAAAGTTGTCACTTCAACTTCAGCACATCTCAATCAATCTGGACTCAGTATCACTTCTTTTATATATGCCAAAGTAAACGTCTGTGAGAATTTTTTTTTTTAATTCTGTGGATGTCTACTGGGTCCACCGAGCGTCTGAAGTTTCCGGCTTGCAGCAGCCTTAAATTATGGCTGAAAAATCAGTTTTTCTTAAATAACGACAAAAAAATAATAAATAAAACCCTACAGTATCAATGGAAGTTGAATATAAACATGGACATTACACATCTTTTGGCACAAGTTTTATGTCTCTATCATCATTAGTTTCTAAGATATGGCAAAAGTGTTTTTTCCTTGCGGACCTCAGGGACGTTGAATAAGCATATCGTCCTAAATTGTATTCTTTTAACGTACAATATGAAAAAAAAAATCAACACATTATGTAACTACAAAATAACGAATTATAAACACCAAGATCTTGAAACTGTGAAACCAAAAATCCTTAATATAGGCATAGTATGAATGTTTGTTATCAGACAAGTCACCTATAAATGCGACGGTCCAGCTGAAGAAGATGGAAGATGGACCATGAATCAGGTCCCACCAGGTCTGCCAGTGTATTTTCCTGGGTTATGATTCCTGGAAACTCCAGTTTACCAAACCATGAGCTATACCTGTCATTAGGACGTCTTCATGAGACGGCTGGCTTGACAACACACTGGTGGCCAAGGATGTCGTGTGCTCTGGTGGTAACTCACTGCTGAAGAGAGCCAGTGGTACCATTTCAGATGTGAGGTACCACAAGTGTCTCTTAAAGGCTTCTACAGCACTGTTGGGGGTCACTTCTGACACACAGGAATACTGAAGCAAATTCTTGAAGAACTGCAGGTCATTCATTCCAAGGAGCGTCAACAGCCACTGAACGTTGCGTCCGCCAAGATGAGTAGAGAAGAGCTGCAAATGTAACAAAATTAAAGTTTTCTCGGCCGAGTAGTTGATCCTGGAGTAGCGACATCTTGAATGAGTACAGCACCTTGCCCATCCATCGAGCTCTGTTCATGGTTGTTTGATCGAGGGGCCGTCCACACGAGATTGCTGGTTCACCTAAACCAGCTGTTTTTGGCCCATCATCCACATGAGGCAGTTTTAGAAGTGTGAAAATTGGGGTTTTTTTCAACACGGGTTCTAGAGTGGGGAAATTCTAAACCCCCCCGTTTAAACCGTCCAATCCCCGGGGTGTGGACGGCAAAGAAGGCAAAAACAATTATCAGTGGAAAAAAGATGATGTAATCGCCCCCCTCTACCCCCACCGTGGTCCGTGATGTCATCAAATAACCACGACAATCAGGGACTACAATCACCTGTTGAGCTGCATGATGCTAACAGCAGGAAGAGTGTGGCCATAGACCTATAGAAGTGGAATTATATAGAGGTTTATGAGTAGGAACTACTTCCTCTATTTCCTATAGAGACTATTTCCTATAGAAACTAAACTGGAACAAACAAGTCACAAAAGCACCAGAAACTTCGAAGCCAACTGCAGTAGAAACAGTATAAACACTATCTCTCTCATCTCATCAACCAACCCTCAACAGCCTCAACTTTCTGAAGAAAAATGCTGACGTCTCGATATAGATGTTGCTTTTCAAGTTTGATTCTATTGATCCATGAGTGCGAACGCCTGGTGTGTTACTCAAACCACGCTGTAACTGAGATATAGCAACAAGAAAACATTCAAGAGTAAAGTAAAAAAAAAAAAAAAACGAAAGCACACTGGATGATGTACAAGTAATAGAAGTGTATGTCTCAAAAAATATGAAGAAATGGTTATTTCTCAGAATGTATTGAAGATATACTACTAGAGATATACTAGTACCGCAAATTGTGCAATAGTGCAATTTATATTCAACTTTCATTGACACTATAGCCCTAAATGCATGATTTTACAAGTTAATTGAGAAAAACAGATTTTTTTTTTTACTGGTATGGACATCACCAGTACGTGAATAAAGAGGCTTGGTGGACCCAGTACATATTATTCAGTTGAGCTAATATTCTACACAGTTTCTTTTACACACCTGATTCCCACCAGGGGCTGTATCACCTCCCTGCCATACAAACTTTTCTCCGAAATATGTTTCCTTTGACATTTGTCATGAGAGAAAAACACCCGCTCCTCCACATGACAGTGAATAGAGTCGACTCTAAGTAACTCCTCATTACATCTAGTTTTAAAAAGAAACACAGGAGACGGTGTACTGGGAACTGGTTTGTAAACAATACCAGTGTTCAGTAACAGGTGAACATTTCAGCCAGGTTTTGATTACAGATAGCATGTAGGAAATGAAAGTATTGAGAAGGTCTGTGCATTTCTACTCATGTGGTATTAGGAGAGTGGGGATTAATCTCTCTTCAGATAAGAGGGGCTGTGGATCGACACATTAAACAATGAGATGAAAAGGGATCTGTGAGGTTTCCCCCTCTAATACACACTTTGTGACCTTTTCAACTTCCACTTCCATCATGTAATAACTGAGCTTTTCCACTTTACCTGCACAAAACAGCTCCTATAAAGATTGTATGAGTGTATAAAAACCCTACCAAAAAAAAACCCGGTGATCCCTTGATCCCATTTGTTGACCCATATCAGCAGATTCAGTGAGTCAGTAAACACTCCATCGACGGTGTCAAATGGCTGTCGATGCTCCGCATTCCCCTTTGATATCCTGTTATCTCTGTCGACCTGCTGACCTGGATTCCCACTGCTCTGTAATCTGTCAGACCTCCAACACAGCAGAGCGCCAGTGCAGCACATGTAAACTCACCCTGACACTGATTACAGTGGTTCCACGTCTCAAGCTTTCTGGATACACGTTGGACACCTTTTCAAGAATTGAGGCAGGAACTGGGAGATCTGTTCTGCTTTGGGGATAAAGAAACGTCCGGCGTTTCAGATTAAGTGGTTTCCCTGTTAACTGGTGACCCTGTAGCATCCCTTGTTGCTGCTTGCGGCAGATGTAAAAAGCCCAACAGAAATCCGTAACTCTCCTGACGAACGTCTTTTACATCATTTACAATGACACTTGGGCGTGTCCTACTTTATTGAGACTTATTTTAATTTAAGACGTTACAAGCAGCAATGTTGGGCGATGAAAGAAGGTGGACACCATTTAACAGGAAAACCGGCTAATTTGGAACACCGGTACAATACAGAAATGTTTACGGTGGATTTCTCACTGCGACTTATAGAAACACTGTCGTCCAACCAGTTTGAACCAGAATCTGGCCCAGAATGAGAGGCTCCTGAAGATGTGAGTTGAAAATATTGTGTGTCTGATTATGTTATTTTGTTTGGTCTTTTATGTTGACACAGTCACAACCAAGTAGCTAATGATAGCTCCTGCTAACTGTGACAGTAACTGTTGTGGTTTTTCAGATTGTACTGACTTGGTACTGAATTTATTCACTATATTAATACAGCAGAGCTCCACTACCAGACCAGTGGTTGTTTCCCTGCACGTCATGAAGGGAAAATCTCTCATTCTCCTGTATGAGCACATAATCACTAAAACGTCCAGAAAATAAGGGAGATGACAGACTTTTTTCACTTCTTGAGCCTCATAAAGGTACCATTAACAACCAGGCTCCACCTTCTCTTATAGAGCTGTTAGTTCCATATCACCCAGAGGAACACTTGGTTCTCAGAGTGCTGCCCCCTGGAGGTTCCGAGGTTTTCTAAAAGTAGAATGTGAGGCAGAGCTTTCAGCTCTCAGGCTCCTCTCATGTGGAACCAGCTCCCAGTTCCAGTCAAGGAGGCTGACTCAGTCTCTACTTTTAGGAAAGTAGGGCTGGTTGAGGCCGCTCTGGACCATTTTCTACTGAAGCTGCTCGAGGCTGTGAGATAGGACGTGAGATACTCTACATGCTGAATGGGCCTAAAATTTTTTATCAAAGACCACCCCTGATCAAATCCATATGCCAATATCCAAACAGAGGCACAGTGCCCCCTGCTGGCAAAGGAAAAGTTTATGTTTTGCATTTTCAAGTGTCATTATCAACGACTTGAAAATATAAATTTTAAATGTGGTGTTGTGAGTGTAAAACATGTTGACATGTTGTGACTTTTCATCAAAGGGCATGTCACTGCACAGGTCCTGCAGTGAGCTGTATGCAGCAGACAGGCTGACATGCTATTTGTTGAGAAACTCACATTATTTGCATACTTACAGTGACTGTAGCGGGGGGGGGGGGGGGGGGGGGGTTATAGCAATTGAGTGCTGTGTGAGCCCTGGAATTTGGCCTTAATTACACTTCAATGTAATAGTGAGCCTGCATTTCCATCACACTCTGACGTTCACCACGTTCCAATGTGCGTGGGCGTCAGAGGACCCATTCAATGCTGCTTGTAGCTTTAATTTTATGTGGAATAGTCCGATTTTCTCTGTGAAACTGACAAAAGATGGCTATATTCCAGTTGATGCTGTATAAGTAGTATACATTGAATTGAACAGATTTCCGAGCCTGCTGATCAGCAACGTGTCTGCTAAAATTAGCTGTCACCATGGAAATGTAGCTGTCAAGACCTTATTGTGTCTCAAGTGTCTATTTTTGACAAAAATGGTCACTTGGTGGTTTTCACAGCAAGCAAAAAACAATTTGAGGGCAACTGGCATGTGAGAAGTGGGCCACAGAAAGAAAGGGCCCTGGTCTGATATCTTTCTTTGATACCACATGGATGACAGGCTGTGTGAATCACTGACATTGAGAATAATGGCAGCAGGGTGAACAATGGGAACAATGCAGGAGGCAGTGAGATGCTTGACTTGCCTGTTAAATTATTTTGATGTTTTTGGCGCCTCTTTGAGGGGCCGTCCACACTATGAAAACGGTTCACCGAAACGATCTGTTTCTGGCCTGTCGTCCACATGAGGCGGTTTTAGAAGCGTGAAAACAGGTTTTTTTTTAACACGGGTCCCAGAGGGGGGACATTTTAAAACACTGGCTTTGTGCCGTCTAACCCCCCGGCAAAGTCGTCCATACCCCAGGGAAAAAAGATGATGTAATCACCCCCCTCTCCCGCCACCGTGGTCCGTGATGTCATCAAGTAACCACAACAATCAGTGACTACAAGAGCCAGTCTAGCTACATAAAGCTACATGATGCTAACAGCAGGAAGAGCACGGCCATAGACCAATAGAACTAACATTATATAGAGGTTTATGAGCAGGAATTACTTCTTAAGTTGTATGTACTTTGTCTTCTGCGTTTTTGGTGTGTTTGGTGAGTCACAGCACCCCTAAAGGCCCGCCATGTGTACTACATGCCCTGAAGCCTCGTGTTGGAGTCCAGTTCATAGTGACGTGTGAACGGAAGTTTTTTAGAGAAGGCTGGAGAGAGAAAAGATGTTTTTTTCTCACCGTGTGGATGAACCCGAAGACAGACTTCAAGATCTGACTTACACTTCACTGCCACTTTAGGTGAAAAATGTACTTTGCTTAATGAATTTGAAAACATTCAAATTGGAAGAAGTAATCAGAAGTTCAAAATGCAAAACATATAATCACTTCGGATGAAAGATTCAGGCATTTGCGACAACTTTAGATGGAGCAAAAACCCGCATGTGCAATTTTTATGAAAATTTGCTCAGTTGTAAACCTTAAAAATTTCGCGAAGACACTTAGATTGCATCTTTATGGTATATCTGACACAATATTTTGTGTTTCAAAGGGATAAAACTAAACAAATGTAACCTCAACTCACCCATACTTCTACATGTAGGTCAGAGTGATCAGTAAAAACTGACTGGAATCAGTTGGTTCCATTAATTCTAGCTCCCAGACCAAACCCATATCAATTCCAATGAAATATGTCAACACTTGTCCACATTTCTGTCATGGGGCAAAAAATGCTGGTGTGAATCTGTAAAAAAAAAATAAAAAAAAATGACTTAATCAAGTTTATTTGCTGTAGCCAAAAATAATAGGTATACCAAAATAATATTTTCATAGCTTTATGGAGAAAACTGTGGAAATGCTAGTTTTTTCACTGTTCTGGGAATTTCCTGGCCCACTTTGCTGAAACCTTAACTATTCTTATACAGTTTTAAAATGTTGCAATTGATGGATTGTGTTTTATTCACAATAAAAGGCCTATGTTTGACACATGTATATATCTATTATGTGGAGGTGTTATTGTATGTTTAAATGATCTGCATAGTGGTGAATCACATTTTCAGTGACACTTTAGTCATTCCATTCTCAGAGCAATTACTGAATATTGTTTCTTTTTTCTGGGTGTAAGTGAGCAGAATAAAACAATATACAAACAAAATAAAACCAAATATTTACTAAGAAAACTATATCAACTATATCAACACCCATTACGCCAAAATGAAGTGATTTTCCATTATATTTTACAGTGCTAATTCCAATTTGGGTGTTTTGCTGTCTTTGGTCACCATTTTGTTTGCAATACAAATACTATTTGAGAAACATCAAATCTCATTACATTTTTAGAAAGTATACATTCAGCATGAAAGTCAACATTATTAAATTTGCAAGGCTTTTATCACACAATTGGCCATGAAATGTAATTCAGATCTTGAAGCCTGTCACAGGTATAACTGGAGAACATGTCATCTTTAAATGGACCATTATTCCTGTAAACCCGACACGAAGCAGAAACGCAACAACGAGTTTGAGATCGCCGATGAATTCCCAATATCTCAATCCAATTCTGTATCTGTGTGCGCTGGACAGAGAAATCAGATCCACGCAGGACCCACCTCATTAGAGACCTACTGCTGAACATCTTGGTGCCAGACACCACAGCAGACCTTCAGAGCCTCTTCAGCCCCTGGATTTTAAGCAAGTGCTTTGCATGCATTTCCACTAACAAAAGTTGTGGACAGCATCGAAAGTTACCATTCTGTGTGTGTGTGTGTGTGTGTGTGTGTGTGTGTGTGTGTGTGTGTGTGTGTGTGTGATGGCGAGGCCAGAGGGGTTGATGGGAGAAGACTACATCAATTACAGAGATAGAGCCTCAGCTGAAGGGACAGACCTGCTGACCTTTACCACCCTCCTCCCTCCACCCCCCCCTCTCCCTGTCATCCCTCCATCTCATTTTCTCCTCTCTTCCTTTTCATGATTCTCTCCATCTCACCCTCTTCTCTTGTTTTTATCACCCCTCTCTCTTTCTCCTCTTCCCACATTAATTTCTTCTCCTCTCTCCCCCCGAAGCATCCTTTTTCTTTAGTTGCCGTGGTAACGCTTTCCTGTTCTCCCCGTTATTTTTGTCTTTCTTTTCCTCTTTTCTTCTCTCCTCCCTCCTGAAGCATCCCCCCTTTCCTCCGCCGGTCCTCACCTCAGTGCGGCTTGTTTTGCCTCTTCACCTCTTCCTCCTCCTCTCCTCCCCTGGCCCCCCTCCCTCCTCATTTCCCGTTGCCGTGGTGACAGCTCCACCTGTCCTATTGTCATTGAGTAACATGTAAATATTTAACAGGTTCGGACATCCCTTCATATCGTCTTCATTTCACCCGCTCCTTCTCCTCATCCTCATCCTCTTTTTTCCTTCATCTCTCTCACATTTTCACTTCTCATTCTTTCTTTCCATTTTTGTTGTTTTAATCATCATTTCAATCCTGTTGTCATCATTGCTTTCTCATCCTAGTTCCTTTTCCTCCTCTATGCTCCCTTTACTGGTCATTTTCTCTCCCCTGCTACCCTCTCACTCTTCTTACTCCTCGTTTTTTTTTTTTTGCTGGCCGACCTAACAATGCATACATTTATTTTTTCAAATGTCAGGTGAGCTGCATCAGTCTTTCGTCCATGTTCTCTCCTCTTTTTTTGTCTCATCTCTTTAGTTTATTGTCACATATTTCATTTATCATGATCTATTATCTCTCCATTTTCCTGTCTTTTGTTTCAGTTCTTTTCATGCTGAGTCACTGGTGATCTGTGCCGACATACTGCAGTGTGTGTGTGTGTGTGTGTGTGTGTGCCTGCATGCATGTGTGCATGCATGCTCAGCTTCATATTAAAACTGAGATGAAAAGTATGTTTTCTTCTCTCTGAAAGTCAAACCAGTTTCAGACTGATGGAGGCTCAACTTTTCATGGTTGATTTCAAACTCTTAAAATGTTGAGTCTCAGTATTTATGGCCACATGAAGAGTACACACACCTTTAACTGTATGTCTACGAGGTTCAAATATATAAATGAGAAAAAGTGCGTAGAAAATTAGTTATGTGGGAAATCTAATATCCCTTTTACCTCTATAAAGAGAATTAAATAAATACAAATACTTTGTAAATTACTTTTATATGTTTGTTCTCTACATTTACACAGATACTTCAAACACGAGACGAAATATGAGCGAGAGTTTGTGATCAAGAGCATAACAGCTTGGTTGGTAGAGTAGGTCGTCTGTCGTTTGGAGGGTTGTATGTTCAATTCTCTATCTGTCCACAAGTCAAAGGACACATCCACACGAGCCAAAATGATGTTCTTTCTCTCCGGGGTTCTCAAATAAAATTCTCTACACATGTCAACGCGAGGCTTCAGGGCATGTAGTACACATGCCAGGCCTTTAGGGGTGCTGTCACTCACCAAGAACGCAGAACACAGAGCACATAGAAATCTAGCGGTAGACTCCTGCCCAGCGACCTTTATATAACTCTGCATTATATACGTCTGTGGTCCTGCTCCTCCTCTTGCTAGCATCAGTAGCTTCTGCAGCTGATACACTGAGGAGTGTTGCATTAAGACTTTATTTAACCTTGAACCTGCACTTTTCACTGTGTCTGTCTGCATTCACAAACTTTTTAAATTCCAAGTTAACAGGAGCCAAACCTCCTTAGTTTGACCTGCTTAAATAAAATTCAGACTTATCACCTGATTCAAACTTTTTTCTTTAAATTTAATGGTATAGAAACATTTTACAAGAAAAAAATCAATTACTAGTAAAGTCTCTTTACAAGGGAATGGTACTTTTTACACGGCAGCATTTAACATAAATCCTATTCCATGCATTCTTGAAGACAGCCTTCATTTCAAACCTGAAGCCTGGAGACTAGAATTTATGTCTAATTTATCTTGATATAAATAGATCACATCAGATTTCATTAAAAATCCATCCTGTTTTCCCGTCTTTCACTTTGTCTGCTCATCGCTGCTAAACTCACTCATCACTTCTCGTATCGAAGACGCTCTGTGATTCTGTGTGCTAGAGAAAACCACAACTATCATTGTTTTTGTCTGATCACATGATCAGACAAATAGGTGGTCTTGGTTATTTTCAAAACATAGTTTAACGGCTATAATACGACAAAAGATGCAGGTTAAATGCCAGGAAGCCCCTCCTCTGCAAACCAATCCATTCTCCAGGCTCTCCAGAGAGATCAGCATCAAATTCAATTCAACTCAGTTTCATTTAAAGAGTCAATTACAGTTTTTGTCTTGCAGTTTGTCTCATTTATATATTTGAACCTCGTAGACACACAGTTAAAGATGTGTACTGAGTGTACTTTTCATGCGGCCATAAATACTGAGCCTCAACATTTTAAGAGTTTTAATTAAATCATGAAACTTTGAGCCTCCGTCAGTCTGAAACTGGTTTGACTTTCAGATAGAGGACAACACATCTCTGTATTAACATGAAGCTGAGCACTCACTCACTCACTCACTCACTCACTCACTCACTCACTCACTCACTCACTCACTCACTCACTCACTGAGACAAATAAAGGACTTGAAGGCTAGGAAATTATTGTTGTAGACCTCTATTTTCCAATGTCTTTAATAAACCACGGTGAAAGTAGAAGAAAGGACATTTTAAGGCTCAGTAGGAAAAGCTTCAGGTCTAAAATCACCTGAATGGAGGGAATTTCCAAAGTTGCGATGTTTGTACCGAGTGACAAACTGTTTCAGTATTTTGGCTGTTTCAGTGTCCGTTCAGCTTGAAATTTGCCAGGAAAACCTGTCCCTTGTCCGCGTCCTGCAGGTGTCCCCCCATCACGGTGTGTTAACAGTACGCTATGTGTCGGTGCACATCGATGTGTCCCACTCCTCAGAGGTTCTACTGTATACATAGTCTATTCTCTTGTGTACATCTATCCTGAGCGCCTCAAGAATTTGTGCAATGTTGAGCTGATGTGATGGCTGAATTTCCCCATGTGGGATTAATAAGGTCTCGTCTCGTCTCAAATGTCTGCAGTTCTAACGGTCCGGCAGAAAAACTGAAAAGAAGTTTAAACTTCCAGAAGCAGCAGCTTCAGCTTGTGAAAGTTATTTGACCAATAAAGCTGATCTGATCTGAGTGATGTGCAGTAATCAAAGTGGTCTGTGGCTCCCGAAACAACGAGACAACACCTGACCTTTGACCTGCCTTCAGAGGCTCAGTGCTTCTCTTCCTGTTGCCATTTAATGTAAATGTAATAATTCATCATCAAGGCTCTCCAGAGAGCGTTGAATTCAATTCAGCTCAGTTTAATTTAAAGAGTCAATTACAACACGTCACCCTCAAGATAGAGACAACACGAGAACACGAGGAAACAAATAAAACAGACTCTTCCTCTGTATTTTGTTCTGCTTTGTGTTTCTTTCATATCAGCTTGCTCTTGCTTCATCTACTCAGAGAAACACCCTCAAACAGCTGGAAAAGGTTGTGTGTTCACAGTTAACAGTCAGTGAAGCAAAGCTTGTGTCTATTGAGTGAACGTCTCACACGTCCATCCAGTTTGGTTCACACAGGATTTAAAACAGCATCAGCTGCATCCCCAGGGCAGGTGGAAGGGGGGGGGCAGTTATTATCAGCCCCGCTCCGTCCCCGGTGACTCCTGGACCTACTCATGGGGGACGTCAAGGTCAGAGCCAGGACTTGTTAAATCTCTCTTCACTGTGAGCCGCTGACTCCGTCTGATCTGTGGTCGTTTCAACTCGGGGCAGCAGTGAGTCTCCAGAGGCTTTATGTGTCATTCCTTTATGTTTTCTGCTTATTAGAAATCGAAACGAGAGCGAGGTCGAAGTTTGGCCTGTCTAATGTGCTTGTTTTTAATTCTCTTTATCACTAGCTGCTTTTAAATCACCACTTTGTCGTCAACCACATTGAATTCTTTCTGATTAGAGGATCAGTTTGGCCTCTTTACATGAACACTGAAAAAATTAATCGGAATATTGTACCAAAATGTGACCCTATTCATTTCAGTGGATCAAACCCATAATGCTTTGCACTGGGACAGAATCCCACAACTGGTTTTACCCAGAAGCCCAATAGTTTCTTTTTACATTGGGGTCCGAGCATTAAATGTGCCAAAGGACCATATTGAAATCATAAAGATTATTTTTAGGGTCCGATCACTTGTGACACTTTGCACGGTCATCAGGCCGGTCAAAAAAATGAGAACATTTGGAGGAATCACACATGTGACTGGAAAAAAAGCTCAGTGGTGCTTCCTGGAAAATTTGGAAAAATTCAGTCTTTGGGCCCCATTTTATGAGAGCTACGGAAGTCGGCACACATATGTAACAACCCAAGATGCACCAAAAAGTAAAAAAATGGTAAGATCTGCCTCAAAGTTGACATATTGTACACATTGCCCAACTTGGCTTGATCTGTGTCAAACCTCACACATTGCATCAGTCTCGTTCCGCCATTTGGGGGCGTGGCAATGGTCAACCACGCCATGAAACAGGAAGTGCAATGTTAATAGCCTGACCATGGTCTGATCTGCATCAGTTCACACATTGCATCAGAGACCAGCCCTCATCAATGACGACCATCAGCCATAGCGCCACCTGCTGGAAACAGGAAGTGGTGTGTTCAGGCTTGAATCTGGCTCAAATCTCAGACACTGCATCAAAGTATATTTGGCATAGTGCCACAGTTGTTGCTGTGCGCTAGCTTTAGCTATGTTTATCGCCATATCCAGCAAGTTCTTAATGACTCTGTGTATTATTGTGATGTTTACCTGTGTACCAGAATGTTGTATCTGTGTAACAGAGATTTTTTTGTCTTGTCTTTTTTTATTTTCACTCTGTTTTACTGTCAGTGACTTATGGTGCTTTCCAATTAATTCCTCCTCAGATTGACTCGACTTGATCAACTTGCTTTTTACGCGTTAGTCCGACTACCAGGTACTTTTGTGTTACCGGCACAGCTGAGGTTCCAAGCGAGCTAAGGTGAGTAGAAAATGTGACGTCAGCAGGCCACTGATTGGCTGGCGCGTCATGACACAGATGAGTCAGAAGGTGGCTCATTCACCTGCCATGTTTTAAAAACAATCACAACAAGAATCTCACAAACAGAAAAAGATGCACAAAAATAAACTGTAAAAGATGTTAAAACAGCGGACATGTCATGAAAAGTCGGTCAGCTGCAATGCTACTTTCCTAGCAGAGCAGCCGGCAGGGAAAAACTCTTTTTAAGAAGGGGGATCGGAGGGTGTGTTCCAACTACAGAGGGATCACACTCCTCAGCCTCCCCGGGAAAGTCTATTCCAGGGTACTGGAGAGGAGGGTCCGGCCGTTAGTCGAACCTCGGATCTAAGAGGAACAATGTGGTTTTCGTCCTGGTCGTGGAACACTGGACCAGCTCTATACCCTCCACCAGGTGCTTGAGGGTTCATGGGAGTTCGCCCAACCAGTCCACATGTGTTTTGTGGATCTGCTGTCCGGTCATCTGTACGCCCCGAGCAGGAGTTTGGTTCCCATTGCTGGCAGTAAGTCAGACTTGTTCCCAGTCAACATTGGCCTCCGGCAGGGCTTCCCGTTGTCACTGGTTCTGTCCATAACTAGGGTCTAGGACACGCTGGAGGGACTATGTTTCTTAGCTGGCCTGGGAACACCTTAGGGTCCCACCAGAAGAGCTGGAGGAAGTGTCTGGGGCGAGGGAAGTCTGGGCATCAGTGCTTAGACGGCTGCCTCTGTGACCCGGCCCCGGATAAGCGGCGGACAATGGATGGATGGATATAACTTATGAGAGTGATATCACTCAATTGTCATTTCCTGTTAAACAGGTGGTGCTCCCAAGGTATCTGATACAGACCAGATAAAAATTTCAACAACATAAATAATAGCTATCTTTGATAATTATTAATCATTATTGATAGCCAAACTGCCAAAGCGCTACATAAAATGGTACCGAGTGATCCTTATGAGGTAAGAAATCCCTACAGTTATAAACTGTAGAATTGATTTCCATATAAAGTGCCTGACTTGAAGATAATGGTAGAAATGTGATTGAGGGAGATTACATTTAGTTTGGCGCTGAAGAAATTAAGCAAATTTGTTGTCAATATAAAAGTCCCCAATACAGCACAGTTCCCTCTCCCTCCAGTTCAGAAGAAACACTGTCCATTAACCCTGGCTTGAACAAATGATTATATGTAATACGAGTTTGCACTGAATCATTCAAGGGACCAAAAAACATCTTCATCTTATTCAAAATCTCTACAGAATTTCTGAGAATGAAACTATGACCCAGTAACTCGTTGGAGGGTTGTCACCTAGAAAAGAGGCTTTGATGTTGAACCAGAGTGGAGGGGTGGCAGGTCAGTCTCCATCAGGGAAGCCCCATTGCCAAAGAGTAAAAGCTCGAGCATTTGCAGCCCAGCAATAGTGCTTAAACACGGGAAGCCAAAGCCGCCACTGCTTGCATCTTTCTGCAGGTGAGACTTAGAAATGCGAGGGGGTTTACCGGCCCACACAAACGAGAGAGTAACTGAATCGAGTTGTTTAAAGAAAGACAATGGGAACAAAACAGGAAGGTTTTGGAAGATGTACAAAAACCTTGGGAGCGCAACTATTTTGATTGCATTGATGCAACCAATCATAGAGAGGGGAAGCAACTTCCATGTCCTTATATTAACCTTAAGTCTTTCTATCATGGTCAAAAAACTTAGTTTCAGTAAAAGTTTCTGGTTTCTGGATATCTTAAGGCCAAGATAAGTTATGTGTGTTGTAACTACTTTAAATGGTAGCGACCTTAAGAAAGCAGGGCTCAGTTTATCCTTCAAGGGTATGAATTCACTTTTGTCCCAGTTAATTGTATATCCTGTTTGCTACATGATTTAATGTAATGTAGGAGTTTGGGAACTGAAGTTAATGGGTCGAATAAACAGATCAATAAATCATCATTAAATACATTTACAAGACTTTCAACATTACCAAACTGTACACCGTGAATACCTGTGTGACTCCTGATTCCCACTGTAAGAGATTCTCAAGCAATATCAAAAAGGAGGGGAGAAAGAGGATCTCCCTGCCTCACACCACGTTGCAGTTCAAAAGATTGAGATTTATCCATGTTAGTGAGGATTGAGGAAACAGGATAAGACTCGAGGGATCAAGGGATATAACAGCGGCTTGTGTATCCTTTTTGTGGCGCGACTGTTGAGACATATTTAGGTTGTCAAAGAAGTTACAAAACCCAGTTTCAGTGGCCTTTACTTTGCTGGAATATAGTTCTTTATAGAAGTCTTTGAAGCAAGAATTTATTTCTTTTGGTTGCGTTAATAATTTACCTGATTTAGTTTTAATCTAATGGATGTCTTGCTTCGCCTGATCACCTCCGAGTTGGCTTGCTAAGAGTTTTTCAGGTTAATCCCCGAGTTCAAAAGATTTCTGTTTGAGTTTTAATACAAGGCTGCTTGTGCGCTTACTAACGATACTATTATACTCATATTTCAAATTTAAAATCGTATTATAATCTGACTACAAGAGGGATACTCTGCAGGTCTCTTCTAATGTTGGAAGCATTCTCACAATATCCTTAAGTCGACAGTCAAGTTTGTGTTTTTTAGATGATTCAAATAAAATAGTATGGCCCCTTAATACAACTTTATAGGCCTCCCACAGTGTAATTTGTCTTGTTTTAACATCAGCGACTGCTAACTGCTTGTGGCAAAAGTCACCAGTTGACAGGGGAACCAGTGAAACTGAAACACCAGACAGTGAAGCAGGGAAACATTAAACATTGTATTACGGTATTAATGAAAATATAAAAATATACACTCTTTAATTTATTATTTGAGCTGATATCCACAATGCAGGTTCGCACCGCATTATATCGGGGATGATTAATTGTACAGGACGGGAAAAAGCTCTGATGAGCCCGCCCACGCCGTGCTGGTACTATATTGTAATGGAAAATGACAGAGGCTGAGTCGAGGTGAGGCGAGTCAGGGTGAGTAAGAGCCAGTGGAAAAGCACCATTAGCTACAAGAAGTCATTAAAGAAGCAAGGCTGCACACTTTCCTGGCTCTCAAAAGAGTTTGACTGACTGTTTAATCTATGTTAACACTGCAGCAGTACAACACGCAGAGAGAAGTACACATATGCGAGGACCCGTTCAAGGCTGCTTGCAGCTTTAATTACTTTTGAGACTGTAACGCCAAAGAAACCTTCTCTTGGTCAAAGTATAATCAGGAAGAGACGAGCACGGGATGCTTTTTTGTGTGATGTGGCATGGATTGACCAGTTGAGCCTTGCTGCCGCCATTTTTATCAAATCACAGACGTGTGCACATGGTCACGTCATGACATTCGGTCAGCTGATGCAACAGACGTGCCCACAAAGCGACTGACTGTAGAATTAGCCTGGTGTGCTGTTTACATGGACTATGATTGGATTCAAACCACTGCCTCAGGAAAGCACACCATATACTCAAGGACCCAACTCATCCCGGATTTCCACTTTTTAAGCAGTTACCCCAAGGCAGACGTTACAGGACATTACAAGCCCAAACAAACAGACTAAGAAACAGTTTCTACGATAAAGCCATTATTGCACTTAATAATATTTGACTGGCATTGTCTTTCCCTTTTTATGAGACTGTTTTTTACACTGGTTGATGTTTGATTGATGTTTAATCAATTTATTTATTTATATTGTGCACTTTGTTTTTATTGAGCGCATTCTTTTATATTACATTTTTTTGTGACAGCACTTTCGGAGGACTGCACCTTACAATGACAATAAAGACGTTCTATTCTAAAACCCGGATGACGCCACCTCTTCCGATCCTATCCACATTTCAATCCGATTGTGCAAATATGATCAGATTAAAGAGTTTATATGGGGCAAATCTCATCAGGTTGGCATTTAATCGTATTCATTTTGGTCCATGTAACCACAGCTGCTGCCTGCATTTGCGCTGCGGTGTGAAACTTCAACACAAGGTATGTTTGCGCATTGGTGCGTCTCTGCGTAAAAGTAATTATGTGACAGCAAACAGACTCACATTGGCGGCTGAGTCCTCGGCAGGTTTGGCTCCGATCTCCTCGGGTAGGTCCGGGGCGGTGGGCACCGACACGGGCAGGAGAGGCGAGCGAGCTTTACCGGCCTGACCCAGAGACGCCGTCTTCACCTGAGGCTTCGGCAGGCTAGCACCTACACACACACACACACACACACACACACACACACACACACACACACACACACACACACACACACACACACACACACACACACACACACACACACACACACACACAGAGAGAGAGACAGAGAGAAAGACAATGGTGAACAAATGCAATGAATGTCCATGCTAGAATGTGATCAGTGATTTCTATTGTAGAAAATGTATCATTACTTTTGATTGATGAGTAAAAGAGAAAAAAAATTGGAGGTGCAATAAGACCATTTTGCTTCTGAGAGCTGATATCTTTGTTCAAGTGGTGAAGAACAGCACAAAACGCAGAGAAGCAGCTCATTAACAAGATTGTAGGGAGCACAGGGGTGTGTGTGTGTGTGTGTGTGGGGGGGGGGGGGGGGGGGCTGAGGATTTGTTGGAACTTGGGTTTATTGCAAAGTTCTTTTACTTTGTAAAATGTTATATTTTCCTTCATTTCAATGTTGGCGACAGCTTTCTGTCAGCATTTGGCTTCATTGGTTGTTTCGGAAACCTGCAGGCTTCCAAATAAAAAGCTTTGCAACCGTTGAACTAACAGATTCTGGAATTCTGGTGCCAAAATCAGCACAAAGCATAAAGTTTGATTATTTCAGTTCAAAGACATGATCAGCTCTGAAATCATCTGTTGAATGTACTGAGGATGTGGATGTGATGGGCTGCACAGTGGGGCAGTGGTTAGTGCTCCCACCTCAGCTGAAAATACAAAATATAACAGAAAAATGCCCAGTACAGTGGCTAAACTGGCAGATTCCACAAGACGGTTGTGAGTTCAAACACAGCCCAGGGCCTTTCTGTGTGAAGCTTCCATGTTCTCCTTGTGTGTGCATTTATAAGTGTGATGCTGTCAGATGTAAAAATCATAATGCATGGGTTATATATAGCGCTTTTTTCAAGGAGACTCAAATATGCTTTATATTGTATTATTGATTCACTCCATACTGGGTGGTGGCAAACGACAATGAGCTGCTTACAGGCACGTCGGCAGCGCGTTACACCAATGTAGGTCACATCGTGCTAACAGTTTTATGATGAAGTCAAACGGGAAAAATATCTGCAGGATGGCTTTCACTTTAAAATACATGGCAGGAACAAATTAAATGGCTCTAATGGTTTTTCTGTTTGTTGGATTTAATATTGGTGTCAGTTTGAAAACGCCGACAACATGTCTGGTGGCCTGAGGCAACTGGAAATAGTTTTATTGAACCATCAGTTTGGTCTTTGTGCTGCAGAAACACGATTCCTGAAAATTGCTGTTTAATATTGACGTCTGTATCCTCACAGTTTGATCTGATCACACAGCTGCTATTGATTGTTCCAAATAAAGTGTTTGGAAATTGAACCATCAAACAGGGGACAGTCTGACAGTCACATATCTATCCACTCACGCAACACTTTCCACTTTCCACTGTTGACTGAACGTCCAACAAAGAAATCAGATGGACCGACGCCGACCTTTTTTCAATTGTACACAGACACAATCATATTTCGAAATCTTTTTGTCCAACTCCAAATTTATTGTGGAAAATGTTTGTATTAACAAACTGACTGACGTGGGAAAGGTTGAATGACATAGAATGGATGTAATGGCACAGTGTTCCACTGGGTGGCAGAAGTGAGCCAGAAAGTTTCGTTTTTCTTTCGTGGTTGTGGTTGGACCTGAGACGAGTTTAGTTTTACGTCACAGCAACGCAATGCTGACGTCTTAACAACACCTGGAACAAGGTTTTGTCATAGTTCAGATCATTTTTCACATGTTAAGCAAAACATCTTACTCACTTCGTATTTTACCTTTAAGGTACAACTTCTCAATGTGCTACATTATATAAGAGGACACACTCTGCAACATCGTTTCCACCATGTAAACATATTTAAGTAAATTAGGGATGATTCAGTGGACAAACACAACAATCAGTACTGAAGACAGAAAGCACAAGTGTATTGTTTATTTCCTGGACAGCTCCCTCATGTCTGGATGTATCCTGAGGCTTCTTCTCCCCATAATCCCCTCCTCCACTGTCTGCAACTTCACTTCCTGATCAATAAACATCAGTTCTGCTTCTCCACAAACAAAAACACCGGAACAGCCTCAACAAAAGGCCGATTACACTGGAGGAGAAGGTGGAGGGGATTCTCTGCAGCGCCAGCAGGATCATGACGGACGACCTGCCCCTCAGAGCTCAACCACCACTGAGTAAATGTTAGAACACAGACCCTGGAGAGTTAGCATTCAGACATCTTTAAAATCAGGTGGTTCAGCCAGGAATAAGGTGTGATAATTTTAGAACAATCCTCGATAAACGTGTTTAACAATCTATTAAGGTATATGCTGTAATGTTTAAGATACATACTGTATGTGTGAGTTCTATGGAACAATTCAAAATGCTTTACCCGCAGAAATCAAACTAAATAAGAAAGATTTAGTTTAGACATGAATTAAATGGAAATTTGACCTGGTTTTTACCAATTTTTTGTCCCATTTTAATCATGTTTTTTAACAGGGTTATTTTAAATATTGCATTGATTCATTGATTGATTGATTCATTAGTTCATTCATTCACTTTTACTTCTGTTGGTGTACCTGTCCATGTCTGTGCTGCTTTTATTATCCTGTGTTTTTCAATGTGAACCATCACGTGCCTTGTCCTGCTATAGTAGAAACAATCTACCTATGCGTACCAATACAGTCACCTTGACCTTGACACAGATGAGGGAAAGTGTTAATCAGGCTTTACAAGACAGTCTGAAAGGGTACCTGTGTATATGTAGATAACTGTAGTTTTTATATTACAATGAAACGTGAAAGAAAGTGACCCTCACATATTTCACAGTAATCGGAAGACATTAGGTCTCCTCTGTGTGTCATCTGACGATCAGATACTTAGGACAAAATATTTCTCCTGTTTTCTGCATGAGCCACTATATAACATAGTGGGGGCTTCCTGCCCAGGTCCTCTTGCGGTGCCTTGTCGGGGTGGTGGTTTGGTCCCCGTGTTCCAGGCCGGCAGCTTGGGGGTGGGCTTGGGAAGTGCGGGGGGGTCCAGCTGGGCCAGGGTCCTAGCGACGGGGGGGCCCTCCCTCCCTCTCAACCTCCCCTACCTTATCTCACCTTACTTCACTCAACAATAGGGACCAGTGGGGTGGAGCCTGGGGTGGCGTGCCCAGGCTACTTAACTGTGGTCAATAATATGAATCCACTTGGGGAAAATACTTTTCCATATATACCAATCCATGCGGAGGTGCAGCTACATTGTGGAGCTCCAGGGGGCTGATGGGGGGGGGGGGGGGGTCAAGGGTATTGCTTAGAGAGCCACAGTGGTGACCTGTTTGCAGTGGGGATCAAACCAATGGTCCAATGGACGTGGCAGCCGTACCACGGAGCAGTTTGAAGTTCAGTGCTTTGCTCACGGATACTTCGGTGTAGGAACTGTACTGATCACGATTAGAACCTCCTGATCAAAAGACGACCACTGTATCAAGTGAGCTCCAGCCGTCCCAAAAAGCCGTCCTCCTGATCTGATCACCTATAGAAGAAAACCTGGTTCAACTTTCTGCAGCCAGCTGATGTTCAACTGTCATTTACGTCCTTTTCCCCAACTGTGAAGTGAAATTGTGGAGTCCGGGTGTCTTGTGATGCAACTTAGCAGCAGTCCACAGCGCCTTTATTTTCTGGTGAGATTTGACTTCTTTAACATTTGAAAAGTTAACGTGGTCTCCTCGGAGTGACATTAAACACTTTCTGTCGTTCCACCGGTTTTCAAGCTCACGCCGCTGAGCATCATGACCTCATACAGACACTGTACTGCTTCCAGTCTTCCAGTCCCACTCTCTTGTTTGCAGCGCTGACCTTGTGTGGCTCTGATTGTGTGTACATCTGGTGTAAAAACTCCTGCCAGCTTCATTTCCCACTGAAGCACAACCAAATGTGTTTGTATGACTTCTCAGCACGCTGCTGTCAGACTGATTCCAGACCAGACTCAGCTCCAGGAAAAAAAAACAAGCCAGCAGCGAGCTGCAGCAGCACAGAGCTACAGAAAAGGTTACATATCCACAGCGGAGAACGCCATGAAAGAGCGCTCCATGGTGCCTGCCTCCCCCCAGGGGGGGTCTGTCAGAGAGGGAGGGGGCGGAGGTGAGGGGAGGTTGGTATATTTACCAGACGTGCTGGGGAGGAGGTGTGAAACGCCCGCCGGGGGGTCACATCAGACGAGTCTGTTTCTGGGTGGAAGGTAAAGATGCAGAGGTTTCCAGTGATTGGAGAAGAAGACGGAGGGGGAGGGGGTGAGTGGGGGGGTTGTATTGATCCTGAGAACAGTCTGAAGTATTACAGTGAGATGAAGAAATGTCTGTGAGGACATGCCGTGTCTCCAGAGGGAGCGAGATGATGTTTCTTTGTCTTTTCCTCTGTCTGACCCGTTTTTCTGAAGAGCAGCAACTTTACACCCTCATTTCTCCAAGAACAGCTCCTGAGGGTTTTCTAACAGTGATACCATTTACTATTGACTTTGGAAGGTCACAAATATTAGAAATATATTAGTTAAAAAAGAATAAAATATAAAGTTTGAACAATGAAGTCCAATTTTTATTCAAGCTGCAAGCAGCATTGATCGGGTCCTCGCACACCCACGCACGGTGGAATGCGTCGTGCGCTGAGGTTTTGTGCAACCAGCAGGTCTTATGGATGTGATCAGATGTGGACTCTCATGCAACTTCCAGCCATAATGGGGAGTGGGGGGATATTTGCTTCGAGGTGGGTCACGTCTCCGTGGGCGGCCCCATGGGGTGAGCCGGTCTCGTGTTGGTCTCGGGGGTTGCACGGGGGGGTGGGTCTTATGTGACCTCTGGGGCCCTGATGTGCTGGGAACACATCCTAAGCTGACATTGGCTTGGGCTCCAGCGGGGTCTTGGTGGGATGGAGTCTGCGGGTTGACCCCTGGGCGTCCTGGCTCAGGATGGGCTGACACCTGGAGCCATGTCCCATTTTGGCTAACACTTGCTTGGGCTGGCTCCTCGGGGCTGACCGCACTCGGCCGGCTTGTTGGGCTGCTGCCTAGTGCCCCCCTCGTTCGCTCCATCGGGCCGTGGATTACCTCTGGCTTTCTGGGGATTGGGATTTGGGGGGGGGGGGGGGGGGGGGGCTGTGGGGGGGAAATGGTCGGTTTGGGGGGCTGCCCCCTTGCCTCCCTCCTCCTGGGTAGGCGTCAGGGGCCACGGGGGTGGTGGCCGCTGTGCCTCGGGGTCTCCGGGCTTGGAACCATTCCATGTGGTCCTTCAGGTGTCTGGGTGTCGCATCCTGTGCAGAGCTCCGTCATGCCTGGACCAGACTTCAGGACTCATTTGGTAGCATGAGTGGGAATCACTCCGACTCTTGACAAGACCCACGGATGTGCAGAATCCCCCCAGGACTCACTGGGGATAGTGAGAAAACACTGGTTATCTGTATCTGTCACCTTGGTGGAGATACACTACTGGTGCCATTATAGATCTAACACTAAGTATGAGAAACAGTATTCGGACTGCTGTGAGTGTTTTGAACTGAGCTCTGGACTGTATGGATTATGTAACTTGGAAAAAAATGCATCTGGACACTAATAAATGTTTGAGCAACCTGGACATACAGGTTGTGCATGTAAAGTAGAACAGAGTGAGCTCCTCCCGCCTCCCTCCTTTTTCAGAAGGACTTCTTATCTTCATCCCCCATATGCCCAGCGTGCATTTTAACAGATGACATGACGATGAGGAGATCAGAGCTTCCATATGGACTCATCATCATCAGGATTTATTAATAATGAGAGGAATAATGAGATGAAATCTGGACAGTCCTCATGACTTTCAGCACTGCCACGTGCAGGGAGACACAACAGGTCACAGCTCAAACGAGTGCAATGCAACAATTTACCCTCAGCAAATGAAAAACAAGAAAAAGCTGAATATGATCAGGAATAATTATAACACACTGCACAGGTTTCAACGTCTCCCTGTCTGTCTTTATGTCGTCATCCCACTGCTGCAGATAACCATTTTAAAGTGTCTTAAAGCTTTCATTGGTAATAACGCATTTCTTCCCAAGCCTTGCACTTAAAAACATCCATCACAGCTGCCCTGCGTCTGCCTCCAGCTGTGGCTGTAATGTCTTTTCTCAGTATCAGACATTGAGTCAGACAATCCCATTACAGCTTCCAGCATTAGAGCGAGCGTTCCAGCCAGTTTAGGTGAGTGACTGCCCGCCATCTCGCTTCTCCCCACAGACTCGATTTAAAAAGGGAAGTAGGTCTCAGTTTATAAAGTGATAGAAAATTTAGAAGGTGAGACATGAGCAGATCGGTGGTCTGAAACCAGAAAGAGGAGTTGGGTTGTCAAATAAATGTATGAGTTTATAACTAAGAGAATCACAGGGAGGGATTCATGGAGGGATCATTAGGAGGATCATAGAGTGGATTGTGGGGAATCATATAGGAGATTGTAGGGGAATGTTTGGGAGATCATAGAGGGGATCGTGGGGCGACCATAGGAGGAGATCATGTGAAGATCATAGGAGAGGATCATGAGGTGGGGGTCATAGGGGAAATAACATAAGGATCATATGGGGGACCATACTGGCGGTCTTAAGGGGTATCATATAGGGAAACATCAATTATTGCATAATTTCAAGTGGATGTGCAGTGGCAAATGTTCTTTATTCTGTGTAAAATTGTGAAATGAAACAATCAGACTTTCTTCTTTTCTTTCATGACTGTAGACTTTCGGAGGTGTAAACGTTGTAATGAGTCTAACTGAAACTGATTAAAGATGTTTCTAGCCCCTTTCGTTGCTTGGACTCATGAGAACTATAACAATCTCATGATAAACAAATGCTGTTCTACAGCCAGAGGTTGCTCTTTGAGGCATCAGTACTACTACAGTGAAAACAGGAACACCACACTAACTAAAACACAGTGATTTGAACAACAACGTATTTCTATTCAGCTGCTATCTCTCTATGTTGTTCACTGTACTAATTGTTTTTAATCGTTCCTCGCTGTTTTTCTAATTGCTGTCTGCACGTTGGCAGTTTATCTTCAATTTTGTTACAGATTTTTCAGATTCATTAATTGGTTTCAATGTTTATTTCCCAAAGAGAGAATTACTATATATTTACATTACCCATTGAACCCACACCTTTCCTTTTTTTTTTCTTATTTAAGAAACTAGTTACTGTAATCAGGTACAAATTTTCACTGTCTGGAAGAAACTGTCTGCACCGTCTGTGCCGTCCTTCAGTCATACTCTGTCTCCCACCAAAACAATCCAATTAAAGCATGAAAACTCCTCATTCTTTCCACTGCGGGAGTCATTCAGGCCTGGATAAACACACAAACAGGACCAACAATGAACATCAAACACCATCACTCACAAGCCGGCTCTGTTTGTCTCTCCCTGGAGGAGATGGAGGGTGCTTCATGGAGGTAGCTGCTGCCTGCTGCTGCTGTTAAGAGGAGAATGAGTTGGGTGGGGTCACGGGGAGAGTTGGGGGGGTGGGGGGTCTCTGGGAGTTGTCGCCTCCGGCTCACTTTTTCTGAGCAAAAGGTTTCCAGGAGCCAAAAATCAATGTTAATCTGAGGCCACCTGGGCATGTAAACAGAGCCATAATGGACCTGGGTACAACACACACACACACACACACACACACACACACACACACACACACACACACACACACACACACACACACACACACACACACACACACACACACACACACACACACACACACACACACACACACACACACACACACACACACACACACACACACACACACACACACACACACACACAGCCAGGGATCACACGAACTGTAGCCGAGTGTTTCGTTTTCTGCTCACATGGCTGCAGGCTATCAGAGATGCTACGACAAGATGAGCCGCTCAGGGAGCAGGAAAGGATAGAAAGATCTGAGGGAGACAGTAAGAGAAGAAAATACAAGGACAAAGATGGAAAACAGTAAAGGAGACAGCCGGGGAATACGGGAATATCTAACAAGAGCGCTGTTCCTCCCTCTAGTGTAGCTCCGCTTCTTGTATCTTGGCTCGACTGGAGGAAGCTCGCGGGGTTCAACAGGATGTGCCCATGTTTGGAAAGTCATCCCACCCACAGCTCAAAGGTCAACGTGGAGAAATACACACTGACGCTTGGAGAATTAGGCCTAGGACATTTTTTTTTTCATATCTGAGGTGTTTTTGCAGTCCAGCACACAGACAGTAATGAACAGGTCATCACTGAGGTGTGCAGAGTCCTGCAGGGATGAGAGACAGACTCAGAAGCCTGAACTGTAGCAAAATTGAGGGAATCAGCTGAAACCAACAGACTTGCTCTCCGGGGCATCTGGATATCTCCATCACATTTCAAAGCATCCACCACAAATTCATTACGGTATCTGTGCCCAAAAGGCTGAGGAGATGGAGAGCGGGGAGAAAAAAGACAATAGATAAGTGAGGAGAGCCTTATTTCCAGGAGGCAGAGGAGTGTTTGGTTTGAATAATAATGGCTCCTTTCAGGCTGAAGGACGGCTAGAGAGCGGACTGGATGGATGGAGAGACAGGTAGTATAAAGAGACTGAGAGAGAACGGAGGGGGGGTCAGTACAGATCACATCCAACCCTCTGGCTAATGTCACGGCCCGTTACTGAATATTTTTCCACAAACACACAAAGAAACACACTAACATGGCTGGAGGCAAATGCATTTAGCCTCTCTGAATAAAATATTAAATAATCTGTGGTCAGTGGAGAGGATCCAGCTTAAACAAGAAAATCATGAATAATTGACAACCAATCAGAGGAAACAAAACTACCCCGATATTGTTTCAGCTTTTTTGTTTAGATTTCCTCAATATGTTTATGAATTTTTAAAGATCATCACAATGGTGAATTCTGTAGTAACCAGGAGGGAGTGTTATGCACAAGGGTCAACATTTCCCATTGGTGGGTTGATAAATAAAAATATTTGCCAGGAGTAATGAGGTCCATTAATAAGAGTTCTCCCAATAGAGGGTTTAGCAGGATGTTCAAACTTCGATCCCCCAACATCAATACATCTATGGTTTTGTAAATCACACCATTAGGCATTTTTCAAGGCACATCACACCTTATATAACCATCTACTCCTGTATTCAGTTTTAAAATTGTTGCCTTGCAATTAACAACAAGCTTGATGCCAAACTCACTGCATATATAGTAATACAACTGTTTTTAACACAGTTGTATTACTATATATGCAGGCAGAACAAAACCTTTTCAAACCATCATTCTAACGCAGTGAATGAAGGGAAGAAATCGGGGGGGTTGTTTGGATAATGGACTAAATACCTTAAAACAAATAAATATCAAAGACCAGAACATCGATGTACTCTTTTAAAGACAACTCGCTGGACGTCTGGCGGATATTTTAATCTGAGACAAACAAGTTATAGTAGTGTGTGTGGAAAGATGTTCACCGTGTAACTCTACCCCGGGCACAGACCAGGCTGGTCTGGAGAAATGTGGAGGTATGGAGATAAAAAAGGTCTCGTAGAAGGAAATGTCTGTCAATAGGTTGAGTAGAGTGACGCAGCTCCATCTGACGGCTTGATTCTTTAATCAAGTGAAGCATTCACCTCTGTGTTCAATCCGCTTGCTGAAGTCCATTTTATAAACCAGTACCATGCCTGTTAAAGCCCCAGCATACCTACATTTTGAAGCCATAAGAACAAGAAGAAAGTTCGACTGTGACGTGTGACTGTGATGTCAGGAAACTACAGAGACGAAGTTGTTGATCTGGCAGGCCACACCCCTTCACGACGAGCACACGTCTGTGAAGCAGCGTTTTAACTTTTCAACTGCACAGCTTATGTCTCACCGCCAATGCTTTCAGAAATACATTTCGCTGAACTGGATCAGTCATAGAACAGATCATTTTTGTCTGCGCCGCGATGTTGGTCTGGCTTTAACTGTCGGAGCTGACAGCTTTGAGTGATGCATTCAGGTGCATCACGTAAGTATGCCTTCCGACATGTGAACGAGCTGCGGGGCTCACACAGTGGTGAGGCTACAAGCTAAGTATGATTAAAACATGACTGATAGATATTACAGAGCTGGAACACGGTCGACGTTTCGGCAGTGCGGCTCCTATGTAGTTCGGCCATGACGGTTGGCGCAGCCGAACCAAATGTCTTCAGCCAGAGGGAGCTGAACGAAGAAAATTATGGGATTTTGTTTGGCAGGACCCTGGAGTGCTGAACTTTCTTCTTGTGCTCATGGAGAATGAATCGGCCTTTAGAGTCATTAATGCAAGGTCCATCCAGTTCAGGGTTGCGGGGTGCCGGAGCCAATCCCAGCCTACTGTTGGCGAGGGTAGGGTACGCGCAAGGGGTTAATGCTAACGTAGGCGCCGAGGCTACAGTTCAAGAGATCTTCTCAAGGGGAAGCAGAAATCCCACGGTTCTTGTTTACATCTGCACAGATCAGGTATTTCAGAAGGAAGTTGGAACATGACGTCAGAATCACGTGCCTGAAGAAGATCAGAAGATCAGGCTCACGGCGCTTTCAGGCACGTCTTTAAAGACAGTCCAGTATCTTATTGTTGACCTGAAGCCATACTGCATCTTTCTTTATCACTCAGCTGTAGTGTTAATCTCATCCTGAATTCAATGACTTTTTCAAAGGACTCACTTTCTGAATTGTCGAATCATTTGTCTGACATGTCACACGTTCAAGAAATCTGAGATGGAAGAATAGAAAATCTCACTATTCAAACACACAAAAAAAACAACTTTCATGAAAAACCCAAGCAACAAAGCTTGAGAGGGAGACATTCTCTTGTATGCTCAATTAGCTGCACTTTAAATACAACCAAAACTCTACTTCAGTAACTTCCATCTTTTTGAAAAGACTCAACAGCGTTTTCATGCACAAACATGAACTAGCAAAGTCAAACTACTAAGAAGTCATTTCAAAAGGCTCAGCAAATGTAGCTTTACCTGAGTACCCACTCAAGGAATAAATAACAGTGTCCTATTCAGTCATTTATTCAATCATTAGTCATCAGGCTGACATAATCAGAAAAACAGCCACTTCTACTGAGAGGAATTTTCATGAAAGCTCAAATGTTGTATATTCAGCTGAGAATCCTCACTCACTTCAGATATCACAACCAACACTGTACTACGATAATAATACATTTTGTCAGTAGTATTTAGACAAAACTCAAAATTAATTAGACAAAAAGCTCAATTCCAAAGGATGTATGTATACAATTTTACAATATTTATTATTTATAGACTTTTAATACACCTAACCCATCTGCAGCACATATGGGTTAATTCTCTCTGACAATGTATTTCAGGTAGTTTGTCCAAGTCGACTTGCCAGTGCGGTGGCATACACTCAAATGGGCTGTTCTTCCGGTAGTGACAAAACCAACTCCATATGGAAGACGCAAAACACCACGTTGTTTCCCTTGATGGGAAATTTGGGTACAAATAACCCAAGACAGTCGAAAGCGTTCTTCTGCACTCTGCATGAATGTTTGAACTAACACTGACACCATTGACTAGAGTTTGGAAGAATTTCATGGGACAACTGGCTGGAATTGGTCTTTGTTCCTGACATGACTCTCAAACTCTGGAGTTTTCTCTTCAGCTGAACCAGAGCTGAAAAGCAACACTCACTGAGACACGTAGGAATCTGACATAGTCCATGATGTATCTGCGTCTCGCCATGCTCAATGAGCATACGTTCGCAGGTCTTCTTCTATGGTGTGAAATGACAGGTGTAGACCTGCATTACAGGGAATTATGGCCATTAGGGAGTGTGAAAAGACAGCACTCCATTTGTTCTCGCTCCTCAGGCTCGTCAGGATTTGTTTCCCTGAACATTTTTCCCCTGGCAAAAGCCCACGACCCACCAAAGACGTCTGTGACCCACCAGCTGAGAAACACTGATCTGATACCGACGGTGTTCTGAAAACACATTAATAACATTAACAATTTGACAAGGTTTTTGGGAAAATCTGGTCTGATGAAAGGGACAACATCCCACTGTGGATGGTGCAAGTCTCTAATTGAAAAAGATGGCTGATTTTAGTACGACTTCAAATACTTGACAACCATCTGGAAAAGCTGCACTGAGGTTCTATTCCTGTGCATGCGACTGTTTCACTGTTACGTGTCAAGAACGTTCTCTCGCTCTCTCTCTCGCTCTCTCTCTCTCTCTCTCTCTGAGTGTGAGCAGAGTGTTTGTAGAATGGAGTCGGTGGAAAAAAGTGAGTGTGTTTAAAGGAGTTTGTGGGTTTTGTCTGGCTTTTTCAACTGTTTATGGTGTGCTCGTATGTGGGTTGAGTGTTCGTGAAGTGAGTGAGGGTGTGTGTTTTTCCAGGCTTGGTGAGGCTGTGGTGTGTTAGCAGCAGTTAGCTGCTTAGCATCATGGCTTCCACCAAACTGAACAGGAGATCCTGGGTTCAAGCTAAATTAGAAATCTAGAGACCGATATAGTAGAGCTTGTTCTATGTAGGTCCACAGGAGATGGAGGTCATTTTCAGGCCTTCAAAGCCAAAAAGAAAGCTTTTGCAGATCTGCAGGGGATTAGAGCACAAGGGGCACTTGTTCGATCACGGTTCCAAAGTATAGTTGAAATGAATGCTCCATCAAAGTTCTTCTTTTACCCGGGGAAGAAGAATGGTCCACGTCGACTGATTCACTGCCTGAGATCAGCTGATGTAGAGAGCTGTGGACTTGTCAGAGCTGTGTGGCAGTGACCATGAAGATGATTTGGTAACGCTGGAGTATTTCCTCCACAACCTGCCACAAGTATCAACACAAGAGAACACAGACCTGGAATGCTGAACAGCATGGTGAACGGCAGGGCTTCACGCATCAATCAAACAGCTTAGTCTCCGTATAGCCCCTGTTCGTGACGGGCTTTGGCAGTGGATAGACACAGAACTGGCTCCGTACTAGAACCTGGTTCTTTCTGGTGGAAATAGAACAGCAAGTTTCTCCACCTCTGAGCCTGGTTCTATAAAAAAAATCTCCACCCCTGAGTCTGGTTGTATAAAAGTTTGTTTCTCTTCAAGAGGAGTTTTTTTCCTTGCCACCACCTCGTATGCTTGCTGATGTTTTCCTCTGTTAAAGTGCTTTGAGACGGCCGTGTTTTATTTGGGGCAATTTTTGTTTTGAAATGGAATTGAATTGAAAATGAGTTGATCCTATGAGGAAGATGGCTGAGGGCGTAACAACATCTGAGAGAGCTTGACTGTGAATGAAGGAGACTTCGGTATCATTCATGAACACAAACTCACTGAACGGCCGCCTCGCGCTTGTATTCCGGACACAAAGAGACTCTGGTGATGGGCGGCGGTACTCACTGGACTGCGGCAGCATGGAGGTGTACACTTTGGGGTCGATGGTGCTCATGGGCGGAGGCAGCAGTGGGTTGGTGAAGCTCCGTAGTGGGTGGGTGGGCCGCACGCAGGCGGTGGGGATGGTCCGACTGCCCCCGACCTGGGCGTCGTCCACGGTGGTGGGGGCAGCTGGGGCTCCCGGGACTGGGCCCACCGTGGGGACGTGCTCCCCGGGCTGGGCAGTGGAAACAGGCAGGAGTGGGGGGGTCTGCTGGGGCGGGGGCTGCTGCTGGAGGAGGGGGTTGGTGGAGGAGTCTGTGGGTATAGCTGAGGGGGGATGAATGAAGTCAGGACGGAAGAACGCAGGTTGAAAAGAACGAGTGGGAAGATGAAGAGATGAAAGATGTGCAGAACGGGCAGAGGGAAGAAGGACAAAACACCAAACATCCAATTAGTCCAAATCACAGTCATTTGTAAAAAGTGACTCTGTAAGAGGAAAGACATAAAACAAGGAGCGTACATAGGAAAACAAACAACCTGACTTCAAAAGTGTGAATATTCTGCCGCCGAGACTTTTTTATAGGCTGTGTCTGCTTTGATGATGGAAGTAATACATCCGACAATGAGCCATCACTGGAAATTACTGCTGCTGCAGCAACGCCGGGACCAACACATGTTTGTCTCAGCAACGTAAAGACAAATATTACCTTCACAAAGACTTTCATGTATGTTTCGTGATGTTTGACAATTTGCAGATACCCAACTTTCAATACAGCCGCTAAACATGGGACGTGGTGTTAAACTGCTTCAACATCATATCTCGTGTTTCGTGATTCTGTGCGACGGTATTGGAAGTTGGATTTAGATACAGTCAGAGAAAGAATCCCTCCTTGAGGAAATTGATTTTATTAGATACATTTCAAACTTTTCATTGTCTATTAACAACACATCAAAAATTACGTTTGGGGTTTATTTTAGTGCTGTAGGTAAATTGGATTGTCAAGTTCTAATGAGATACAGCTTCTAAGCTCATTTTGTTGTTTAGATGGACTGTCTAAATGAGATGAAATGCAATTATCACCAAATAAGGAGAATTTATTTGAAAAAAAACAGTTATCACATAAAAGTAATGAAATAATTTTTTTTCAGCTCATTCATCACTTTGGTTTACGGTCATATTTAAACAGTAGAATCTAATAAAAATGACTTATTCATACAAGTTGTTTTCGTTAAAATAATAAAGTCCACTTGCATGATTTCTTGTTCCAAACCTGAAATTGTACTTAGTGAGCTGAAATTGGATCAAGAAAACTTTTAAAATTCCCCTTCAAGTTTTTCATTGCTGCGATCTCTGAAGAGGTGGAAACACGAGTGCAGAGTCTTCTTGTAACGTCACTGCTGACTGTGACGCAGTTCACATGTACTCAGCGACAGGGATGTGAAATGATAAGATTTTTGACATTCCTATTCTAATTTCCATTTTTGAAATTGCAAAAACGATTCCAAGGAACTGAAACGCTGTTCTCAACCAGAACCAGTTTTCTATTCCCATCCCGACTCAGCAAAGCTTTCTTATGTGGTGCAGAAACGATCACACGTTGTTTCCACATGGAATTGTACCCCAGTCACGTTTCGTAATTTAATAGGACATCTGTATCCTAATGCAACATCTCATGGACTGACTGTACTACTTCAACCTGGGAAATCTTATTCCATCTCACATCCATGATGAGTGGCGTCAGGAACAGAAACAGGAGCTTCCTCTTCAAAAACCTGCAGCTGATGTGATTTTCATCTCATATCTGATGTTAGAGAATGAGAAGGAGGAGCACTGCTGTAACTGCATGTCGGTTTTTCTCTTAGTTCATCATCAGGATGAGAGAAGAAGAAGAAAGGCAACAGAAAGGTAGAGACAAAAAAAAAAAAAAAAAATGTGAAGGGAAAAACACATAATAATGCTCATACTGAGTGAGAAACTCATCACAGATTTTTTTTCCCAGAGAAAAATAACTATGTGATAAGCTCTGAACTATCTTTTTTTGGGGTCTGCAACCTTTTAGACTAAAAAAGCCATTTTTGTGACTTCCCTCCAAATCAAATTTGCCTGGAGCCAAAAAACGTTTAAACTTTAAACTTTAAAGTGAAGCTGGCACAGCACTTAAATGTAGTTTAACCCATTCTGGGTGCGAGAACCTCCCTCCAGGTGCAAACCATATTTATCTCATATGTAGTTTTGATATATAAACATATCTTAGTTTATATTTATAAAGTTCCAATTGCAATTCAGGGTGTTAGACATTTCATTACAATTCCAGCTGTTTCTGTTCCTGATTTTAGACATTTGAAGCTTCTTTTCAAGCATTTTTCAGCTGTTTAACCATTTTGGCTCTTTTCAAAGCAGTTTTGTATAATTATTTCTCTTTTCATAATCCTAATTATTTTAGCCCCCCCCCCCCACGCAAAAAACAAAACAAACAAAAACTGTCCTAGCAGACCCCCCCCCCCCCCCAATTTCTTGTATTAAGAAGACCTTTTTAGCCAAGAGTTAAAATTCATCTGATTTTGTGTGTGTAAGCACAATTGAAACAGGACAATATGATTATCGGTAGTTTTGACAAAGGTTCAGGGAGCCACTACAGAAGGGCCAAAGAACCTCAGGTCGCATACTCCTGGTCCTACAGGCTGGAATAAAATGACCCATAACCTTAACTTCTCATATGAGATGAAAAACCAGGGAAATGGAAGTTTCAACCCAAAAGACATTAAACATTAAAACATTAAAAATCTGTCATAATGATTGATGATGTTGATGATGACAAGGAATTCACAGCCGATTCTCCCTCGCTGTCTGAACATGAAGCTTTTACTTGACAACCTTTCATCCATCCATCAGTGCAGAGCTGTGCTCTCCTGTTCAGGTCAAACTGCCTTCACACACACTCAGCTGGTCCACATCCAACGCAACACGACTGGATAAAGACGTGCAACGGTTAAAGACTCGAGAAGCAGCTGGTCAGTTTAGTCATTAAAATAAAAATTAAAGTGTTTCAATACCTTCTTAATCATAAAAAGAGAAATTTAAGGGCAATGGCAAAAACAAATGGAGAACCTCCGGGGTTAATGCAGTAATCCCAGCACCTCTGGCAAGGTGTTGACTCGGATGTCAGATATCCGTGGTCGCATGAATACAACACCGATTAGTCAGAGCAAAACAAAACAATAAACAAAGCAAAATGCTGCCTCTTCCGCCAAGAAAATTGGTGACATTACCGCCACATCACAGAGAATTAAAAGAGACAGAATAACCTGGTGTCGGCGTGCGGAACGACATGAGAGGTTGGAATGATTTGCTGCAGTGAGTGTGATGGGAGGGAAATGCAGACAGGCGGTAATTACCTGCAGGTCGCTGTGTGTTCATTAACCAGCTGAGACGAGAGGACACCAGGAGAGGGAGGATACTCCACCTCCCGCCTCCCACTCAGGTCAACAAATCACTGGACTCACACTATTACAGAGATGCAACAACTCCTCTGCGTCGCCTTCATGGTTCAGACCGTCAGCGAAGAAGAAGTAACAGGACATAAATGATGGTGGGTCAAAGATATGGAGGAAATAATGATCTGCACCCTCCATCTCATCACCAGCAGCAGTCAGACATGACAACAAGCCTCCATTCTGGGGAGATGGAGATGAGAAATGGGTGGCAGAAAATCACACGCTGAGATAACACCTCCGCTGTATTTCTCCTTCATTGTAAGCTGCTGCAAACCAGGAGGAAATGGCTGATCTGCACTGAAAGCTCCACCGATATCTGCTGGACGGAGATCCTGCACAGGATGTAGCATCATGTCCTAAATCAGTAAACCGTCATGGTGAAGAAGGAGCTGAGCCAAAAGACGAAGCTCTCGATTTACCGGTCGATCTTCGTTCCTACCCTCATCTATGGTCATGAGCTATGGGTCATGACCGAAAGCAGATCCCGGATACAAGTGGCTGAAATGAGCTTCCTCCGTAGGGTGGCTGGGCGTACCCTTAGAGATAGGGTGAGGAGCTCAGCCACCAGGGAGGAGCTCGGAGTAGAGCCGCTGCTCCTCCACATCAAGAGGAGCCAGCTGTTTTGGATGGACGCCTCCCCAGGGAGGTGTTCCGGGCATGTCCCTCCAGTAGGAGGCCTCGGGGCAGACCTAGGACATGCTGGAGGGACTATGTCTCTCGGCTGGCCTGGGAACGCCTTGGGGTGCCATCAGAAGAGCTGGAGGAAGTGTCTGGGGTGAGGGAAGTCTGGGAACCCTGCTTAGACTGCTGCCTCCACGACCCGGCCCCGGATAAGTGGCAGATATCTGATGGATGGATGGATGGATGGATGGATGGATGGATGGATGGATGGATGGATGGATGGATGGATGGTCTTGTGCTCAGGTCCCCAGGAGCCCCAACACATCTTTTTTTCTGGGTTTTGAACTGAGATAGTTTGTGAACAACATTTCCAATGAAAACTCATTGTTTTTTGCATTTTTATTTCAAGAAAGGTTCCCGTTTACACGGCAACATTCTGAAAACAATGTCCGTCTACACGCCAATAGCAAAAACACTGAAAACGATGTCGCTTTTGGGGTCGTGGGCCTTTGCCCCGACCCCAAAAATAATTAAAGAAAAAAATTAAATCCAACTGGGGGACGTTGTGGTAACCCTCCTCAACCATAGGTGGTAGTAAATATCAACAGCAGAAACACCAGCCTTTCCTGCAGAAGAAGCCGCATGTTTTGATTTGGTCACAATGCAACATGGTGAACCGCAGGTACGACCCTGAGTATATAAAGTATGGATTTTCTTACATTGAGGACAAAGGCATCCAAAAGCCTCAGTGAGTTTTGTGCAGTGAGGTGCTAGATGTTAAAAGATGTGATTCAAGTGGTGAAACTACATCAAGTGGAGTGCAAAGAACAGCCGGTGTTTTCAAAAACTCTGCCACGAGCTTGGAAGTGACCATTTACAAGTGCTGCATCATGCTGAAGTACGAAGAAAGGTATTGTCCCGTTTTTATGAGCTATGAGCTGAAATCGCTGCATTTATCGCCCAGAACAACTCGCCTCTTGCTGAGGTTTAATAACAAAGTGTGGCTCGCGCAAGTTGCATACCTTGCTGATTTATTTGAACACGTTGAATGTGTCTGTGCAAGGAAGAGGGTGCAACATACTTGAACAACGGGATAAAATTGATGCTTTCAAAAAGAAGATCTCCCTGTGGATGAGCCATGTTTCAAACAAACGACTGGACGTGTAACACAATGCTTGCTACGAGGTACAGCAATTGGACACGGCTGGGGAAAAGACCATTATGAAAACAATCACGGCAAATCTGAATAAACTTTATGAGCGGGCCAATGACTACTTTCCCGAGGAAAAGACTGAGACTGACTGGGTGCGCGACCCGTTTGGAGTCAACAATGAAAGCGACCAGCAGCTCGTGGAGCTATCCCGTGACCGCACGCTCAAAAACACATTCGCAGACGTCAGCCTTTCCCAGTTTTGGTGCAACGTTGCGACGAGAGAGTCTCCTTCCATTTGCCAGTCGAGCAGTAAAAATAATCCTCCCACCATTTAGCACTACTAACCTCTGTGAATGTGTCTTCTCAGCACCAGTTCAGCTGAAGACAACATACCGAAATAAACTGGACATTCAACGTGACCTCAGAGTTGCTTTGTCAACTATACAGCCAGATATTGAGACTCTTGTAGGCCAGAAAACATCCCCAGTTCCTGTGACTGTTCTTTGTCTTAAAGCACTACGGTATGTTCTTTCAGTACTAGCAGTTGTGATGTGACTGAAGAAAAACTCCATTCCTTTGCTTCAAAGCACAATGTTTGTTTTTCTTGTTTTATGTCATTCTGATCTGAGAACTTACTTTACAATTTATCTAATGAGCTGTTACAAGAACATCTATTTTGAATACCACTTTTAATTAATACATTAAAAAAAACTACCTGGAACATTCCTGTTGTACTTGAAGGATGAATCTATTTTGAATACCACTTTTAATTAATACATTAAAAAAAAAACTACCTGGAACATTCCTGTTGTACTTGAAGGATGAATCTATTTTGAATACCACTTTTAATTAATACATTAAAAAAAACTACCTGGAACATTCCTGTTGCACTTGAAGGATGTTACAAGCAAAGCAAATTTTGAAGGCACTTTTTGTTGTTGAAAAAAAGAATTTGCACTTTCAGTTTAGACATTTTTAACACTATCCCAGGCTGTTAACATGCCTGTTGTATGTCATTCTTTATTATTTGATATCTCTATGCAGGTTTAAAGGTTTGCGCTAAAAAAAAAATGTTTTAATCAATATATTTGAGACATTGAAAAAAACATTTGAGTCGTGACTTGTCATTTCAGGTTGATGGTAGATCTTGAACCCAGACCAGTTGAGAACCACTGCTTACAAGTGGACCGACAACCAAGTTAGATTGTTATCACTCAACATAAAACTGCCAAGTCCCAGGAGAATGTGGACTGGGACTCCTGACACTCTGGAGGAAACATTGTTGTTTTTAGATTATATAAACTATTATTAGTCCCAAAGGTGAGAAATTGCAAGTTGTCGATCTCCTCGCATTTTTAAAAAGCCACGTTTTCAGTGGCTGGCTTTGAGCACCGCTGTCGTGTAAACAGACGCCCAAAAAACAATGAAAGTTAAGCGTTTTCACTTGAATTCATTGTCGTATAAACAGGCTCTCAGAGAAACCGGTAAGCCCTCTCTGGCTTGTCTGAACGAGTCTTTGTGACCAATACACGTAATTTAAAGGGATTTTCTCAACATGAACACACAATTTAAAGTGATTCAAAATGGAGCACTGCTATTTAAATGTTAACATGTTCCACGACGAAACCAATCCACTAAAAGAGGACCAGTGAAGTACCTCCTAAAGAGTGTGAATTATGCAGAAGTAGAATGGGAGGCAGAGCTTTCAGCTTTGAGGCTCCTCTCATGTGGAACCAGCTCCCAGTTTCAGTTAGAGAAGCTGACACAGCGTCTACTTTGAAGCATTGAAGATGTGTCAATTTAATAAAGCTTACAGTTCGGGCTGGTTCAGAACCATTTCCTAGAGAAGCTGCTGTAGGTTTAGACTGGTGGTACTCTGGTTCTGCCTCAACCAGGTATGATTCATTTAAAAAATAAACCAATGCTCATCTTACCAGCTTGGAAAAGCTCATTAATGCCATTATTGTTCAGAATTTGGAAGAATATATCTCATTTCGTCCAGAAAAATCCCCCCCAGCAGACAAATATAGAAATGAAAGTATACACAGACATATTGATGCAGCATGATACAATGAAAGTTCTACTGATATGAAATGAGAATACAGTGATGAAGCTGGTTGGCTGGTTTAACACACTGTGTCTTGTCAGCTCTGTCCTCCTGCCCCTCCTGTTGCCCTCTGTTGCCCCCCACTGCCCATTCCCTCAGACTGCCTGCAGTGATCAGCCCATTCAGAGGCTCTGAAGCTCTCTGCTGGTGTAAAATCACTGATACATGCCAAGCAGGAATTAGACCATTATTGAATTACTGAATTACTGCTCCCCACCGCCACGTTGAGCTCCGGAGCATTTGGAGGCGTCATGTGGGAGACGGGAGAGACCTGCAAAGGTCACAGCTCTCCATCTAAAGCATGTTGTAGTGGCACTAAGCCAGGTTGATATATACGAAAAGTAGATTGAGGGTGAAAATTACATCAAGTTATTCCACATCTTATTTCATATTATGTTTGATTTAAATAAATAAAACAAGTGGAGTCACATCCTGGTCTCGCTTCAGGAAATCACACTGAATGAAAGAACCCTTCATTTTATTTTCAACCTCAAAAAAATATAAAAATGTTTCATACTGTCGTCTCAACACTATGAAAGCTGAAGCATTGTTCACATAAGCCATCTGGATCTGCTTTGCTCTTTAAATTTGAGCATTTAAGGTCAATTTTCTGCTTAGATCTTTAATCGTAATTCCCTGTGTTTCACTTCTGTCTTATCTAATCTCCCTTTCCATCGAAACATTCTGAAATTCTTTTATAGTTCTGTGTATTTCACCAGAGACTGTTTAGAGCTGCTTGAATAATTAGTGTTCTTTCTCCTTCAGGCTTGAGAGAATCATTTTAATGAATTAGGCTGATATAAAGTAATAAGATTTGAACTGCCGACTCACATCCTCCTCATCATCAGGGTTGCACAGCCACACCTGGAACTTAAGTATTAAACAAAGGACACTGGTGCCACTTTGATGTGAATATATGTTGGAATATTTTGGTGCGATAAAAACTTTTTCCACCAGAAGTATTAAATATTAACATTTATTTTAGTCATTAAAGGAGATTTCCTCTGACTTTACACTTTGATGGCTGCACTTTTCCAGTAGGAGGCAGCGACAGAGAGGTGACTGACCCTGCAACAAATAAACGGTTTCCGTGTGGCAGTAGAAGAGAAACGTGTGTTCTGATTGTGCGTCGTTCGTGTGTAGATGTTCTGCTTTGGAGATACGTTGATGAAGATGTTGAAGCAAACACAACTTTAGTTTCTGATTTTGACAAAACCCTCTTGTTTTGGTATTGATAGAAGACCCAGCATGTAAACACTGAATTAATCCAACTACATACACTTTAACCTCACAGAAATGGGTGGGAAATGACTAAACACTCAAAATACACAAATTAACTTTCATTTTCATGGGGATGTTTGTGTGCTTGTTTGTTGGGTTCTTGGTGATTTGTTTGTGACGGCTGTGGCATACCAATGAAACACACTTTTCCTCAACACCTTAATCCGAATGAAGCCTGCAGGACGATTGGCTGGTTGGCTTCATTTCTGGAGAGTGTGAAAATGATTTTCACCATTCATCAAGAAACACTCCTTCAGAAACATACAGGAGTGTGTGGACAAAGTCCTATTGGTTCTCCCACCAGCAACAACCTCCTCCCATTACAGCTTATTACTGCTTGTTTTAGACTTTCTGGTGATTGTCTGTATTTCGCTGAATCTTTCTTTTTTTTTTCTTCCCAAGCAGTATTTGTCATAAGAAGAGTACGAGAGCTCGATTCATCACAGGGAGGAGCGGTACAGTACCTGGAGTGTATCCTCTGTCCACGGTCAGGCTGGGGAACGGCATCGGTCTCAAACTGAACTTGCCGTGGGTGAAGCCGCAGGACGGCGAGGGCAGGATGCCGGGATACTGAGACGAGTCCAGCGCAGGCACCGGGATGGCGCTGACCACGGCTGAAACACACAGGCACAGCAGTCCGTCAGCTCGGTGACAGCACTGACCACCGCGGACATAAATCCAGCCAACCAGGCTGCGGACACACCGACGGCTGCTGGGGCACATGCATCAGGGTGTCAGCACAGCGGGCCGGCGGCGGCAACAAGACACAACGTAAAGCAGTAAAGGCAGAGACGGGGCTGAGAGGAAAGGCCCGAGTGGTGCTGCTGCATGGAGGCAACAAACGGGGGGCAATTTAACACACTGACGGGAAGAGACACATGCTGCTCTGATGGCCATGATGAGTGAACCTGCCAGCGGTGACACAAACATCCTTCATTCACCTTCTCCAAAGACAGACGCTCACAGTCCATCACAGGGCTTCAGCAAACACACACTGATTCAGCAAGGCATGATTTACCTGTAAGAGCACATGTTCACTGAAACACCTGTGACTCACATGACCATGTAGAATCATATATACGCACTCTGATGCACTTTTTAATATGAAGAAGGTGCACGATAACTGCTTATTATTGCTCTTCATTGATGTAAGGGCGCGTTCATATTCCCCTGTTTGATGCAGACCAGAGTTTTTTTGGGAAAGTCTGTTTCATTTGGGGAAATGTGAACGGGGTGCGGGGGTGAGGGTTGAGGGGACGTGACATGGAGCCAATGCATTTTAGGTGCACTGTTACGACTGCGGCCGTATTTGTTTTCTGTGTCCTGTGTCATTCTTCAGGTCAATCAACCGTGTAAATAGGGCTGTGCCATCCCCACGACCTGATTGGCCAAACTCAGGAAGTACCCCTGGTTCATAAGGAGGGAGGATGACGTCGCCAGGTGGCAGAACTTGGATCAGAGGGGCGGCCATCTTTCATTCTGCCAAACAGCCAGAGTGCAGTGTGTGTGTGTGTATGTGTGTGTGTGTGGGTGTGTGTGTTAGTTGGAATGAGCTGTAACTTTTGAGTAAAATCATTTTCTTTTATTTATTTAGATAAGAAGGAAAGACTTTGTGTTTGTTTTCCTTTTGTTTGTTAGTTAAGTTGTACCCCTGACAGAGTATAAAGTGATTTTTAGTTAGTTGTTTTTTTTATAGTATGGCTCACTCTTCGATTAATTTGTTAAGGATTCCTGATTTGTTTGTTGTACACTAGAGCGCATTGTAAATAAATTCACTTTTGCACTGAGAAGTAGTTTGTGGCTGTTTGGACAAATGGACTTGTGGCAATTTTATGCTGCGCTCCAGTAGCGCCTCGGCTGGGGGGAAACATGCACAAATCTGAAAATGACGCGGAAAAGAAAGCGGGAGTCCTGTAACATTTGTTTTCTCCTGGAAAATGGCTCGTGCAGAGATGTGAGTGGCGAGGAAGTGATTCCTTTACAAACAATCTTTCTAGCAGGTGAGGTGAGAGGACGGGGGGAGGACATGACGTGTGCAATGCATTCTGGGTAGTAAACAAACAGCTAACCCCGTGAATCAGTAGATGCCGTGTCTCCGTCACATATGCACATGGCAAAAGCTCAACGATACCGATCATAGTGATATTCACGAATGTCGCAGCCATTCACAGAAGGTAGCATGAGGTGTGCTACCCGCTAGCCTGTGATTCACCTTGTTAGCACAGCTGTGAGCTGCTGCAGCTCTCGTCGGGTTTAGCCAGTGTGCTACTGACGCTAACAAGCTCGCTTGGCAGACACAACAAGTGCTGATCGATGCCAACGCTTCAGATAATCTCTGTCAGCACCGCAGAGACACGGCAGAAAATATAAATCAGCAACAATCCAAAGACACACACACACACACACACACACACACACACACACACACATCTGTAACCCTCCTCCATGATTTCTGATCTGCTTTCCAGTGAAACCAAACTTCACAATAGTGCCACAGTTTTTTCTTCTCATTTTAAGACATGTCAAGTTTTTCCTTAAAATTACAGCGTTTGCCACAATAGGTCAGACTAAATTAATACATACATGCAGATTCCCACTTTACCACAGAGGTCATGTGCACATAACTGAAGACTTTCCAGCTCCGACCACAAAACAATAGAAACATATGATGAAGATACACTCCAAAAAACACTTAAATAGTTAATGTAATTTAATCATGTCACACAATTTCATCTATTGAGATTAAGTAGATATTAATCATGTTATCTGAACAACATGTATTAGAATGAACCATTTAACAAAGAGAAACTCAATATGCTCATGTTAATCAATCATATTTCTGATATGTAAACAACAAACAAATACTGAGTTGATTTGGAGTGCACACTAAACCTCAAAGACTTAGATTCTCATTTAATTTACACTGAATTCCACAAATAACAAACATGCACTTTATCTTTCTTGTTTCCTGTTTCGTCGTTTTTCAAAACAACAGAACTGATTAAACTAAAACCCCATCGATACCAGCATTGATCCGGAAGTATTGATGAGAGCAAAGCTGTGATCAGCATCTTTATGACTCTTGTTTGTGTGTGTGTGTGTGTGTGTGTGTGTGTGTGTGTGTGTGCTTGTGCAGTAGTAGTTACTGTATTTGTGTTGTGACCATTTAAAGAGAAGCTGGTTCGATTGGGGCTGTGAGATGAGCAGGTCTGTTCAATACACACTGATGGACAATATTGACACACAGTGAGGCAGAAAGCTACGGGTTAATGGCTGTGTGTGTGTGTGTGTGTGTGTGTGTGTGTGTGTGTGTGTGTGTGTGTGTGTGTGTGTGTGTGTGTGTGTGTGAATGCCATATGTATCTTTGGAGCCTCACAAATCACAATAGGAGATATTCTCCAATCCAGAGCAGTCTACCTACTGTTTTCAACAACAAACACACAGTAAATCGCACTGTAAATTCAAAAATAGTCTATTTATTCTATTCTATTATTTGTGCTACTTTGTGTGTTGGTTGGAGCGGGCGACTTGTTTGTCTGCACAATTGCTCTTAATGGAACAATGGAAACCATTTAAACTAAGATGTAAAGATTCTGTCAAATCTGCTAAAATAATCAATGAACTGACCAAGATTAGACATATTTCAAACTTTATGGCACAGAATTACTTTTCTGACACACACACACACACACACACACACACACACACACACACACACACACACACACACACACACACACACACACACACACACACACACACACACACACACACACACACACACACACACACACACACACACACACACACACACACACACGCACAGAACAAAGGGCTGTAATTAGACTCCACAGAACTGGTTCATCGTAGTAGTGCAGATGAGCTGCATATGTTCAGCTGCAGTCTTCTGAGAGAAAACAGTAACTTCACCTCAGCAGACACCAAAAACAACCCACATCTTCAGTGAGACAGACACAGCAATGGAGGTGCACTGCAGGTGGTGGAAGCGTTGGATGGAATTCACTCCTGAATCTTTCCACACATGCACAGAAAAACCATGCAAGAGAAGCCCCGCCCAGAATTAAACTCCACCACAACTGCAATGCTGCTTCATCAATCGACGGCTGGAACAAGTCAGGAAACCCATCAACATTCATGTAGACCATGCAAACTCCGCACAGAGGTGCAAAGTCCAGTATCCATTCAGGATGGATACCACCATACCACCACCACATGGCACACAGCTAAATTAAGCCGGTCTAATTTATTTTTATCTAATCTAATGCCAATTAGGATATTTTGATGCTGTACACATGGCTGTCATTATTGTAGTGACACATTAGTTAAAACTGTCAGTGCTGTTAGCGGAAGGAAGATGCTCTATAATCTGGATGTTATCTGAAGCTTTGGCAGAAGGAGGAAGATGCTCTATAAACTGGATGTTAGCTCTTTTTAAAGAAACAGACTGATGAACTAATGATGAGAAGAAGCAGTACCACAGCAGCTGAGACAATCCAACACGCAGCTATTAAAGCATGGTAATGCTAATCACAGCCAGTGTGACTATATGTGAATGCTAATGCTACATTCAGTTTAACAGCATTCCTGTTACATTCTGGCCAGCTGAGTTGGTTCAAGATTAATGAGGCCGTCGTCCTCCCACGAACACGCGTTTCATAAACACGTGTTGCAAAAATAGAACTTCTTCTCACTGGAGACAACACTTCAGATGATGCTAACGCTAAAGCTAACAATGACTCTGCTGCTCATCATCTAATGGGTTGGAAAACGTAATCAGTTACATACTCATGAGTATAAAGTAGTGGGGTTAACATATTTCAACACTTCTTCCAGAATGCTTCTTTTACAAAGACGTTGAAGCAGTTTTAATGCATTTCAAGTGTCACTCTGTGCAAAGCTCCATTATAACACTGATGATTACGATGCATTTTGGTTGCAGTGGCGACAAAGAGGCTTTTTAGTGAGTGGGTAACATTTTTTTGACAAAGGAGACTCGCTGCAGGATTGACGGGGTCAGTCCAGATAGTGCTAACCAAACCCACCATCATACCACTGTCCTATAGTCACTGCAGTTCTTACCAACAGGGTCTCCAGAGACATCACACGCTGTTCTCTGCTGAGTGATGTAAAACCTCACATGTGAGTAGACCTGATTAGAGCTGCTATTAACTGACTCAGAGCCACACTTTCATTTCTGTACCCCCCAAAATCCTCTTTGTTTGTGTCCCACTCGTCCACATCCTCAGATCTTACCCCCAACCCCATCCCCTCCTGTCCTTCGAGTCCTTCTGAGGGAACATATGGACTAATTACCCCGGTATGAAAGTCTGTGTCAGTGCATAATTTCCCAGTGTCTCTTCAACTTCAGTTCTGTCAATGCCTGAGAGACTATTCACATCTCAACCTCCCGCAGAAAGATGAAGGAGAGAAATCCACCATCTGACGGTTTGACCTGAAGATGCCTCAATCTGTGTCACGTGACACCACATCATCCAATAGGAACAACAGGAACCAGGAGACATGAAGTCACCCGGTGGTACTAATGGAGCAGTACCTGCAGTCAACATGGGGGGGGGGGGGCGCACTGTGTGTCCACTGGGGGGGGGGGGGGGGGGGCGCACTGTGTGTCCACTGAGTGTAACTGACTGAGTCATGAGGATGAAACACTGGTCCTCATGTGATCTGCACCGTAGGGGCTTTTCCACCAGAAAGAACCAGGTTCTAGTTTCGGGCCGGTTCTTAAATGAGCACCGCCAAAGAGCTGGTTCCTTTTCCACCATTAGTGGAACCAAGTGAGAGCCACGTCATTGTGTCACTCCAAAACGTGATATGTCACTGATTTCACCAATGTTGCGCTGACAGTGCTCATAGAAGAGACAGACTGTATTCATCTCTTTGGTCCGTGTCGCTCCATCTAGTCTGTCCTGAAACTCGGATTCAGACCAAAGAGACAGAAAACATTGAGTCTCCTCGTCGCTCTATTGGTGGTTTTTCACGTCCATCTTGTTTCAGTCCGGAGCCCCAAGTGGTCAGAGAGAGAAAATAAAACCTGTGAATGAGCTTGGGGCTTATTTTTCACCATGTGGACATTACATAGTGAATTTCTGCTCCTTTCACTTTATTTCTGGATTGTCTGAATCAAAAGCTTCAACATCAGGAGGAATGGAGGTGTAGAATGATAGAACGCAGCTCTACAGCTGTTTATAATGGAAACCTACGTAAACACACTGATTAAAGTTCTCTTTCACATGAAGCCATTAAAAGACTCATTTTATGGCTAAAAAAATTCAGGCTTTCATTTACAGTAGAATGTAGTTTGTTTTGTAGTTCCTGATGAACCAAAAATATGGCTTCATTATTAAGACGTTCTGTGGGTGAGAAAATATTAATGGAGCATCTCGGAGGTAAGCTGAACGCAGCCTCATGCAGACCTCAGCTTGTGGTCATAATCCGATACATGACATGAAAGTGAAGTTAGTTACAATGATGTTATAATGAAAAATCATATATCCGACGCAGCTGACAGCGCAGCACTGGAGTACGGCGGCGCTCTCAAGAGCCATGGCTCTGTGTTCACGGATTAAATTCTCTTGTTCCCTCGTGTGATTAACTTCAGGGAGCAACTTATTATGTCGTTCCCACGCATTATTTAAATTTTTTTCTCTATAACCACTCTGGGGCTTTGTGTTTGCTGTAGATTTCAGAAAGCCGGTTCAACCTCTCTTCCACCTTGTGGGTCGCGATAACTCCGCCCCAGCTGATGACATGTCTGGCCCCGCTTTGGCCCAGTGACGACGTTGGGCCAGCTTAGCATCCATTTAGCCCCTGTTTGGCCGGGGCTTTGGTAGTGTATCGACAAAGAACTGGTGCTAAGTCTGGCCCTGGCTCCGAACGAGCCCCCGGTTCTTTCCGGTTGTACGCTGTACACTGTCACTGTAAACGTAACCCCAAGCACTTCTGTGACACACCTTTTTTTGCTTTTTAACGTTTATTCAGGAGCTGCTTGACAGTCTTAATGTACCCCATAGGCACAGTTCCACCACACGTTCTGTCGCAGAGCGGGACAGGTTTTCGCGCGGTCCGACTTAAAACTAGTGGATGGTACGGAAAGAACCCGTGACCGCTGGGTATGATTTTCCGCTGCCCCTCCGTTGAGGTACAGTGCACCGAGTAACGGGTCTGTGAGGAGGAGAGACGCCATCTGCTGATTGGTACATGACACTCTCGACTTACTGCAATATTTAATTATTTCATCGGCCGTAAACCCTCCGTTGTTGTTTACATGCGCCGCTTTGCGCTCACTGGCTGATTTGTTAAATGGGTTTATTGAAACGTCGGCGCGCGGCACAACATTGTGGTCTTTTAATGAGGTCATTAAAAGAGGGCTGTGTCGTGTCGCTCCTCTCAGGAACAGAAGGAGGAGCTTCAGCAGGAGCTGCATGCTGCTGTTCACAATGAGAAACTTTAACCTGAGTCACAAGGGAACGACTTGACGGCCGCTGGCCGCTTCCATGTTCTTCGCTGGAGTGTCTCCGAGTCGCTCACAACCCCGCCTACATTTTTACCGTACTTACTGTTGTGGGACCAGAGACAGAGTTGGTCCTGGGGTGCGCTTTGCCGTACCGTAACCTCCCGCTCCGCCACGTACTGTGCGGTGGAACAGCGGCTCATCACAGCCATGTACCGTTATATTCCCTGACACACCGCCTGCACCTCGGATTCAGACCAAAGAGCGAGAAAATGTTGCGTCTCCTCATCTCCACTGTTCTTTTTTCACGTCCATCTTGCTTTGGCGATGTTTGCTGTAGATTTCAGAATGCCGGTAGAGGGTCTCTTCTGCCTTGTAGTTAGCAATAACTCCGCCCCCAAGGAATGACATGTCAAATCCCGCTCTGGAGCCGCTATGGCCCTGCTCTGGAGCCGCTATGGCCCTGCTCTGGCCCAGCTCTGGCCCAGCAACGATCCTCCTCCTCGATAACGCAGCACTCGGCTGCAAAGCTGTGGCGAGGTGATTCAGCCTCACTCGCAAACAACCTGCGACCTGATGTGGGGCAATGCTCGGCGAGCAGCTTCTCACACGGCTTGGTGAATATTGTGGAATATTGAGCTGTTGTTGACAGTTTCATTCAGAAGAAGATAATTATTCATCCTTCAAACACCATCTTTTTAAAAGCCTCGCCTCCGTGTTAGTCTCCTTCTGGCAGGTACATTACCACAGTCTCTTCAAGAGTCACCATGTGTCAATAATGTTTTCTCCTACATTGCCATGGAAATGGTCTCCAGTGGTTTTCACTCAGTACTGCCTCCATGTTGGAGGTATAGAGTAACATACATGGAGGGTGTTAATAAAAACATAGTAGACTTTTATTTCTGAGTGTATGTAGCGTATACACAGCTACAAACCACCAGTTACATCGAGCCTGGCCAAAGCTCAATCAGTCCGTGTGTGGATGGACCGGTAAATTGACATATGAAAACAAAACCCTCAAAAGAACACAGCTCTCAAGTTTAAATGCAAATAGAATACAAATAGATCCTGGAAAAAGTTCCCATTAAACACTAAAACACTGAAATCTATTTCAGGAATTGTATTTGTCAATTCTCAAACTGGGTGTCTTCTTTGCTTTTTCACATCGAGAAACATGATCCTGGATGTTTGACACCACCGAGTTATAACAACATTGACTGAAGTGACCATCCACCTTCCAGCAGACCCTGTTTAACCCCAATCATGCAAACAGAAACATGCAACACACAGACTTACGTGTGTTGCTGGGCTGGGAGTCCATGGGGATCATCATTTTGCCTCGTGTTCCCCTCCTGCCAGCCAGGGAGCGCTCTAGAGTGGAGATGCAGCTGGACGCCTCGTCAGCATCCGCTCCTGCACAACAAATCAGTGAATAACACTTTTTTCTCTCTCAGTTTCTTTGATAAAACACACAAACTTTAAAAAAATTAACAGTCAATTTTCCCTCGAGGAGAATGGATTATTGATGTGTTTCCACTGAACAATTTGTTTTGTTCTTCAATATTGATGAATCGGGGTTCATTATACAACTAATTTAGTCCATAACAGGTATAAATGAGTCAGTCTGCAACATGAAAAACTGTGATTTCGTCTGAGAAAGACTTGCCGTGAACTTTGTGGTGATTTAATAAAAAATAAATGAACTTGCGAGTGAAGCGAGACTAATCCGAGTGTTATGGAAGCAGCTCACTGAGACATTTTGACAAACATTGTGGGGTTTCTATCAGGCAAAGAGGCAGACGGCTCTGGTCAACAACCCCTGGATACCTGAGTGGCTGCTCTTGCTGCCCATCTGGCTCTCTGATTGGCTGTGAGCCACCTGGGGAAGGTCCTGACAGGACTGGATGGGGGATTCGTGTCCTGACGGGGCAACGCTGGGTGCTTTCTCCATGTTCTTCATCTCCATCTCCTCATGGTGGATCCATAGGTCAGGGGGTCTCAGGTCCTTCTGGCTGCCTTTCCTCTTACTGGCGCTGTGGCTGGCCCGCTTCCTGCCAGGACACCAGGAGAACACACTTAGAGGTGCAAACACCACACGCACACACACACACACAATGTACGGTACATAATTACAAGTAAAAGCACTCATTCTGGTAGTGACTGTTCTTCACATTTTTTTTATTTAAAGGAAACAATAAATTAATTTGCAATGGAAATGCTGTTCAAAAGCAGTGATCTGTAATTGTAAATGTAGCAAAAGTAATCTGTGATATTATTTGCGTGCAGTGGGTGGCAGTAGTGAGCCGCTACACACATTTTCTGCCATTTCTCATGTCAGAATGTGTTTTCTACTTGTGACAGGATGAGAGCTTCAAGGACTCTCTGCACCATCTAGTGGTTTAAAGTGGTACTGCAACACCAACGATGCTGTGGCGAGCTGGTGAGCATGATAACTTAGCATATTCATCATTATCAATCCGATTCCTTTTACCTTGGTTGAGTATGTTTTTGACAAATCATCGAATCATTGGTTCACCTCTGGGTGAGATGGCTCATGAGCTCATTCTGCCCTCTGAAGGGTCTTGGGCAGTTTGGACGGGGAACTGAGGAAGCTGATGGAGACCTGCTTGTGCACGTCTTCCTCATCTGCCTGTGATGCTCTGCTGCAGCTATTCTGCTAGCTTTGGCACCATTTTGAACCGCAAGTCGCCATTTTGATCTGCCTTTGCTGTGCTCTCGTAAGAGGTAGGGTATTAAAAATAATGTTTTAATTAAAAATTATTAATTTGAATGAATGTTATTTTCTGATTAATAATTAAAGGGGCAGTGAAGAAAGAGACCCTGGTCCCAAGGATGCAAAAACAAAAAAAGAGGAAAAAGTAATCCAAACTGTTCTGCACTGTCCAGCGGGCTGAACGTTTGTTTGGTTCTGTGGTTCCACTTTGTGCACTCTTTTACTCTTCTGATGGCGCAGGGACGTGTGTCTGAGCTCGTTCTGCTGAGAAGAGGCCCCGAGCGAACAGTTCAAAGGGGTTTCATAGCAGAGTTTGAATTTCGGACAGCTGCGCTGTTCGAGTCCGTTCGACCAATGAGTGACTGGATGCGTGCATCTTGACGTGAAGCTCTGCATTCACCACTGAGTTTCTACTGGTTCCAAACCTGGGGGATGAAATCGCTGCTGGGGTCGCTGCCTCACCACCACTGTTCTATGGCCTGTTCCACTCTTCTCGGGGTACTTCCACACGACGAGAAAAAATATCTTTTTTCCCCCCAGCTTGGGGGGATGAGGAATGTGATTGCGTCATCTTTTTTCCACAGATGATCATTTTTGGCGACGAGCCAGCGTTTTAAAATTTCTCCACTCTGTGATCCGTGTTCACAAAAACCTGTTTTCACACTTCTAAAACACGCCTCACGTGGCTGACAGGCTGAAAACAGCACGTTCAGGTGAACTGGTTTCATGGTGTGGACGGACCCGAAGTGTCTGCATGAAGGTCTTCAATGGAATCTTGGACCCCAATAATGTTGAAGGCCTTCATGGACGCTTTAAGAGTAGCTTTAAAGTGCTTCTCTTGGCCGCCTCGTGAGTGTTGAAGTTTGCCATACAGCAGTTTCTTTGGAGTTGATGGGCTCACATGTGAATTACGCAGCCTGCCCAAGAGATATTATATACTGCACAGTGTCAGTAGAATTACAGTACATACTAGAAGTAAATACTGTCTCCTGCATGTTTTTGGATGGTGAGTCAGTCTACTGAGGAACAGGAAGAAAATGCAAACTCCAGGCAGAAAGGCTTTAAACCCAGGGATTCTTTGTGTGAACTCACAGAACAAACCACAGTGATGTGATAATGAACACAATGATGATACAAGAGTCTTTCTTTTCACTTCTTATTTCTATTTCTAAGTTTCTGAAAGGTTTTTTCTTTTTCTTTTCGGTTTTAACGAGACCATCTTCAGGTTAACAGGATGTTTGGGAGCAGTTTGCTGGGGGGTGTGGCGGTAATGATGATGGTGGCAGTGGATTATTTTCATTGTTCTCAAAGCTATTTCCTCTTGAGAAAAAAAAATAAAAAATCACCTCTCAAACATCCAGACAAAAACTTCTGTTATTGTCTTGAAACTCACGTCTGAAGCTTTTTTAAATGTCTTTGGAGGATTCTTCAGCAGTTGTTGAAATCTTTTCACCTCTTGTCTCCCCACAAACTCATTAATGTCAACAGAAATTAACAGAAAGAAACAAGTATCTCGAAACAAAGAAGCTTAAAACCTGAGGTTCTGTACCGTCATTTGTCTTTAAAAGGTGTTTACCAAATGATAAATAACAGGATCACACAGATCTTAGAAAGTGGATTAAATTAGAGCACAGGTTAGTGTCGGCTCATAAACCACATTCAGGTGATGTGAGTCCATTTAGGAATGTGTGAAATTCAGATTGACTGAAACGTTGTAAAAATGATGCAATGGATTTTCTCCATCAACGTGCCGCAAAGAAGATTCTAGGATCAGTTTGAATGAAGCTTCTTGGAGTTTGGAATAAACTCTTAATGGTTTTTAACTTCGATGCGAAACAAAAGTCAGACATACAGAATTTAACAGCAACATCCAGATTTGTTCTAAAATGCTGTCAGGCTGTTAAAGCTCATGTTTTCTTTTCCCTGCTTCATACCTGTGAGAACTTCCTCTAAAACGGACTGTCCCATGTAAATAAAGCTGTTGCCCTCAGAATTTTCTATGGATGACTAAATGTGTCAAGATTTAATTAATAAATACACCATTACATAATTACATAAATGTGTCATTAATCAGTTAAAATTGGAATTAAATACATCAATTTATTTAGGTGCCATTAGTTCATTAAAAAACCCAATTCAGTTTATGCAAAAATCAGTTTGTCAGATAAAATAAATTCATGAAGGATTTCAACACTGGACTATGACTTAATTAATTGAATAGTAAAATAATAACGTTTTTCTTAATTGGATTGGTATTTTAATGAATTCATAATACATTTGTGTATAGTAACACAATGACACATTCAAACAATTATTTAATGGTGTAGTTTTGGCATGTGTTCTCTATAACCTTCTACATATTCACGCCTAAAAATATGTTTTAATAAAATGCGAACGAGACGAATCCTCTCCTTGATTTGTTAAAATGACATTTCCTCAAAAGTTAAAGAAGGCATGAACAAGTCTTCCATATGAGGGCTAATTCCTAGATTCAGATTCATCAATGTCTATGTTTGACTGTGATGAATAAATTAAAATATCCTTCCAAACAAGTAGAAATGTGTTTCTGCAGTATCAGTAAGAAGATGTGCAACGTTCACTGTGACGCAGTTAAAACCACATCTGGATCTTTACACAGTGAAATATATCCTGAGTGAAACCTGACAGGATTGAACAAAGCGCTGAGAAATTATGAATAACTCTGGTATCTTTGGTTTAAACGCGACTTCAACTAGCTTGACTGGTGTGAAGCCTGAGAACGGTGGTCGTCTTACTTCCTCTGATGGGCGGACGAACGGCGGGTGCAGATGAGCGCCACGATGACCACCACCACCACGGTGACGGCGCCCACAGACACCACGATGATGACCAGCAGGTTGCTGTTCTTCTGCGGCGTGGCGCTGCCGTGAGGAGGACGCATCTGCCCGATGGGAGAGCCTGAAAGCAAAAACGTGGCGGATTTATTTCATTTTTCAATTTGAAAAAGTTTCAATTCAATCAGAATGACTTTGGAATTTTTTTTTATTTTTTGAATCCAATTTTGTTTTTATACATGTTGTATGAATCATTGAACTTTTATTTTTAGGTAGATAACAATGGTTAGTAGTCATTTCTTTTAAAATCACTTATTTTCCTAACTTTACTTGCATTACTTCTAATTGTTTCAGTGATTAAGGACATCTGAATAGCCCATCTGTGTGATTGTTATCCGACTCTCTGGCTTCTTGAGGTCACGTTGAGGTCATCTTTAACCTCATTAGATACTCACTAATGCATTTGGAAAATGGGAAATGGAATTTGGCTCCTGTAAATTATTTAATTACCTTTTTTTTCTTTTCAACCTGAGTGGCAATTTTATGTCAGAGAAGAAACTCAATCATATGCCAACTGTAACACAAAATAAACCCATATCCCAGATATTTCAAGTCTTAGAAAATATTTGTTTTATTATTTTTCAAGGAACAAGAATCCACACAATTTTAATTAATGGGCTAATCACAATGAAAAGAAGACATTCAGGACAAAAAGAAAAACATTCCAAAAGCTGACAGCACTGACAGAGGAACGGCACGTCCACTGCTGCAGGCACAAGAATCAAGTACTGCTCTGTTCATTTCACACTGCCAGTAAGAGCCACAATACAACAATTGTGGTTCCAAACACTTGATCAGTGTGAAATTAGCTTCATGGAATAATTATTAATTTAATTTCAAAATTCAAAACAAATTTACATCAAATTAACAGACCAACGGTATTTAAAAAATGTGTGATCGGCATATAGGTTAATAGATGTTGAACAAGCTAAAGATAAAACCTTAGTGGATATAGCAAGAAGAAGAAGAAGAAGAAGAAAAAAGAAGTGGCACCAATATAGAACCCTGGAGAACACCAAACACTCCCAGTACGACTTTTAAAGCAGTTTATATTTTTGCATGGTGGGGGAGACAGGAGGAATAGTTTTCACCTCATCCATGTATTTTGTTTAAATAATGGTACTTCTGGACATAATATAACACAACGCTGCTGCTGCTGAAGCTGCTGCTGCGCCAATCAACAGGCATTGTGTGTGAAAGAGTGTGTGACAGGTGTAACGCGGAAAGAAGGGAATTGATGACACACACTGTCATTCATTAAGATGACCTTGGAGCACAGAGAGTCAGCCGGAGTCACACGAGGGCCGTGAGCTCTGGATGGAGAGAGGAGAGGAGAGAGGAGTGAGAGAGAAGAGGGGAGTGAAAGAAAAGAGAAGCCGGGGGAACGTGAGAAAGAGGAGAGAGGTGGGAGGGAGCAGGAACCCCCCCCCCTCTCTCTCTCTCACCCCCTCTCCATTTGCTCATCACTCTCAATGAGACCAACAATCCATCATTGCTTTCAGCTGCAGCGCAGGACCACAGTTACTCATTTTTTTCCTCTTTAACATTAGATTTCATCATCTTTCTTTCCATTTTTCTCATTTTTCCCCTGTAAATTATTAAATTCCAGGTGAATTTAAAGCCTTTGGAGAACTTTTCCTGCTTCCAGTGTGAAGCCAGAGCCTGTATACATAAGGGTCATTGAATCAGGGGTCTGACCTCTGCTGTCATCACATGACAAACTGAAAAGCTCCTCAGCTTCCACCAAATGAACGACATACTGCCCCCCTCAAGGTTAACACATTTCTTCCCAAACGACAACTTACCTTATCAAAAGAAAATAAATAGCTGGTTCACACTTAATGTCCCTTGCTACTCAGGGAGAGGAAATTAATGACTCGTTGCTGTGTGTTCCCAAAACAGCTTGAACCGATGAACAACTATCATGGGAAGTGTCCTGTTCCCACAAGACATACAGCTTGTTCCCAAAAGACAATAAACTGCGCTGCAGGGGTCAACAAACTTCACTGTCAAATGATGTCATCACTTCATTTTGCCCAAATTGAACATTTAAGGACAGAAAAAGAGACAGAGAGAGAAATTACCCCAAAAGTACACAGAGCAGATAGAAAGACTCCCCCTGCTGCTATCATATTATTAAAAGCAACTTTTCAATCCACCTTCAAACCAATGGTGTTACAATTTCAGAAATGTAGTGAAAAGTTTCTGGATTTGTTCAAAGTCGATTTATCCTTTAAATTCTATTGAATCCCTTCAGGATGTAGTGTGTCTGTCATTACTATCCATGCTGGTAACCACAGAAGGAGAATCTGTCTTTTAGCACATTAGACCACATGAAAGGAGATGAGCATGAAAAGCTTTTAGGTCTTGTAATTGTTTCAAATGTTGAAAAATTATCATTAAAATCATTCAGAAATCAGATTATTAATGCACAATGCTTTAATAATCTCCATTTACCTCGATCCACGTACGGCCAATCAGAGACTTGCATGTATTCGACAGAGCTGCACATGTCGATGTCAAGTGTGTGTGTGTGTGTGTGTGTGTGTGTGTGTGTGTGTGTGTGTGTGTGTGTGTGTGTGTGTGTGTGTGTGTGTGTGTGTGTGTGTGTGTGTGTGTGTGTGTGTTGACATTCATACGAAGCAGTACTACAGATTCTGTGAGTTTTCGTGAACTGAATGTTTCAAAAATACTGTACATTTATGTCTGTTTGCTTCTTGCTCCGTTTCTTTATTCCCTTTTCTCTCCTTCTATCTCTTAATCCCAACTAGAACAGCAGGAACCTTTGAGTCTGGTTCTGCAGAAAGTCTCCACCTGGTTCTGCAGGTATCTTTCTGTAAAAAGGGAGTTTTTCCTACTTGCTCATGTGTAATTGTTGTTTTTCCCCAGTAAAAGTGCTGTAAATGACTGTGTTGTATTTGGTGCAATAGAAAAAAAACAACTGAATTGATTAAAGCAGGTGAGCACAAGTTACCATGGTGACAAAACGTGACCGCCGTCACGGCAATAAAACCCCAAAGCTTCCTAAGAATGACCCTCCTCCACAGCTCCTGGGGCAGATCAGAACAAGTGTGCTATGAACCCTTTTCAAAAACTTCAGTTTGGGAGCGAAGCAGGATATACTGACGTCTGCTAGCTTCGCGGGCTAACGTGGACAGATGGACTTCACACTGTCCCTCCTCCGGCTGTCCAAACCCGTTTGTGTGACAGACTGGCACAAAAATTGTCTGTCACTCCAGGCGCCAAAGTCAACAAGTAGTACAAGTTCTACATACAACAGTACTTGTTTGGTTATGAATATAAGTGTTTTGTCTTCTTAGCTCTTCAGCCGAGATGCTAGGATAAGTTATAACTTAATGTGTGGTTGTCTTGTTCAACTTTCAGCTTTATAAACATCGAACAATTGCTAATATTCTTCATCACATTTGTTAGTCTCAAAATCATGCCTGGTAGATAGTTTATTCTCGTTAACATGTCTAATATTAAGTCCTCTCTCCTCAACACTGTTGTGGAACCATGTCAAATGCTGTTGAACACTTGTATCTGTCACAGTGCGAACAAGGACCGTTGTTACCATCAGGTTTTTTTAGATTCAATTATATTGTTAGGTTTTCTGTTTGTTGTGTTCTGTTGCGGTTGCAGACGTTGCACCAGTGTGATTCTCAGTCTGATGTCAGCACTTTCCTCAATCAATGAGGCAACTGCACACAGACCTGTTAAGACCTGAGGGAGTTATTTGAGAAGAACAAAGACCGAGAACGATGCGGTGTGACGAGTCAGAGTGTTTACATGCACACTAACAATCAATGTATTATCATATTTCTGGAGTATTGTGTTATTTGAGCTGTCGTGTAAACACCACAATTTAATATCTTTTATGAGATTATTGCAGTTTTCTGCTTGTTTCCATAGAAAGTACAGCTTCAACACACACTGTGACGTCTCAATTACCAGGTTATACTTGACTTTGTTGCGGAGCCCGTGACACCGGAGTGCATGTCATGTTCCTGTGCTGCAGGTGAAGCAAATCAACAACTGACCACATAGACGGCTTTTCCACCAGAAAGAACCAGGTTCCAGTTCGGAGCCAGGGCCAGACTTGGCACCAGTTCTTTGTCCTTCCACTGCCAAAGCCCCGGCCAAATTGTGGCTAAACTGGTGCTACTATGGGGTGGAGTTATCACTGGAGTTATATGGAGTTATTACCTATAAGGCGGAAAAGAGGTTGAACCAGTTTTCTGAGATCTACAGCGAACACGGAGCCCCGGAGTGGATAGAGAGAAAAGCATAAAAATAACGCGTGGGAACGGTATAATCAACATGAGGAAACGAGAGAATTTAATCTGCGATCGCGGAGCCGCGGCTCTCGAGAGTGCTCCCGTGCTCCTCCGCTGACAACTGCTTCGGATATATAATTTAGAAGCAGTTTTCCATTGTCATTTTTTTTCACGCTTTTCATCGTAACATCATTCTAACGAACTTCACTTTCATGTCTGCGTTGCTGCGCTCCGAGACGCTGCATTAATATTTTCTAACCCACGGAACTTCTGAAGCCATACTTTTGGTTCATCAGCAACGAAAGAACAAACTACATACTACTGTAAATGAAAGCTTGAATTTTTAACCATAAAATGAGTCTTTTAATGGCTTCATGTGAAAGAGAACTTTAATCAGTGTGTTTATGTAGGTTTCCATTCTAAACGGCTGTAGAGCTGCGTTCTATCATTCTACACTTCCATTCCTCCTGATGTTGAAGCTTTTGATTCAGACAATCCAGAAATAAAGTGAAAGGAGCAGAAATCCACTATGTAATGTCCACATGGTGAAAAATAAGCTCCAAGCTCATTCATGCGTTTTATTTTCTCTCTCTGGCCACTAGGGGCTCCGGACTGAGACCAGACGGATGTGAAAAAACAATAGAGCGGCGAGGAGACTCTTGCGGAGGAGTTTTCTGTCTCTGTGGTCTGAATCCGAGGTTCAGGACAGACTAGATGGAGAGACCCAGACCAAACAGATGAATACAGTCCGTCTCGGGCTTGAGACTGATCCTTATTTTTTATAATTTTTTTAATCTTCTGACTTTATGTTTTCAGGGGGTTTTTTTTAAATGTATTTCTGGAATTTTGTTTCACCTGTTGTTTTTTATTGTGCTATATAAATAAAGTTGAGTTGGAGCATTTTCCAGTGAAGCTGCTGTAGGTTTAGACAGATGTGAGAACATCACCCCAGTCCATTACACTCTCCACTGGCTTCCAGCCCAGTCCAGGATTCATTTTAAACTTTTAAAGGAATCATATTGTACAGCTCTTCAAAACTTTCACATGGATCTCATTGGTCCAAAAATGTTGTATTCAAAGTTTGTCTGAAATAGCTTTTAATACCTAGCGGATGGTGACATTTTCTCTTATTTTATATATATATATATATATATATATATATATATATATATATATATATATATATATATATATATATATATATATATATATATATATATATATATATATATATATGTATATTTTACTGCAGTCTCCCTTTTAAGTTAATGTGTTTCTTTTAAGCTGTGAAGCACTTTGGCCTCCCTTTAGGCTGCTGGACAGACTATATAAATACATTTTGATTTGATTTTGATTAGATTGCTGGGAGACCTTTACTAGACTGACTCTCGTCTTTTCAACGATTTTCAATGTACTGACAACCTGTAAAGAACTTTTCCCACTTGCTGTTTGTTCCTGCAGGATCTCTGTGGATCTGTGTTAGTTACCTGGGGGGCTTGCCCATTAAGTCGGCAGTGAGTTGATTAATTCACAATTTCACTATTCCAAGTCAAATGTTGTTTTGACTGAATATTCTTTAATATGATTTTTGATTTCAGTGTTCTTTTATGATGTTTATCACACATGAAACTCTCAATATGTTCCCAGGTCACATGATAGATGCTTTCAAACAGACTCTATGTTTGAAAGTCAACTTGTGCGTGTCTGTTATCTAAGATCTTCCTTCGAGGTTTCCTGGGAATAGATTATGTAATTGGACAGTAATTAGAGAGACGATGGAGTTCGCATGTAATGTGCAGCCAAAAAGCTTCTCAGTTACATTCAATTTCTTTTCGATAATAAAAAGACCAAAATACAATCGCATCTTCACATGGAGGTATGATTATGGACTGAGGGCGTCACATAAAAGTATGAAGATTTTTATATAAGGAAATTAGAACCAGAGTCTGTGAAGTCGCAGAGCAGACACAGTTGTACGAGACAACTGTAAGTGACAGGAACAGCATCTGACAGCAAGTCAGAAATGACCCGCCAGCTAAAAGCATGTTACTGACGAGAAAGGCAATGTTAACAACCTCTGCTGAGATGCCCTTGAGCAAATCAGTGAAATCCCCCACGGCTCAGTGGGAGCGTGTGTGGAAGGAATCACAATCTCTCAGCCGTTTGGTGTGGCGCCACGGCAGCAGCAACAAATCACCACAAGGATGACAGTGAGAGCAGAAATCCTCACAAAGTCTCGACATTCCGGCAGGGAAACGAGGCAGAGCCGATGCAAAGCACACAGAGTCGCCAGAAAACTACGTGACGGCCGCTAATTTTGTTTCTTTGTGGAAAGAAACATGAAGCTCTGAGAGGAAAAATCAAACACGAGGTCGTCCACTGGGGTAAAAACTACAAACAAAAGACAAATCCGCTCAAATTCACACACCTCTTCTGTAGAGGAATCAGAGGAAGGAAGTTGACCTCATTCAGGCTTTAATGTCAACATCTCTCTCTCTCTCTCTCTGTCTCTTTTTCTCTCTCTCTTTCATCCATCACTAAGGCGAGGACCATCAATTCACTGGTTCATCTGTGGGTACGCAGATGGCTGATGAGCCCGATCTGCGCTCCGAAGGTTCTTAAGCAGTGTGGACAGGGAGTTGAGGCAGCTGATGGAGAACTGTTTGTCTGTTGTCTTTGTGGAAAGAAAAAAAAAAAAAAACTTTCTGAGAGGACAGAAATTCTGCTCAATAACAGAACCCAAACAAATCTTCGTCCAATGAGTCAAGTTCCTTCACACGCGGCAGGACCAGGTGGAAAACAAACCAGAGGAAACAAGCGTCTACCGGAATTCATCTCAGTGATCACAGCTGGGCTGATTCTACTCTGACTGGCCGACATGTGATTATATCTGAGGGTATAATGGTTTATTACAGCTGATGTGGAGAGGTCCTTACCCAGCATTACTCAAAGAGATGCTACTCAAACCTTATGAGGCAACCTCTCTTCATTGAGCTTGTGTTTTGAGTAAAGTCTTTGGTGAACTGTGATTTGTGGGAGCTGTGAGTGGAGCTTTTCCAGCCTGCGTCTGCAGCCCCATGAAGAAGACGAAGATTCCCACCGTTCCGCCACGGAGCCACGCCACCACCTGCACAACTCGCGTCAGAGGTCAACTGGTCACGCGGGTCATTTGTCAAGCCAGCGGAAGCTCGGAGACGCAAACGGTGACACTGCCTTTAAAATGAAATACCGTCGCACAGATGAACGAGGCTTCGAGCTGGGCCACCCGCCGTAAAGCCAGGGGGGGGGGGCAGAGGTCAGCCACGACTGATTTACTGTCTCACACACACACACACACACACACACACACACACACACACACACACACACACACACACACACACACACACACACACACACACACACACACACACACTCACACCACTGTGTCGTGAATCACTGCTTGATACAGACCGTGACCTCTGACCTCTGAGGAGTCAGAGACCAGTTTGGTGGGAGTTACGACCATTGTCATCAGGGACCGCTTCACTGTGTGCACGAGCTTTAAAGCAGCAGCATCAGTGCACGTGAAGAAGCCGACCCTGAAAACCTGCTCCCATTATGAAGGTTTCTGCGGTTGCAGCTTTTCTCACTGTAACGTTTCAGCTGAGAGGAGCTCCAATCAGCTGTGAGCTACAAACAAGAGCTCATTTAGAAAAGCAAAACATCAGTGTTTTTGATCACACTTTGTTTGAAGCGCAGAGGTTTGGTTCTTAATCTTCACTGCGACTGACTACATGTCCTACAGGGACGGGGAACTGTATCCACTCTTTTATGAGAGGGACTAATTGCCTCCAACGTACACAATTGGGATCACATTAACAAAGTAATTTAGAGAAGTTTTCTGAGGAACGCAGTCAAAATGAGCAATAACCATTTTTCTGAAGTTACAACTATTGGTTTTGGAAAAGAAGTGTTGTCTGGTGTAATTGATATAATGTCTGTACTGACATTCATTTTACCCACAATGTCAATATGGATAAAGATACTTGTTTTAATATCATGTTCAGAATTATATTAAATATTCGTACCAGCATACAAGTAATTGTTTTAACACCTCGACTATCACTTTTAAAGATAAATGATTCAACATAGCACAACTAGCAAGCCAAGCCAAGCCAAGCCAAGCCAAGCCAAGCCAAGCCAAGACAAGACAAGACAAGACAAGACAAGACAAGACTTTGTTAATTCCACATGGGGACATTTGATATCTGTGTTTTAGTATTCCGATGTTACCAACCAAAAAGCCACACTTTGAATATTAGACTATTTGCAAAATGAAAATACAATACGATACAAAATGAAGAGGTAGAAATACAACTAACAAAATGCTAACAACCCTGAAAATGTGACGCAGTCACAGACAGTGACTGTTGAACATGACCAAAGTGAAGCTGGCCCCTACTCCACGCAAAACTCAGAACTCTGAACAGCAAACCAACACTAATGCAGCACTAACAATTAAGACTTTTGGTCTTTTGTCCCAGTGGGAGAGCTGCCTGAACCTAGAAATTGCACCGTTGCCGCCGCTGCACCGGCGCACACGACCTCCGCCTCACGCTCGGGCAAGCGTACACACGCCTAATGTGGGTGAGTGAGTGACATCATCATCTAATAATAAACTCTTTTGTCTTAAAAAGGAAAGCAGCACAAACGATAATCGTTCCAGATGAGTCAGAGGCAGGTGGACATGGCTCTGGATTATTATATATGTATTGATATTTCAATTTACATTTCACTTAAATAAAATGCTTGTTTGAATAAAACAAATGAATGGATGAACAGCTTTCACTCAGTTCATTCTTTTACATGGAGACACAACTACAGATTCAGCTTCTTCTCATACTTTAAGTCCACTGAGGTGGAAGTTTTAACCTCTGGGAATGAGAATTATTTTAACTGACTGTTCAGATAAAGAAGATTAATTGATTTTATGATTCAAAAGATCATAAAAACACATTTTAAAATGGTAATTTGAGGCAATATTTATCAGTAATAGTCATTAGTGGGATATCTGTGATTAACGTGAATACAACATTTTAAAAGTGAATATTTAACTGTTCATTCTGAAGATAATTCAACTTTGCTAGTTTGTTATATTGCTTCATGGAACATTTGATTAGAACAATTCCCTCCTCACACTCAGTCATGTTGTGGTTTTCGTTTCACATCCTGCTGCAGACAAAATGGCAACAATCAGCAACAGAGCGTAACAGATCCCCGTCTGGACGGGACGAGTTCAGGTTCAAACTGGACGGAGACAACTGTGACGATCTGACGACGTCGTGGAACGTCCCGACCTACTGAGGAACCAGCGATGAGGATCCAGGTTCTCCTGCTGTCGGACAGAAATAAAGTGGGCCTTACCGTTAATGTTGCTCCTGTCAATGGGGTTGGTGTCTGATGGCCAGAAGGTGTGCTCCCCTCCCCGACCTAGAAATTAATTAAAGCAAAACATATTAGAACGGAGCAAGGCAGAAGAATATGACTCAAGAGTTCGTTCTTGGTAAACAGGTGTCACATACATACATACATACATACATACATACATACATACATACATACATACATACATACATACATACATACATACATACAGTGCTTTACATCATTCACGCATTCACACACCAATGGAGGCTGCCCTGCAAGGTGCTGTCAATCCATTGGGAGCAATGTTGGGCTTCTTCCTTGCCCAAGGACACTTTGACAATGTGAACAGGTGGAGAAGGGAATTGAACCTGCAACTTTTCAGTTTTGGAGATGAGCGCTCTACCAACACAGCTTGACAATGAAATAGTGGAATGGTGCTGAAAAGCAAGGAGAGTTTGAACTGTGTCATCAATGCTCCCTGAATAGAACATGAGTTTTAGAGGACCTGGAGGTCACCTGTGATTCATGACTTTTAGAAAGCTCACAGGTCCAGAGTCAGTTTGAGAATCACATCACTGTCGGCGAGTTAATATTCTTAACACTTTCACTGCATTTGCAGAGTTTCTGAGGCCACATTCAATCAGCCTTACAACAGCAGCCTGGAGGTTCTACAAAGAGATAAACGTCATGCTGTTAGAGGTCCCACAACTGGAAAAAAATCACCCTTCCATCCATCCATCCATCCATCCATCCATCCATCCATCCATCCATCCATCCATCCATCCATCCATCCACCCATCCATCCATCCATCCATCCATCCATCCATCCATCCATCCACCCATCCATCCATCCATCCATCCATCCATCCATCCATCCATCCATCATCTACTACCTCATTTGCCATTGTTGGGAGCAGACTACACTCTGGGTGTCAGTAACGTGAAAAACCAGTAATGTGAAAAAGTTAATTCATTGGTTCTCTCAAGGTTAGAAAATCCACATTTGACTCTCACCGCTGACTGAAACACGGCTGTAATCTCTGTTCTCTGTACACAGTACTGCAGGTGGAATCAAACTTGTAGTCTCAGACATGGAACTGTACAACTGACAGGATGTGGTATGTTTTTGTGCTTTTATTTCATCGTCTGAGTTTCAATTCTTTAAATGACAAAAAATAAATGAATAAATCAAACCTTGTGCAGATCTTCGTCTGGATTTTTGTAAGCCTTCCTTTGTTACAAAGTTCTGACAGTTGTTTTGTTCAGCCTCTAAGCTCAGCCAGTGTCTGTGTATGAAAACTGACACAGAAGCACCCTGTCAGTTCTAAAGGTTTGACCCCGCGGTTCTGATGCAGGCATTTCATCTCCACCATCTGACTCATCCAAGGCAGACTTTGGATTTCAGTCCCATTGCTCCTTCCCTTTGAGTCTCACAGCCTCACAGCTCCTCATTACTCTCACTAGTTCATTGGGTTTCCAGACTCAGTTACTGCCTGTGGAAAGAAGCTCCAGCATGAGTGGGATGTTTCTTTAGTCATTTATTAAACAATTCCCTTAAAAGCGCTAAAAAAAACCTTTCATCCGCCATATAGTGACACCGATCCTTCCTCTAACGACAGTTTTCTGAGATGTTCTCGACACCTCAAAGCAAAATGACCTTCTCTGGTCATTTTGTTCAGAATTCCAAAACAATGACCCACAACTCTCCTCCTCAATAAGTGTGTACTCATGGGAAGATGTTTTGTGAGTAGATGATGAGACGTTTATGACTTTTGTGCAAACACTAACTGGCAAAGAGTTGTTAGACCTGGGTTCACTACTGGACTGGAGTATTTCGATGCTAGCTCCCGCTAACTGCAAGGGTAACATTTACCATTGTTCACATTATGCTGAATTTATTCAGTATATCAGTAATCTTTGTGAGTTTTTGTCTACCTGTGTCAGCGTCAAAGTGAGTATCGACTTGCAGAGGGAGGAGTTAACTTCTCATGACATCATGAAAGGAAAGTGGAGCAAGCAAGTGAAGGACAGACGCTCTTTATTTCTGGGGCCACATGTTATTGTTAGAAAACCATTACAAAAGGACTGTTGCACATTAAAGAACCTTTAATTATGTGAAGCCTTTTGGTGAGTCTATGCACACGCACACGCGCACACACACACATACACACACACACGAGAAGAGAAACAGGGGAGGGCGTAGATAGAGAAAATTGTATTCAGACTTTGGTCCAAGTTATTATGTGTTATGTTCCTTGGCTATAACAACGGTTACTGCTGCACTGCATTTCTTTCTCTCTTTCTTATAAAGCTTCTATTTCATTGACCTCTTTAAATTAGCTGGCTCTCCTCCAACAGCTACATTTGGGATAAACACTAAAGACAACGGAGACAATAAATAGTGAGGTTACACAATATGTTCTTGTTTTTTGTTTGACTGTGCCGAGTCTGTGGCGTCACAGGTTTTCATGTCCCTTTGATATGAGCTTGATCATCTAAACACCCGTTGGCGTCGTTGTCGGCACACTGTTACTAAATGAGGCTATTTTATTGGAATTAGCTTCCATGTTCCTCTGGCAACATTAAAGACTGGAACTAAGGTACTGGTTCCTTTTGTAGTTCCAGAAAGTTTTTATTTTATTTTATTATTCTTAATGCAAATTAGAGCTTCTTTTTTTTTGTATAATACTACTACTATGACTACGACTATGATTAGTACTACTAATGCTAATAACATCAACAGCAGTCACAAATAAAAACTTTGTAAAAAAAAAAAAAACTAGGTTTGATTTGATTTATCTTTATTTCAAACATGTAAAGAAATAAAGAAAACGGTTTAAAGAGAAATAAACAAAAAAAGGTTTTACATTTTTGAAATGGAGCAGGAAGAAATGTAAACTTTGTTTTCTTTTTTAATTTATTGAGGCAGTTCCATGTTGTGAAGTCTGAAATTACTGATGTCCAAATTCAACTGACGGGGGACAAAAACGATCACCAACATGTAATAAAAAATACTCATCTCACCAATGCAAAGCTGGCAGGCATGTATCCTGACACGGACCCTCCAGCCCTCAACCAGCAGACCATATACACATGTTTTGGTCATTTACAACAATCTTTGGAGGAAAAAAAAAAAAAAAGTGAGCCCTAATCCTCTACCTGCCCTTTACCAAGCAATGTGGTGATGTCATCACTTTCACTTCCCTCATTGCAGGGAGGAGCATTCTGCTCAGCTAGAAACAACAATCTCCACCAAGCTTGAAACTACTGGATGGATACCAGACAATGCACTTTCTTAAATTTAAAAAAAAACGAGATTTACTTTAAAAAGGACAACTCAACTATTTTTAAAGACCTGGACCTCATTTCTAAACTATTTTACAGAACTAACTTTGTATATTGTTTTTTTAATTTCATTTTACTCTTGTTATAAATATGTATGCGCTTTTTTCTCTTGATTTTATGTTTTTTTTTTCTTTTTCAAAATTGTTTTATACCATTTAAATCTGTAAATTAATCTGATATATATATTAATCTGATATGTATTAAAATAAATGGGTGAAAAAAAAGAACTTGCTGAAGTTGATGTATCCTGAATTATTTCATAGTGAGACTCTCTTGTAAAGGTTTACAATGCTTTTACTTTGAAACCTGCTGTGAGTATTTTTGGCATCATGTTGAAACACTGTGTTGATGATGCACTCACATCGTCAACACAGTCATGTGATCTGAGCTGAGTTTATGGAAACGAGTCAATTTAACACACCAACTGTTTCACAACGTCTGGAAAAATGTGTCTTGATGGATGTCTCTGTTTTTTTGTTTTTTTGTTTTTTTTAAATCAACTTTGAAAAGGAAATGTGTAAACCAGCTTATCTTCAACATATCGACATGCTGCTGTTTTTGTGACGACAGACATTTCCTCAGCTGGCTCCTTGTGTCTTTTAAAAGCAGATATTTTCTCTGTTGTGTTTTCTGATTTTCTCTTTTGGGTCACTTTTTTAATGTTTGTGAAGGACAGAGCTCTCTTCCCCCACGACAAGGACATAAACAACAATAACGCAGCAGAGCCCTCATTTGAAAACTCCTCTCATGGTTTTATTGTTAGTTTATCGACGAAAAATGGTCACAAAGCAAATCCACAATCTTTTTGTGCGAGCGTGTAATTTAGCATGTTCATGCAGATCTTAGTGAATCAGAGGTTCAGTGTTTCAAAATAATGCATTGGTTGGTTTCCTGAAGCTTCAATCTGCACAAATTTCACACATGTGCAAACATCTTTTGTTCCTGTGCTGTGCTGTGCTGTGCTGTGTGTGTGTGTGTGTGTGTGTGTGTGTGTGTGTGTGTGTGTGTGTGTGTGTGTGTGTGTGTGTGTGTGTGTGTGTGTGTGTGTGTGTGTGTGTGTGAGAGAGTGAGAATGTATGTACATCTGTTTACAGTGTCTCAGGTCCGGAGAAACAGAGCCACACATCAATCTTCCCTCCCCCATCACAATGACACCTCTGATTTATATGGTGAAGGACTGCAGTGCACGCACACACACGCACGCACGCACGCACGCACACACACACGCGCGCACACACACACACACACACACACACACACACACACACACACACACACACACACACACACACACACACACACACACACACACACACACACACACACACACACACACACACACACACACACACACACACACACACACACTGTCAGTGACAAACAGCACCATTTAACACCCTGACACCAAAGCTAAGTCCCGACGCCTGAAATGCTTCACTGCACTTAAGTTCAGATGCAGTGAAAAATTCTCTGAACAAAGAAAAGATCTGAGTGTCACTTTCACTGCGACTATGTATGGATTCACAACACAGCAGCAGTCGGAGGATCCACACAATGACTGATGTGCAAGATTGATCAGTCTGACCTGAGATCATTCGATTCAACACACTAGGATTAATGCTAGTTCAAAAAAAAAAAAGTTATTAAAAATATCTGTTCAGGTAACGACGACTACAAAGGATGCATCAATACTGACACCAGTATCGGGTGTACCGATGCTGCACAAGCATACTCGTCCCCATGAAAGCTCCTCGACCCAAAACTGCGAGTATTACATGACATCCTCCCTCAGCAACGTCGCCCGCGGTTACGCAAAAGAGGACGAGTGATGTCCAGGGTGTGGAGATTCTTAAATATTAATGAGAATGAAAAATGTAAGGCAGACAGGAAATTATGTTCTGCCGTAACATCAAGAGGAGGAGACAGACGGTACAACATCAGCAACTTAGCGGGCGTTCTCACCAACATAGTCCGGAGACTCCGTTTGATTTGGATTGATTTAGCTTTCACGTTGCACGTTTGAGAGACAAACCGCCTGGATAACGTCACACTATTGCAACAGCTGCTGGTTTGGTGTGGCTATCACCCGAAACAAACACTGACCAGAGTGGAAGAAAAGCATGAGGAAGGAGAAACCTGGCTCATTGATTGGTCCGGACCAAAAGCGGGAAGCCCGCCCCTTTAGCCTGCCAGTGGCTAATGGTTAGCTGCAAGCAATCACAATATATAGACTTCAGACCAGATATCAATGAGCGACTTCCTCACTTCATCTTCCTCTCTACTTCTTCCTCACTTCTTTTACCTCACTTCATCTTCCTCACTTCATCTTCCTCTCTACTTCTTCCTCTCTACTTCTTCCTCTCTACTTCTTCCTCTCTACTTCTTCCCACTACTTCACGTCTGCAAGATATTTTCCAACATTTTCTTCCTGCCGCTGCTTCTTCAGATTCACACTTTTAGATTTGCTTGTTTACTACCCACAATGCACTGCACTTCTCGCACAGTCCATTCACACGTAACCAAACGGAGGGAACTTTGCCTGAAACGAACTTTGGTCTGGATCAAACAGCGCTGGTGTGAACACACACGCCCTAAATCAGCAGTGACATTTGGACAAGCAGAGTGAGCCCGATGTCGCTCATTAGACGAACCGCTCAGCCTGTAACTCGGAGTGTACATGCTACATGCTAAAGTGTTTCAAGGCTCACACAGTAGCAATGTTACATCTGACACACGATTAAGGGATGACTTATAAACAGTACAGTACCCATAGTACAGAGTGGCGTTTGACGCTACACACAGCTGTAGGCACAGTACTGTAGAAAATGAGGCTGTTGAAGGTGTGTGTGGCGTCGACACGGAGGATTTGTGGAGGCGGTTTCCAGTAACACATCGTCTCTGCATATAATTTGTGTATAGAGCATGATTTAGGCTTAATAGCATTTAGTACGTACTGCTGTTGGTACTCGATATTTAGCAAATCGCTAAAAGTTAGTACTTGTCCTTTAAAAAAGTTTTATCAGTACATCCCTAATGACTACAAATATAAAGACTAACTGTTGTGGACAAGGAGACAAGCCTGTGTGCAGTGAATGATAATCCAGCCATTGGAACAGACCTCTATTGTATTAACTATCAAAGTCTATATTTCTGCCACAATAATAACATGACATTTAGAAAAGACTCAGCAGAGCAGTGTGCACTGTACGTCGACACATCGCCTAAATGAACAGACCCCACAAACATCTGGCGTTCTTTGAATTTGTTTGTTGTGGCGTTTGCATGAAGCGGTTCAGCAGGTGTTATCCACGTTTGACTGCTCTCGTGTGGCATCAGTATTTCCGTGTGTTTTCAAAGTGTTTTGCTTGAAGGACACATGCACAGTTGGAGATCAAGCCTCTGACCTTGGGGTTGTGAGACAACCGGCTCTTCCTCCTGGGCCACAGCATGCAGCACGGCTTGTCGAGACAAATCTATTACAGCTTGTTTCGTGTCGCTCGTTCAGTTTAATAGTCCTCTGAAGAGTTGAAGGCCTCAGACCTCTTCCAGTCCGACTCTATTCCTTCTGTATTCAGAAGCTCTGACAATGTCACTGCCTCCTAAGAAGCACGTGTCGCCTTACATAACTTACATTAACTCCACGATGAGTTTATTTCATACGAATGTGGTAAACAGATCTTTCCGATCACCTCTCAGATGTCTGCGCTGAAAATTACACAAGCGTCTTCGCTCTTCTTGCTTCTCTCTCACAGAAAAGAGATCATCTTCACCATGTAATTAGCAAGTGCTTCTCCGCTTCAGTCACATGTTCTTGTTTGTAACAGTGAAAAATTAATTCAATCAGGGAAAAAAAAAAGTGTGTTGAAAGTGCTGTGTTTACATTTTGCTGCTGTGTTTCCAGGGTAAGTGATCTCTCATTAGCACTGTGAGATGGAGGATCTTCCATTAAGGAGATGAAACAGAAAGACTGAGGTGCTGTGCTGCTCTCTGGCTCATCTCTAAACATCCACAGTAATCCACAGTAATCCTGCCCCACTGATGAACACGAGCAACAAACCTTGAGTGAATTTATCAAGATGAAGCTCATTGTTTGTAGGAATTATTTGGCGATAAATAATATCATTCTGCTTGAAATCTGTGACTGAAATGAAGGAAATCCTAAAGTGCAGTTAACCCAGTGATTGAATCATACACCGACACATCGTCTGCATACACTGCAACGAAAGGGTTGCCCAGATATAACATACAAACACTTAATTTCAGAAGAAAGTAATATTTAAAACTAGTAAAATCATCCATCCATGCAGCAAGTAAATTTGTCTTGATAAGAAATCAATTCAAATCTAGATTTGAGATTATACTTTAAAATGAAGGACAAAAATAATTCAATATCTTTGAAAATAAGCCAAATTATATATTGTGTCTAAAAACAAGATTTTCAACATTGGCCAAATACTTTGCAGTGTCTTTTAACAAACCACACAAACTTCTTGAGTTCTTTGGATTCATGTTTTAGGTTTTGTTATCTGTTTTGTGGATTTCCTATTGGTCCTGTGTTTTTTTTTTTCTTTTTCATTGATGTAATTGTGTTACAACCAGGAAGCACCACCTCAAAAAACATTTAAATACTGGCACATGATAACTTGAATCAGTGAATATCATCAAAACACGATCTGTGAGGTCGTGTGGCTGTGTGCAAAACCAGCAGATGAAACAGGAGGCCTCTGGATGTAAAAACTGTTTAATGTTGTTGTTTTGGTGTAATCAAGCAGCAGAAATGTGCCAGTCAGGACTGGAGACAGCTGCTGTGCAACTGACAAACTGTTTCTGTGTGAATTGAAGGAAAACAGACGCTATCATCTGCT
>NC_137664.1:21628342-21648342 GCF_963422515.1 Blennius ocellaris | reverse complement strand
GTGGTGACGTCACTCGCATCCAGTAGAATTGATTAGGGAATATTTTGCATATTTGGCAAATGGTTCCAAGGAATTGTAACAGTGGGAACCGGTTCTCAATAGGAACGCATTTTTGATTCATTCCCTAGTGTTCACCTCATAATGATGGTGTGTGTGTGTGTGTGTGTGTCTGTGAGTGTGTGTGTGTGTGTGCGTGCGTGTGTGTGTGTGTGAGTGACACTCTCACCTGTGATTCTCCCGTTTGCCTCCATAGGCGGCTGCCAGCTGATCAGGATGGCTCGGGGTCGTCCCTCTCGACTGATGACGGTCAGATCTTTGGGGGCGGAGCTCGGAGCTGTCAGTCACGGATGGAGGGAGGGACAGATGTGGGTTAGCGTGCGGTTTTGGCAGTGTTTCCCTGTGGATTCACTGTCTTGTGTTCAGTTATCTTCTATGTTTGAACTTGAGCAAATGGTGCGGGAGGCAATTTTCCCAGCACTTTGCCCGACCGCCTTGTCGTATTGCTCCTGTTGTGAGAATGTCAAGCTCTTGGCCTCACAGCACAGACCAAGCCTTTTCTTCCCCTCCGCTTGTCTCCATGGAAACTAAGTGGCAGCTGGGCGGCGCCGTGGCGTTGTGAAAGGTTTGCTGAGTTACAGACGTGATTAAAGACGAGGGTTTTGGGTTTGGCAGTGGGACAGGCCTCATCGCGTGCACCCCGCAGTCTGCTAATGAAACCGCTTGTTAAATCTGACACGATGCACTGGAGGAAATTACAAGTTCCTCCGGAGCCTGTTAGAGACTGTGACAACCTGTACTTCTCATAAATACACAGGGAGACGTGGGAAGCACACTGCTTACCTACAGGCTGCTGTAATCAGGCTGAACCGCGACACTAAAAACACTCATTTCCACTGCAAAGGGTGTAGATTAAAACAAGACATCACTGAAAACTGGGAGGGGAACGACACACACGCGAGTTTGCATTGCAGCTGCTTTTATTCTCATTAATCCTACGTCATTTGAAAGCTGAGGGACTAAACCCTGGAGCAGGTTCAGCTTTTGCCTCTGTTGTCTCATTGAAGTGTCTGTGTGATTATTACTGGACTCAAACATCGGGCCCACAGGCCCATCCACTAAAGCAATCAAATAATTTGTTTAATTTTGAACAATTAATGAGTAAATCTACTCAAGGGGTCCACTTCTGATCATGACAAACTAAAAAAACGACATGAGAGTTGTAGAGGGATGACATGGTTTCAGGGAAATTTACATTTTCGCCCGTAAAACTGCATTTTTATTGAAATGCTGCAAACACCTTCCTTTTAAAACGGATTCATGTAAAGTAAAAAGATATTCAACTGCAATAGAACATCTTCGTTATGTACTCTGCATTGAAATTGAAGGACACATTTGCAGTTGTCATTAATTATAGGTTATTAAAGGATCTTTTTTTTTTTCCGGCCCACACAATAATTTAACGCGCTGTATGAAACCTCTGAACTAATTAAAATGAGTTTAAAACAGTTGTTTTCAATAATCAACATAACAGTTCACTGTTTGTGTTGACAGTTAAGGTGTAGTTACAGATAAAGTAATCCGTTTTAATTTAAGTGGTATTGTCACAATAATAATAATAATAATAATAATAATAAAACTTAAACATTTACCTCCACGGCCGAGCATGGCTTGTTGAAGAAGAAGAATAAGTAGGACTTCTCTCGTTGGTATTGTAGGACCGTCAGCCAAAATCTAAATGTCGGCCATGTATAGTGCAGGTGGAACACTGGACACTGGTTGGGTTTGACCACGGCCACTGAACTTCCCGTCACGCCATTCGGCAGTATTCGGCAGAGCGGGATGCGGCTATTTCAAACTCTTAAGACGCCCAGATCTTGATTTGTTCTCCCAGTCGTTGTTTCATCTATATTTCTGCAGCGTGTATCAAACCGCTGAAGGACTGTATCTGCACTACCTGGCAGCGGTACCCTTCCTCTTCAGACGTGTTTCCTGTGTTTGGTTCATGGTTTTAGTCATTTTTGTCTCTAAAGAACCTCCAAATGTGCTGGATTTAAATCGACATGAAGCTCGGCAACAGAAATTCTGCCTTTTATTAAAAAAGCATGACCTCCACTGGGAACAAAATGACCCAATACTCAAAATGTCTTATGGAACCAATCTTTTTTTTTTTTGGGAGGATTTGTTTAGTATTTTGGTTTTGACTGTGCTGAAATAATATCTGAAGACCGAAGAGTGATTTTTAGTGCAATATTTCACAAATGCATGTGAGAAAACGTTTTTGCACCAGTAAAATGGGTTAGGGTCATGTTTTTTTGTTTTTGTTTTTTTTGAATGAAACAAATTACCAGCTGCAAAATAATCTGTAAAAGCAGCAAAATTACGGAATTCCTCTTAATATTCTTTACCAGCAGAGATATTTGGAATTCTAACTGCTCACAAAGACAAACTTTAGCCTGGTTTGAGCCAGACAAAGGGTGAGCCACACATTAATAACTCAAAGGTCAATCAATCACGTCGTCTGTGAACTTTATAGGAGAAGCTCTCTGTAATTTAAATGAGCTTGAATTTTACACATCAAACAAAGTGCTCGAGACAAAATGTGTTGTTATTACATTTGGATATGATGCTCTCATGGAGTCTGCTGGATGGATCCTGAATGTTTTAATGAGAGCTGAAGCTGAATCCACGGCATGGTGGGCTGTGTGGTGCAGATGTGGTCAGTGTGTATTTTGCAGTGGCGGCCCGCCGGGGCCTTCAAGGCTTCTCCGCAGGCCGAAGAAAAAGACCTGAATCACAGACTGATGTTGATTATAGTTTGTCCATGAATACTTATTAAATAATTCCAAACGGTCTGTCCGCTTCTTCTCATTGCTTCCCTCAAACATGGATTTCCATATTAAAGCTTTTAACCAATAACATTTCAGACAGGGTAAAGAAATCTGCCTGAGGCCTTCACATTCAGTTCTGCAGGCGTCTGCAGTAAAATAAATGTCGTCACGCTGCTGCTTCAACCAATCACATTTTGATATTGGCGACTCAGAGCCTTCTTGAAGGCCTAGTGTGACGTCAGTGTAGTCAAGGCCTCTGATTGGCTCGTCAGAGACTTCTCTCTCCAGCACTAGCTAGCTGCATCTGTAGCGAGCTGTGCAAGCCAAAATATAGTTGTGCTTATTTAATAGCGGTTTTGTCAACCTACAATAACAGAAGGAGAAGATAAAGACACCTGATTGTCAAAACCATTTTCAAAATGGACTTTTCCAAAAGGTCATTGAATGCACCGCAGCACTACGAGCGCCAAGGTCTGGTGCAATTTACTAGTGCTCACGACAAACTCCATGGCAGGGTTCAGGATTATATTATCTGCCATCATATTATTTTCAAGACCACGAAAAGCTGATGTTTGGTTCCTTCCTCGACCCCCAGAAGTTTCAGGAAAAGCAGCCGCTTGTTTAATGCAGCTGCAGCAGGAGACGAGTCGTCAACTCCGGATATTTTTTCATCAGTCAAGGTATTTATTCTGGCTACACGAGTATCTATCTGTGATGCAACAGCTCTTTATATTGCTTTTCTGAACAGGTCCTCAGTCTGGAGGTCAGTGTTTTTGCGGGACCCCCGGGGAGTCACTGGGGGCCACGGGGGCCCACGGGGAGCCACGGGGGGCTGATGTTACTGTTCGAACTTGATCAGCTGACAAATCCAGGAAACATGATTGTAAACATCCTGACAGGGATCCCCTGACATTTTGAGTCTGGTTTCACTGTGTTGTTGTGGAGTTCCTCAGGGACGCTTCACACTGCTGGCTGCTCAAATCTTCATTAAATGGAAATGTTGCTGAAAGGAAATAAAACATGTCCCATCTCTTTCTAGTGCTGCATTCAGGTTTGATCACTGTGTTTATCCCTGATGTCCAACATTCACTTTAACTACATTCAGTAGAAAGAAACACCGATGCTCTGCTGCATTTGTATTATTCTATACTTTACTGGGGCTGGTTTGACGCCACAGTGTTGACCTGACGGCTGTGCAAACCTCCGATCCCAAGTCTGCCTCTCGAAAAAGATCATTGATGTTGGAATGTGAAAGTAAATCACCATTGAAGGAGTCCATATTTTCAAATGTTGTTAAAAATCTAACCGTGACTTTTAATTTTCAGAACTGCTAAGATATAATTTAAAATGATTTGAAACGAGTGCCGTTCCCGTGGCCGCCTCCTGCAGCTCTCTGCTGATTTGAGTGAGACCTAACAGGGAATGTCGGATCGCTAGGTGCTGTGAGGCGCTCTGAGCACTGACTGCATCGCACACAGTAGATTGGATACAGCTTGTTGGTTTGGAGGAGCAGACTGCCGAGTCAGCACAGAAAGCTGAGGAGGCGGTGGCTCGGCTGGTGAAGTGGACGGTTCGATCCCCAGCTCAGCCACTGCACAGCATTGTGGCCACCGGTGTGCCAGTCTGGATGTCATGGCACGAACAAGGCAAGCGGTGAAATCACACAGTTCTTAAGTGTGACTGGTTGTTTTGACGGAACCGATTACTGACTCTTCTTATTAAACAGTATTTTACAGAAACAGCAGTGATTGTTTTTTTTTTCTTTCCTCCAGCTGTTTGTAGGATGGTTGGTACGATGGAAACTATGTGACTCAGACCTCAACATTCACCTGAATAGAAATACTGCTGTACGGAGGACTTCACATCTTTCTATAGACTACAAAAAGGAGAACGTTGAGTGATTTTGTTGTACTTTTATTTGCAACAGCATTGAAAGAGACATTTCAAAGGAAACAGAATCAGGTCAAAGCCTTTTTTTTCCCTATTTGCCTTGAAATGCTTTCTACTTGGACAAAGGAGACTATGAACACACATTGAATGAGGCTGTATATTCAGAGCATGTGTTACTCTCTTTTTGTACAGTATAGTCTGATCTATTTGAATTTTCATATGTTTCACATGTTGAAGGCAAATAAACAACCCCCCACCCCACCTCACAGATACAACTATAGACTATGGAGTGCTGATGCTGGACATGCGCACCCCTGCCATGGTAAATAGTCGGTAAATAGTTCTTGTGCACATGTGCGAGTAACAAACATAGCGGCCTCCGTCGAGGCACGACTCCCAGTCCAAATTCTAGTTTTATAGTTGAGATTCTCTCCAAATAGTATCTCACACCTCATCAGTCCATACGAATGTCAGGCACTCCCAATTTGTTGATGTTCATACCAAATTGTTCTCTGTACATATGTTTGTATGGTTTCTTTACAAAAACAACCAACAATGCCAGCTCATGGTCTGGCATGCTAACTTCAACTTTTTCACTGTTTCAGTCCTTGACGTGCAGACAAAGGTCTTTTTTCAGAATTTTGCTGTGTAAACGAAACTTTTCTGAAACGAACAAGTGTTGTCACTTGGAATGTTGTGGTGTAAACAGGGAAGGAATCCAGCAAGGGGAAGAATTAAGCAGTCGGAGTGCTCAGACAGTCAAGAAGAGAAGTTCTACTGAGTACTAACAGAACCTACCTGCTTCATACGTGGTGGCGTGCGCCGTCATACTCCAGGTGCTGGACTTGCGACCTTTGGTCACCATGACGGCGAACTCATACATGGTGTTGGGTTTGAGGCCAGTGACGGTGTGGCTGAGCGCGGTGGTGTCCGCAGACTGAAACAGAATATGTAGCTGTTAAAAGCTGCTTCTCATGGAAGACACATCACAGAACGCTTTACCAAGAGTCCTTATGGAAACAAAAGGACTCTCGGTGAAAGTGTCTGTCCTCTAAGCATCTCATTTCCTGTCTGCACTGAGTCTGTCCTTGTGTTTCCACTTTAAATATGTTTTCATCTTCAACGTGTTAACAATTGACAGCAAAACTTTGGTGCATTTTCACTTAAACGCCAGACTTCACTTTGTCCTTGTGTCTCATTGTGGGAAAGTGACGGAGAGCAAAGAGGAAGAGCATACCCCCACCCACCCCCGCCCCGATCCTCTTCGTCTGCTCTTTATTGAGGTGTACAGACTGTCTGCCCTCGTATAGATTTCCTATTTCAAGACATTTTGAAGCGCGGTGCACATTATTGTCAAGGTCTTTTCTCCCAAGTCCACAGTTTGTTTGGAGGAAAAAGCTTTTGACCCGTCAAACAGAAAAGCACCACGAGATCAGTGAGGGAATTTTAGAAGCTTCAGAAAGTTGCTACAGCTTTACCACACATGTCCCGCCGAATCATTGAAGCTCTTCATTCAGCAGAGAAAAACAACTTCAAAAGATTTCTCAACAATAGTAAGAAAACACTCTTTCAGCCTGCTGACATCGTTTGAATCTTGATTTCACTGCCTTGTATGTAACAGGACTCATATTTGTCTTGCTGTTTGGTTTAGCGGCAGGAATGAGGAACACGGCCAAATGTTGTGGACGGAGGGTAAAACCTGACAGGGTACAGTAGAAACTCAGACAGACAGATGCAACCAGCAGCTACACTGGAACTTCAAATAGAAGCAGAGCCTTAATAAAACAAGGGTCTGTTGTCTGAGCTGAATCTGTGTCCTTCTCAAACTAATCCAGCTTTTATTAAAATTTCTAAATGTATTCTCACACAAAACAACAATGCCTACACTCAAATAACACAGTGCCAAACTGGAATAAAACTCCAATAAAGGCAGTAACCTTTCGCTTTCATCCTTTCAAATATAGGAAATTGGTATTTTGATAAAGGGCGTTTTTTTTCCCGCTCTTTCTCCCTGTTCTTTGGTTCCCAGTTTTTAACTGGCGTTTTCCTGAATCCTGATTTATACCATCTTCTTCACCTTTTTCTAAGGATAAGCTCTGTGAGGAAATTAGAATATTTTACTGCAGTGTAATGAAGAGTTCAGCTGAATTCAAAAACTGAAGGAAATAAAAGCTTTCACTCAACATTTAACTGTTCCTGAAGGTTTTTTTTTTTTAGAAAACAAGACGGGAGTTGTCGGCTCTCAACAACTCTCCCTTATCGAGCAACAAGTTGGAACACTTTCACAAATTATGAATGATAAGAAGTCATACAACAACAGCTGTGTGTATGTATGTGTGCGTGCATACGTGTGTGTGTGTGTGTGTGTGTGTGTGTGTGTGTGTGTGTGTGTGTCAGCGGTGAGGCAGCGCACCTGATTCACATCAGGTGCTTAATCACCTCTCTGCCCATAAAGGAGGAGCCGCCCAGAGTGACAGGTGGAGGAAACACGCACAGTGCTGCAGACTCTCTGTGTGTGAGTTTTGGTTTTGTGTTTGAGTTTAACTTGATTTAAAAAAAAAAATTGCATTTTGGGGGTGTGTGTGTGTGTGTGTGTGTGTGTGTGTGTACCTTGTACTTCCCACTGGTGGAGTAGCTGGTTTTCCACTTGACGGAGTAGTACCGGACCTCAGACGACTTCTGGTTCTTGGTCATGGAGTTGTCGGCCCAGGACACGCGCACCGAGTCTGAGGACAGAGCGACGGCTTGGACTCCCACCGGGGGGATCATGGGGGTGCTGGTGTCTGGCATGGGAGTGGGGTATTTATCAAAGAGGTGGAAGAGGTCATCCTCAGAGGGGTCAATGGGGTCTGAAGGCAGCAGGGGATTTGATGAAATGCAGTAGAGAAGGTTCACAGATGGAAACGGGTTGGTGTTTTAAAGGACAAAATGACATGCAGGTTAGGAGGAGACGTGCAGCAGGCGGCCATGTTTGTTGGAGAGCAGAAGAGATGGAGCGGCGGGATGAGGAAATGAGAAACAACAGAAGAAAAAGATTAAAGGCAATATCAGAAAGAGGAAGTGGAGCCACAGAGAGTCAGGTAGAACTCACAGTACACAACCATTCAGAGAAAAACAAAAACCACAACCAGATTTGACTTTACCCAGGAGCGCATGCCAAATGCAGCGATGATAAAAAATGCATGTTGGGTCCTGTCATGTCAAATTCAGTGTTGTACACAATCATTTGTTTGGACTCGGCTTCAATTTCCAGCTTCCGTGTCCATTCACACTCTGTTACCTTCCCAACATTTATAAACCATGATTGTGTTTCTGTGGCTCCAGCAGTCAGAGAGCAGATGTTACCTTCAGGTGCTTTCACAAGCAAATATCAAACTGAGTGAGCCCAACATGTTGGGACATGAAGATTAGAGGACTTTCAACACTTCTTACATTACTGTGAACAAGTATAATTGTGACATGTGAATTAACGGAGAAGCACTTGAAGGTAGCAGCACATGAAAGAGATGCTAACTGCTAACCGCTAACAACAGAGCTGGAATGAGCAGAGTCGACCAGTCGAACAGATCCATACGACAATGTGACTGCTGATTTCAGCTCTTTGACCTCTGAACTACTGACAGGCGTCTGGAAACAGATATAAACAGACATCACATGTTAACTAAACTTTTTTTATAATTCACTGCCAAGTCGCTAAATCTGTTTTCATCTCATGCCTTTATTCAGAAAAGCAGCCTGCAGGGAGGTTAAAGACGAACAAGGAAAGCTCTCTGATAGAATAATAAATACACAGAAAAATAGAGGAATAATAAAAACAACACATAGAATAAGGCACAGTATTGTGGAAGAGTAAAAGGAAATAAAGAGCGAAGATAGATAAGCAGATATCGAGATGACAGTTTTTCACTTTTCCTGAAAAACACCGTAGGAAGCACATACATCTGTATTTTTTCAGAAATGTTGCAGAAACATTTCCACTGTCCAGCTCAGCTTCAACCTAATTGTATGGAAGAGACAGTGGTTTTCCAGTCCCCCGAAAGGATTTCAAGTTCAGTGTAGGTGGTTGGATCTTTACAGTCCATGACTTCAACACGTAGAGCTTTTCTCCGCATTTCTGAGGAATATTTTCTGCAGATTTGGTGAACCTTGCAAATGCTTACTTCTGAGATATTCTCAAGTTGCTTTTCAAGCTGATTGTTTATCAAAATGCATACCCTGCTGGCTTTTAGAAGTGGTTGTTGTACAAGCTGTCCGTTATCACCGGGAAAACATCTGCTGTGATCTACTGCAGCCTTCAACTCAGACAAACTCAATATCCAATGAATGCACATGAGGGGACAGACTGATGGACGACAGACAGGCTGATGGTGGACAGACAGACAGACTGACGGAGGATGTGTGGGGCTGCAGGCTGCAGCAGCGGTTGTCGTGGTTAAAGTGGTCGTCCAGCATCACAATAAAGCTCTGGTCAGGACAGACTACTGATGAGGACGGAGGACCCGCCTCCTCGCTCTCCACCTCGCCTCCACAGCCTTCCTCGCTGTTATCGCCTCTCTTCTCTGCACTCTTACCTCCCCCGTCCCCTTTATTCCATCTCACTTCCTCATCTCATTCTCTTCCTCCTCCTTTCCATGCCTCCGTCCTCTCTACCCTTCCATTACCTTTCCCAGATTGCCTTAATTCCTTCACTCTTTCTCCCCCTCTCTTCCTCTCCCCAGTGCCTCCTTCCATCCTTTCAAATTGCTCTTATCCCTCCCCCATCGCGCTCCCCCTCACCCTGTCTCTCTGTGGTCCTCCAGCCCCTGATTAAATGGCGGCACTGGTTGGGGATCAGTTTTGTCTCTGCAGTGAGGATGAGGACGCGGCAGTATGTTAACCACAATCCCCCGTTAACGAGCCCAGCTCTGAAACTCTGCAGCGGCTTGCTGTCATGACATGGCAGGATGCGTGTGTGTGTGTAGAGAGAGATATGTGGACCTTCATTTACAAAATATACTGTAGAATAATTTTTGTATGCGACACCAGGACTCTGAATATCAAAATAATACGATATTTAACATTTGTAAACCGACAGATGTGCCAATAGAGATGTAAAGTCATTGTGTAGCTGTGTACGCAGATATAAAAAGGGGGAAAACTGCTGATTGTGCTTCTCGAGGTACCTTCATGTAGTGTCTGAATGAATGTCCATCAAACTGTGGAAGGGAGACTTTATTACCACATAAGTGGAGGAAAATCTCCACAGGGCTGCAAACGTGAAAGTACCTCAGTAGGACAGCAGATGTCTTTCCAAAGGTCAACGCTATTTCATGTTTGTATGAATTACTAAAGACACCAGATGTGTTTATGAAGGCCTGCAGGGGCTGAATGTACACACAGCATCTGGTATTTCACCAGTACTTCACCAGGGTTGCACATGGATGGAAATCAACTAAAGAGGACCATCTGTTGTGAAGGTGTATATATGAGTGATCATTACAAGCTGTTTCTGCATGAAAATCCACAAATCTGTCGTTATTCTCATTATAATGAGCAGAACTCTGGAGGCTTCTCTATGAATCTGAAACTACCCCTGTTCTCGTTATGTCGGATTTTACCGTTGAGTTATTGGATATTAACACAGGTTTTACAACATACAAATATATAAAGTGCAGACTTTTTCCATTTATGATTTACAGCCCATTTAAATGGTTCACAGGCAACGAGCAGACCTGCTAAAGAAAGATCGTCAATCCCCGGATATGAGCATTCTGAACATCAGCTGATGCTTCAGTTTGTTGTGGTTACTTCTCCTTGTCCTCGCCTGTCCACCTCTCCTTAACTGTCCAGGTGAGGACTGGGGTCTCGCCTGTCCAGGGGTCCTTACTGCCTTTGCTACAGGGCAAGGCAGTAAGACGATGTCATGGGTAGGTGTTGAAAGGCCACATAAGTGCCATGGTAGTTAACGCTTGGCATTGTTGTTGCAGTTATGCACAGCCATAGAGAAGACTGCAAAATGTGAAGTCCCCCTTAAAAGACCAGTTCAGACGGGGATCAGCCACAGAAGAGGTGAATTGAAGAGCAAAGTGATGATTCAAGTCACTCAACTATCATTTTAGAGCACTCCTCAGTAGAATGGAGCACCCCTGATTCTGAAAGCAAAGGAAAAGCTAAACAACTCTTTTAGCTCTTTATAGGTTTAATACATTTAGATCAGTGGGTCTTTAAAAACACAAGCATGGCATGTGACACAGGACTGACTGGTCACTCCTGGTACTCGCCCCCCCACCTGTCTACCGCATTCGCCACATCACACATCTTCTGGCAACAGCGCCCCCTATTGCTCTGGTCTCCATCAACTCTCAGCGAATCAACAACACCTCAAGGACCCCGGTCTGCTCTGCAATACCATTCATCACCACAATCCAGCACATTAGGTCCGACGACAACATCAACCTAAATATCCTCGTCCGCATAACCTCAACTTCACCCGTCAAAAATCACAAAACAAACATAGATAATCAATTTTGCTCTTTTTAACATTCGAGATATTGCCAGCAAGACTTTTATTGTAAACAATCTCATTAGGTAACAAACTCAACTCAAATGTTTTTAACAAAAACTTGGCACTGACGCTCCAGCTGTTCTCACACAATTCTAACGTTCTATTTTCATTAGAGGAGGGACAACAGGTAGCAGCACTGCCTCAATTACTTGCGACTCGCTTTTAAAAAAGGACATTTCTTTGGGTAGTTTCACCATCTTTCAACACGCCATTGATTTTAGCAGCCCTCATATTTTGAGCATCACACTTCACTGTCTCCCGAATGATGCATCTGCATTTATCAGTGAAGTCTCAGACGTGTTATCAATCATACATGCCAAATACCAAACACTATGTTAGTAACTAGTGATTTTGACTGATACATTGATAACAAGTCTGACTGCACTGCCAAAACATCAAAACAAGACCATCACCACTAATTTCCACAAATGTCCACCAGCAGTCGCCTAAATCGATCACCTCAAAGTTGAAATGTTGACAAACACACCAGAATTTGTCGGCATCAAACTGTGTTTATGTTTCTCTAACTGACGTCATCTTGCCGCGTGGGTTGTGGGATATCAAGGATGGCGTCACGGCAGCTCCAGCAAAAAATATCAACATTTGACCAATTGAACCGGAAAAAACGCCAGACTTTCTCAAAGAAACAGTAATGAAGCCATGACACAAATCTTAAATGTTACATTTCTCCAGTGTGAATCTAGATCTTGCGGGATCGAGTGCGCAAATGGGATCCTGTGTCTTGGGAATCTTCTGGAGGTTTCATGGCTGCTCACAGTATCTTGTGATCAATTTAAACCGCGACAATTAAGTGGGTTATTCTGCCTCGCCTACTATATGTTTTCCAGACGCTCCTGTCAAAGTATTTTAACTTGATGTCGTCTGAAATTTTCAATTCACGGTTAGAAACAAAAGCTTTGCATTCTTCTGTGAGATTTGCCATCATTTTGTGACAAATAACAAATAATTGAACTTCATAAGTAGTCTTAATGTTTTTAGGCCAACATCGGACCGGCTTTTTATTATTCATTTTTTATTACCCCACTGGGATTTTAAACTCTGTCTTTGTTGTGTAACTCTATCACTATTTATCCTCGGTCACTGAAATGTTGAAATGTTGCAAATAATTAACTTGGCAACATGCTTTTTACTTTCCCCACTGCAATTTTAAACTAAGTCGTCTTTCTGGGAAAAAACAAACAAACTGTTGTCTAACTGGGAATCGTCCATCTGAGATCACACTGTCCTGTGACCCACTTCAGATTCTCAAGTTGAAGCCACTTGGGATGTTCTATATTTACATAACAAAAGCTATTGTGTCTTTGAATCACTGAGGCCAAACTGGCAGAGCAGCACACAAGAAAAAAGTTCAAGTGAGAATAGTTCATCAAAATACAAGTAAAAATGTTTTTTATCCTGTTCACAAATAGAGCAAGAGGCTCCAGAAAAGACAGCAACACTTTCATAGACAAACAATAATGTAAATAACATGTAAATTAAAGTATTTATCTATCTATCTATCTATCTATCTATCTATCTATCTATCTATCTATCTATCTATCTATCTATCTATCTATCTATCTATCTATCTATCTATCTATCTATCTATCTATCTAAATGTTTCATGTTTTAAACTCACGAGATTAAAACATTCACGTATCTTTAATGTGTTCAAAACTAAAAGGAAAAAAACCCCTCATATTCAGAAATATTCTGGTGATTTCAGATAGCTTTCTGTATTATATATTTCCATTAACTTTAATGGAAATGAAATGCAGAAATGTTGCTATTGTGATCAAATTGTGACAAATGTAAAATAACATTTCAATTGTACTTCCTTTTTCGGGAGGATCAACCTGACCGTTATGTTTTAAAAGAAATCCTGTATTTTCTTTCAATATCGCTCTAAAAGAAGCCCAACCTGCAGCTAAATCTCGCATGACATTTATTCCTCCCGCGGATATCTGTAGAAAAACTGCAGACACATACATAAGTGAAGCTCAGGACTAAAATCAGCTCATTTCAAAGGGAGCAGAGAAACCCATCCTGACGTCAACGTCTGGATTTATTTTTCCACGTTTGCTCTCCAGGTGCTGACCTGCAGTCCTCACAGCTCCCTGTGCTGCTCCTCATCTCCCCTCCACCTCCACTCCTGCTGCTCACTCCGCACTTCCAACACAACTGAAAACTTCATTCACAACAAGTGTGACTTCAGAATAACCTCATTGGGAGTTTCAGTGCAGAAACAAGCTTTTCCAAAAGTGAAGTAGTAGTAGTGGCTGCTTCTGATTCCTGATTTTGCTGCGACTATCGTCACATCAGTGGGGTTGAAAAGCCTCTGAAATGCGACGTTTTTATGGCAGTAATAAAGGATTTATGTCAGCTGGAGGCTGAGCGGCTGTTTAATTCATAAGATGAAATTTGGCTGAGAGTTGGACGTGTTTCATTTATCTCACTTCTACAGACTATTGTCTGCTGAAACAGCTAATGAGCCACACGTACACGCACACGCGCTCACACACACACACACACACACACACACACACACACACACACACACACACACACACACACACACACACACACACACACACACACACACACACACACACACACACACACACACACACACACACACACACACACACACACACAGGCACTGCACGGCCCGTCTGAATACATGGAGAAAACATAGCCTGCTCTCACACTCCTGTGCAGCCTGTTGAGAAACCGTAGATGTTCAGGCTCTGTCCGCAGGAAGATGCCGTTTTATGCAACTGCAGCATTTCTTTGGCCCATCATCCACACAGAGCCCAAAAACTGGTTTGTTTGGAGAACGGAGACATTTGAAAATGGCGCATCAACCTTAACGTGCTGACGGACAACACACATATTATCTGAAAATGATATTGCGACCCTGACGTAAATTAACAACAACAACAATGGAGGACGACATGCTCCAGGTCGAGCTGCAGAAGCTTCTGATTTGGTATATGTTGAATTTGTCAATTTCTCCATCTTTGCATGTTCCGCGTCTTCTTTTCTGCTTTTGGTGTTTTTGGTGTGGCAAAGTACCAGTGCCACCTATAGGCCTGGCATATGTGCTACACTGTTTTGAGTAGTTTTCATGGCCTCCTGTCAACGCAGATGCTTCCTGCACCACAGTCATGTAAACTGGCTATAAGCTCATGGCAATCCCAGGATTTCCTCACTCTTTAGTGTCTGTGAACCTGATGTAACATGAACAGGTTTGGTGTGTGAACTGATGGTACCTGTCAGAGATCTGGTGACGGCGCTCTCATACAGAGGAACTCCTTCGCCGGCATTGTTGAAGGCCTTCAAGGAAATCACGTAGTGGGAGCTGGGCTCTGAGCAGCCGAGAGCGAGAGAGAGCGAGAGAGAGAGAGAGAGAGAGAGAGAGAGAGAGAGAGAGAGAGAGGTTTAGGTCATGTGCAGACTGAAGATACAATAGATCAGGGGCTTTGTCTCAGGAGTGCACATTTAATAACGTGGCATTAATGAAAAGTAACAGTTTACAACATATTCAAGAAATAGGAGCTCATTAATACCAATTTTAGAGTTGAACTTTAATAATTACAAAGATAACTGCATTGTGAATGTACATTTTACCTGACAAATGACTTTCACCAACCTGAAGATACAAAATAGTAAAGGTGCAGTTTCCAAGTATGATTACATTTATTCAGTTTCATTAATTTTAAATCAACGCAAACTCAGCCATTACTGCCATACAGTGTACAACTGTGGCACTACTTCAATCTGACAAGGCGCACCTTTAAAACGCCAAACGTTTTTCTATTCAAATTTGAATAATTTAACAGTAATGAAATTTAACAGTCAATTGGTCATTGACTGTTAAAAACTCATCCACCCAGAATGAGGTGAACTCTGGTCCACTTGGAAACGTGGGTCTCGGCTCACTTGCAAGTAAAGGAGGAACCCAGAGCTTGTCGGAACCTGAACGCCCAGGAACCCAAGCCTCCAGGAACCTGGCCCTCCAGGAAGCCGGGCCTCCAGGAATCCTGGCCTCCAGATACTCTGGTTTGAAGAATTCCATCGATTCTCAAATAAGGAAATCTGAGCCGAGGTTGGAAAGTTTGGATCCACTCGAGGATCTTTTGATGCCAAGCGTACGTTTTGCTCTGCAGAGGTGATTCCTGCTTCCTGTTGCTTCTGGCTGGTTGAACCAGAGACCTCGTCCCTCGGTTGTGGAATATATTTCCAGACTGAAGCAGGAGCAAAGACTCCATGACTCCACACGTCTGCACTGACTGTCGACGTGATGATGCTGCATGTTCTTTCCACGTCGCATCAGACCTTTGCATCAGTTAAGCAAACAGGCCCGCTCGCCTCCCCGGGCCCCTCGCTGCATGAATTAATGATGGCTATGAATTATAAATGCCGTGTACATATGTGCATTCGCTCCCATGTGTGCATGCAACACACAGCTGCATTTTATTTTTTCATTACTCCTCCATTATGAGAGCTGAGACGGGGATTTTCAGACGCGTATAAAAACTCACCCAATTTGTTATTGTCTTCTTTGGCATGCAAATTGCTTGTTGCACTCGCTGGGGAGGATGTTTTTTTTTTTTTTTTTTTTCCTTTCAGACCTTTCACAATTAGATTTGCACCTCGAGCAGCTTTCTTATTAAATTCCTTTAAATTATTGATTGTAATTAAATGGGGATTTCATCACCATAATGAATTAATGGCAGAGGAGATCACTGTGTCAATATTGGCACTTTGTCGGGCGGCGCAGCTGGATTTATGAAGGATGAACATATTAAGTAGGTGCTGTTGACGTGCTCTCTGGAAATGCTAATTCATGGCATGATGGAGTGTTTTGGTGCTGAGGGAGGAACAAAGGTTGTGACAGTGAAGGAAACACGAGGCTGTTGATGAGAGCAGCTCCAGCAAATCTACCGGATTAGAGCTGATCTTGTCGCCTAATGATGCTCTATTCATTTGATCCCATCTTGTTCTATTCGTTTCTTTCACTTTGTTTTCTAAGCTCTGCACAATAATTAAGGGCATTTATGTGTGGGGGAGTATTGCTTTATTATGAATATCAATTTTAGCACATTTTGATGTCTTCGGAAAGCCTGATTATTTTACTTTTTAACTGTGCCAGTGTTGTGATGAACATGCATTTGTGGGATGAGCAGCAGAGGTGTGTAAGGCTGTTGGCTGTGTTGAAACTTTTGAGGCACCAGGCCTCTCGGGGGCATAAATTTGTCAGTCATCACCATCGGTTGTGTAACCCTGCAGCCTCAAGCAATGTCAGCCTCAGCAGGATGTTCTCCAAGCTTCAGTCGCACTCGAATGCTATTGACTTCACTCCTACTTTGGTTTGTTTCTAGACAAGTGTTAAAATCAATGAGTAAATATGTTGACAGTATTGTGAGAATGTATATTTCTAGTCATTATAACATGTTTGCAGAGTTGCCATGACTGTTGTTCTGCTGGCATGTTAGAATGTAAACACAGTGTTGAAGTTTTGGGTTTACCTTTCATGGAGTTTAGCCAGAGATGGGAAACTTGGACTCCAGTCCCGATTTTATGACTTTTTGATTCGACTTGCATGAACTCTAGGCTCAGTGACTCCAAGACTTGGACTTGACTTGGCCCCTTTGACTCGACGCGTCATATCGAGTCATGCCATAATGACAAGTGTGATATATAAATCATATTCATTCCTACCGCCTGGTTTCATCCCATCCCAGTGACAGCCGCTGTCAGTCACTGTGAGGTACAGCCTGGCTGCAGCCTCACCTGTGCGCTGCAGCCACACACTATTAATTAACTGTTAAACACGTGTGGTGTGACACACGTGTTTAACGTGTTTCAAAACCTTGAATACAAGGATCATTTAGGTTTTCCGAGTGTATATTTGTCTGGTCAAGGAACCGCAGCGACTTTTTGCTATTTGTCTGGACCATGCTCTGGTTGGTCGAGCGCGGTGACGTCATCACGTCGCCTACTTCACCGGGTCATTTGCAGAGATGGCGTTTTGCATTGGAGATACTTTCTCTTCCTTTGCAGAATTAAAGACTCCTTTAATGCGCGCCCGGAGGGTGGTCAAATCCTCCCTACGTCTCAGAACATGGTGTCGCTTTGCAATCAATCAGCTGCGTCCGGCCCCCATCCGACCCTCTCACCGGGGGTCTCTGCGGGAACCGGGTTGCCCGGACGCGGCTGGGGCCGTGGCAGGCGCGCTCCCTGGGGTGCGCCTTTGTCTGGCGATAGGTTTCTTGGGTTGGGGCTCTTTATTATTCAACAACAAATACAACACCGAAATGTGACAAACAGGTCACAGCAACAGTCACGATCACCTCCAAAATCTGACATCTGGATTTTATCGCAGGTTGTATTTGGTCAAAGGCCATGACAATGATATCCTTGAACCAGTCTGACAGTGTGATGTCGGACCACCGATATAGAAGCCCAAAGATATTACAATGATTCAATATTGCGGTCGTCTGTTTGCTACGGGCCCAAAATCACAGTATGTAGTGGCTTTAAACCCCCCCTCCAAAACATACCGAGGTTTTCGATGGAATAGTATCTCTGCTTGCTGTCCACCCGGACCGTCTCTGCGTAGGGACTTCCCACTCCGTATCCAATGATGTATCCCCGGACCAGGATGTTGGGGCTGAGCGGTGGCGTCCAGGACATGATGATGCTGTTGGGCAGCGGCCGGACGTGGAGGGAGCTCGGCTGGTCGGGCACCTGACTCTCTGCCAAAACACCAAATTCAACAGTCACGTGACGAGAGTGCCACTACAGCTGAAAGCTAACCCCGGCAGTGGTCACGGGAGTGGGGACGTAGGGCAGCTGTGACGATCAAATGCTAACCCTGTTAGCTGTGTGTTAAGGCCTAACAAGCCCTGACACTTTGTGTTATTCCTCAGCATCAGATGAGATCAGATTAGCGTGCTCCAGGTCCTTGAGGGGAGACGCTTCATATCACTTTATTGAGTGATAATCCATTGAAATGAGATTTGCGTCTCCCTTCGTTTGAGCCCGGAAACACAGTTAGCATGGATGTGTTGGTTGTTTTTATCTTGGCTGCTCCCTGCTGACCAGGACATCCTGGTCCCAAGTCTCAGCCTCAGGTCACCTTTTCTTATTATTCTGCTGGAGATGATTGGAAACCTCAGAGCTGCCAGCCCGTTTCTTGTTGCTTCGGGCTGTTTGTTCCCTCGACTTCTCCGGATTAAAATATCACTTTTTTTAGGAATGGCTTAAATCACATCTGAGTATAGATGCACACATCTATGTACGGGATTAAAAATGTGTTTTGAATGCAGAATTTTTGCCAGAAAACCCGAAGATCATCGCTGATTTTGTCCACTGTGCTCATGGAAGGCAATGAAGCTGCTTCTCAATCCAACATCATTAAAGTGAGGAATGAAAGACGAACCAAAAATAGTTCAGTGTTAATGAGTAACTCAGACGGAGGCAGAGGTGAAAGAGTTTGTTTTTCTACTCGCACATCAAACTCCCTGACATCAATGAGCTTAAACATCTTTTGTCGCTGCTTCACAGCACATCGATCATCACTTCATCTGCATCCAGAAACTTTCAAAGCTTCTTCCTCTTCATTAATCTTTTCTACCCACATACATGTTCCCCCTTTGTTTTTACCGTCCAGGTCATTCTCCGGCGTCTCTGCAGTGAACCAGTCGCTACCTGGACCGGAACCGTTCACTGTCATGGCAGCAACCTGGAAACTGTACTGGCTGCCCTTCTCCAAACCTAGAGAGAGAGAGAGAGAGAGAGAGAGAGAGGATATATATATATATATATAGGTTTAGGTCATGTGCAGACTGAAGATACAATAGATCAGGTGCTTTGTCTCAGCAGTTAGCTAATTCTAAAGCAAAATCCTTTGTGAAACAGCAGCAGACAGTCGATGTTTGGATTCTGACTTGAGCTGAGTTTGTTAATTGTTGAACCCTGACTGGGAGCTGGTCTGTACCAGGGACTCAGCTCCACCTGGAAATACTTGTACGTGGGGTTTAATTTAAATTTAATGCCACTGATGCAGGATGAGGTTCACGTTTGAACCACAGGTAATATTGTATTTATTCACCTTTTATTTTACACCAATAAACATATAGAAGTGAACACACACACACACACACACACACACACACACACACACACACACACACACACACACACCTGCCACTGGGGAATGAATTGTGGTGCAAACAGATAAAGATAACATCAGTAAAAATAATGAAAAAGAAGATCAGTTTCATTTAATCCTGCAAACCCCAAATTGAAATAATAGCTTGTGGCAGATGCGTGTGCCTGCGTGCGCACACACACACACACCCACACAACCACACCCCCACACACACACACACACACACACACACACACACACACACACACACACACACACACACACACACACACACACACACACACACACACACACACACACACACACACACACACACACACACACACACACACACACACACACACACAAATTTTCATTGCAGATGCAGCTTTCTTTCTCGTCCTCTGAAGAAAAAAGAAATCATGACTGCTATAAAGACGGAGCGGGTTCATCGTATCACCCTCCCACACATATTTTCTTCACTCCGCAGACGATCCTTCATGTTCAGTCGATGCTGTCAACATCGTGTCATGTGCACTGAAAATATATGTGTGTTTTCTGTAAACCTTCACAGCAGTCA
>NC_137664.1:21590842-21618342 GCF_963422515.1 Blennius ocellaris | reverse complement strand
ACGGCTGATGAAATATTTAAATATTGAAGGAAAGTCGAGTGATCAGCAGACGGCTGTGTTGTCGCTCCTGTTCACAGACCCGTTCCTCAGTGCTGGGTACCGCAATGGAGGGGTGACAGAAAATTGTCGCGGGTGGTCGTGATTTTTTCCGTACCATCTACAATTTATTCCGGTGGGACCACGTGAAAATCCATCCCGTCCCCCGGTTTATGTTTACCTGCAGCAACTGCGGCAGATCATGCTTTTCAACGATCGGTCTGTAAAGTCACATCAGGTGCTGGAACTCCAGCACAGACTGACCCACGTTGCAACTACCACCATCTTCCAAGACTTACGGACGGCAACATTTGTTGTAAATCAAAACATGTTGTAATGGTTGTTTTTTTTTGTATTTTCAAGACTACATGTATAGTATATTCAACAACAGTTTGTTATTCTGTTTAAACTTTTAATTGGATGAAAATGTTTGTGCGTGTAACAATCAGAGGTGTAACAATTCACGAAGCTTGTCACGTTATTTAATTGACGTATTTATCCCCAAAAATTGTGACAGGAATCTTTTTATTATTTCTGTTAAATTCAATACTTTATTTTCTTATCATATTTTCAACACTGTATCAAATTAAACTTCTGTTTATTCCTGAGGCAGGTACAGTAACTGACTGTAAGGCACCAACTAAGACATATAAGTTCCTTATATGTATAGTTTATTTATTTTGAAAAAGGGTTCTCATCCATCAGAGGTTTTTTCCAGTGGTTCATAGGCAATATTTTTTACTACGTTTTTGAGCTGTCGTTAAGGCCTTTTCAACCACCAGGCCATGGAAATATTATGTTGTTTAAAACCGGTCCGCAGTGCAAAAAAAGGTTTGGGGAGCTTTGCTCTATGTCACCTCTTTGCCAAAATCTGAGACCACGTCTCGGCGCACCTGACCACTAACGGTTATCATGCGATGCATGACACAGAGCCGGAAAACTGAGGTCTGGGTAATCAGTGCAGTACTGTATTCTAGTTTGAGTGAACTCTCCAAACAGATGCCTGATAATCTGTGTCTGAGAGCTTATCTATTGATTCAGCTGCTCACTGTGTGTGTGTGTGTGTGTGTGTGTGTGTGTGTGTGTGTGTGTGTGTGTGTGTGTGTGTGTGTGTGTGTGTGTGTGTGTGTGTGTGTGTGTGTGTGGGTGTGTGTGTGTGTGTGTGTGAGAGAGATGGTGACTGGTTCTCTGAGGGGAGGGCCGCTTTGATTTACCAAAGCTCCTTGGGTCTGAGGTCCAAGATGGACTTTGTTGTCATTTGATTTGACCTGACATCTTGCGTCCACAGAGTGTGCGCCAATTATCAGGGTATCACACTGTTCAGCCTCCCTGCAGAACAACTAAGCATGGGCTAGGCTGCTGGGAATGAGACTCAGACTGCTAGTCACAGTCAGACGGAGGAGGAACAATGTGAATTTCATCCTGGGTGTGGAAAAATGGACCAGCTCTTCACAGATTATCAAGAGATTATGGGAGTTCGATAATCCAGTCGACATTCATTTTATACACTTGGACACAATCATGTCTCATGGGAGATGTTTGTGGAGCATGGAGTACCGAAGCCACTGCTGTGGCTATACGCTCCTCGTACATCCAGTGAGAGCTGTGTCCTTATACTTGGCATTGAGTGCAACTTAATCAAGGTGGGCGTGGCACTCTACCAGTGTTGTGCTTTGTCACCCCTTCTGTTTGTGATCTTAATGGAGAGCGGTACCTTTCCCAGGTGGAGGAGTTTAAGTATCTCAGAGTCTTATTCACGAGTGATAGGAGGAGGGGTCATGAGATCAGCCACAGGTTCGGATAGAGAGCTGCAGTAATGCAGTCACTGTACCGGACTGTTGTGGTGAAGAGGGAGCTGAGCTGTAAAACAAAGCTCTCTGTTAGAGGGGGTTCATCTGATTACGAAGGTCCCTGGTCTCCTCCCATTAGATCTTTATCAGACGTGTCTGAGTGGGAGGAGCCCCGAGGTCAGTCAAGGACTCGCTGGGGAGATTGTATCTCTGGTTTGGTCGGGGAGCAGCTTGGGGTCCCCCCAGAAGAACTGGTGGAAGTTGCAGGGGACAGTTAGTGATGTTGAGTTAGTGAAGAGCTGAGGTAGGGTATTTAATGTGGAGCTGAATGATATTTAACAGGGGAACTTTAGGAAAGAGAGACTGAAGGACTGGACACAATGTAAAAGTTCCGCTTGTTAAGTTCGCACTCATTTAAATTCATTCAAAGTTCTTTCTGGAACCTGAATGGAAATCATTGACAGGTAGAGAACAACATGTGTGATGAATGGAGGCTGAGCTCATGTGAAGCATACCGTCTGACTGGGTGGTGACGCTGATGCTGTCCGAGGCCGTGCCCGATCCATAGCGGTTGGTGGCCAGAATTCGTACTGTGTACTCGGTAAACTTGTTGAGGCCTTCCATCTTGTAGTTGAGTCCTGTCACCTCCACATTCTGGACAAAGACACAGAGGAGTGATTCCACTTGGACCTGGCAGACTGACTCAGGTTATACTGGATCATTTTCTTGGTTGAGCTACTGTCGGTTTAAACTGCTGGGAAACTGAATTCAATTCATAGGAGATCTGTGCTGGTCCCAGACACCTCTGAACTCCTGTGGAAGGTGCTGACCTGCTCTTTGCCAGATGGGCTCTCGGTCCACAGCAGTCGGTATCCGAGGACAGGGCCATTTGGAAGACTGGGGGGTTCCCAGCTGACCTGGACCGAGGTGGGAGACAGAGCCGTTGCACGGAGAGACTCCAACCTGCTGGGTACCTGGACTGTAGAGACACACAGAGACAAGACACCGTCAAATACTGCTGCTTCTAAATCACACATCTGTATTCCTGGGTGGGAACAATGACATGATTCCCAAGCTTCTGCAGTACTGTTTCAGTTTAGTATGGCAAAGTGGAGATATTTTTTTTATGGAAATCCAAATGAATCCAAAATAAAAAAGTATGAGAGGCTATTAAAAGGCATATGTATCTCTTGTTAGGAAACAAGAAAAAACGTTCACCATGTTCATGGTTGTGTTGAGATGAAGTTGTTGGCTCAGCTAAATACAACACCAACATTTTATAATCCAGAAACATGTTGTTTTCTTGAGATACTCATGTATCTTTTATGAGATTGGCTTTTTAAGTTTTAAGAGACATCAAAAATAATCAAAAACTCAGGAAGCAGCAGAAGGTTGTAGTTTGAATCTCACGCTGAGATGAGCATCATGATGCGTTTGAATTCCTGATATTTTTGAAGAATGTTTCTGTGGTCCTCCATAATAAAGTAAGCTGTGTGTGTGTGTGTGTGTGTGTGTGTGTGTGTGTGTGTGTGTCTCTCTCTCACGGTCAGGTTTGGTGTTGATCTTCAGGGGGGCGGAGCTCTCTCCAGGCCCCACGTGGTTGTAAGCGATGACTCTGAAGCTGTAGCTCGCCTCTGGTTTGAGGTTGGAGACGGTCAGCTCCAAAGACTCGGGCTCCGATACGTTCACCGACCGCTCCCTGACAGACAACAACACAACACTATGTGATATACAAGAACAACGAGATAAACAAGAAAACGCTGAGGTTATTCATAACTTCACACTATTTCAGTTCACCAAGACAGAAATAGAGTCAGCATGTAGTTACAACATTTTTAAACCGGCCAAGACGACTCTAAAGGTCCAACACAGAATGAAGTGAGAATGAAAGGATGAAGAATTGACTGAGGAAAAGGACACCTCAGAAGAAACATGCTGTTTATCAGAAAATCATCTCCACACACCTGAAGGTCACCCAGAGGAAACAAGAAAACTGTCTGAATACCACACACTGAATGTGGAGAGCTTGTCTCCATAGTGATGCATGGTGGAGGAAGCATCGTGGTGTGTGGCTTCTTTGATGCCTCAGGCCTGGACCTTTTTTCAGTGTAAAATGGACTCATTGACTCCTACAGTATAATATCAGGATGTCATTCCAGCTGAGGCCAACTTTTTGATGCAGATTTATAATGAACCTAATCACAACCGAATGTCTTCAAGTGAAGAATCCACGTGACCCAGTCGAAGTCCCTGACATCATTCAGACAACAGAGGCCCACAGTATACCACGAACCAGGACTTTCACTTCAGGAGGTAAATTCAGGGTATAACTCTGGGTTTTCTGTACTGTGTAAATCACCATGGTAACTGACTCTGAACCTCTAACCTGCTCTGGACCAGGTTAACGAGCATTAACGCTCCGCCTCCTCCAGATCTCTTGGAAAATGACCTGCCCATCCTTTGCAGTTCCTGATTGGTGCGTGGATCGTGAGAGGAGTTTTTTGTCATAGACATAATCCTTTTGACATAATACAATAAAACCTTGTCACTCAGGCTTTGAGCATGTTTTTGTTCTTGTTCTTGACTTGTGCCCTCAACTGTTTCGCCCCATGAGGGAAATGAAGAGGTTAATAATGATGGTCACGCATGACAAAACTGCAGAAACATGAATTTATCGAACACACAACTACTTGTGCCGTCACAGTGATGAATTAATATTCCAATACAAAACACACAAACACTGGCGGGCGGAACCTCAAAAGAACTGAATGAAAAAATATAAACTAAAGCAAGAGCATTGAGGAAACTCTGCCTGACATTTTCCTACCATGATAAAATGAAATTGAGGGATCACAGCAATATCCCTTTATGAATTACACTCGTTAATGTTAATAATGTATAATCTCACAAAGTTATGCATTGACAGAGTCGGCAGTTTTCAGTCAGCATGCCTTCCTGGGTTTTAGTCTGGATCATGACTTTAAATTCCTCATATTTTTGAAGCAGAATTCTGTGGTCCTCCGTGGTAAAGTAAGCTGTGCTGCAGGGTTTCTTCAAATTTGCGATTGGTCAGACGTTACAAAACCCTGCCTCTTTCATGTGAAGGCAAATTGATCAAGATGGGAAAACCCTGGGTTGAACTGGTTGGGTTAGAACCTCAGTAATTCAACAGATATCGTGAATGTCTGACTTTCTAAATTCAGATCATGAAGAGATAACCCAGGCAGGTTAAGCCTGGAGCTGTCAGGCTGAGGATGAGGAGGATGAGGAGAGGGTAACTTTTAATGTGTTATACCATTTATCTGCTTTATGATCCCAAAACTAAGTAAAAGCCATTGCAAAGTTGTAAAGTGTGAGGGGAAATCCTCAGCGACGAGAATAAAATGTAGTTGTTGGGGTTTTTTTTTCTTTCCAAAATATTACATTTTAATGTTACTCTTTCATACTGGAAACAAAAATATGCATGTGACATACTATACAAAAGTAAAATAATTATTCAAACATCAAAGAAGAATTTCCGGACAAGAATTAATCACATATATGATACTAGGGTAAAGTAATGTCCTGCTAAAAATAATTCTGAGAACATCACAACACCAACAACAACAATTTTATTGTATTGATATGATTAAAAAAATGGTTATTATGGTTTTTGATTTTAACAACCCTCTAGTTCTTATTGAACTGAATAATCAATAAAAACATTGTATCTACTTGACTTCACTGACAAACTGCATGGTTAGCATACTTGCCACATAGCAAGAAGGTCCGTAGAGTTTAAACTTGAAATTTAAATGTTGAGGCGATCCCCCTCTGAAACCACTGTGTTTAGAGCAGATTTTTCTTTTTTTCCCTGGTGTAACAGCTCAGATAATCACAGCTCTAATCAGCTGCAATCTGTGTAATCCCCCACTGTCTGCAGCTAATCCTCAGATTTACAGCACCTCTGCAGCCTCCGCTTTACAACTAATCACCAGATCACTGCCGGGACAAATCCAGCTGCAGCCATTAGCATGTTTCCCTGCAGCATCAGAGACACATGCTCCTGCTGGAGGTCACTGTGGACCAAGCAGCAGTTTAAATATGTCTCAATACAAAGATCCTGCTTGAATGCTGCTTCATTATGGTGAACACTGATGGAAGACGGGGGCGAAAATTCTCTTCATGCAAAAAAACCAAAAGACCATTGAAAAATGTCCCTCATTCAGACAGAAAAGAGAAGAAGCATGAATCCCACGCGACAAGGAGATGAAGCTTCGAGCAGGGGAGAGTTAGTGTGAATTATGCTCATCAGCAGGTTCAACATGCATGGGGCTTGATAAAGGGCGAGCACAATACACAGTGAAGTGAAGGTTCATGTCATTGTGCGGGAGTCTGGGGAACCTTTGTTTTCCAAGATCTGCGGGGGACATCATTGTGTGTGAGTGTTCGGCACAGATTAAAATCAACAGTGAAAGCAGCAGAACACGAGCACCCTGATCCTATTCAACCCAATGAATGGAGTGTCTGATCACTGTTTGTCTCCTCATGAACTTCACCTCCTCTCCCTGTCTGTGATGTCATTTAGCAAACCTCTTTCAGACATGCTGTGTTGAAACTGTGTGAGATGTGCTTTTATGTTTGGGTTCAACCTGTGTTTGAGTGATTTAACTTCTCCTGTAGTTTGTGTCACATTTCTGGTAAGTGGGACTGATTAAAATCTCCCACTGGTGATATGAATATCTTCACACTAATAGTTCTGATGAAAAGTCACCAACACACGCTGAAGAAATCCTTCAACATTCTTCACACCTGATGATCTTCCTCTTCAAACAAAATGAGCAGACTGAGGTGAGGTTCATTGTGTGAAATAATGAAGATAAAGACTAGATACTTCTTTAAGAAAAAGTACTTTAGTAGTGTGGTTGTGTGAAAGTAACTGTTTTGTAACTTTTGTTTAATAATGATCACATAGCTGTAATTGTTGTAGTGTTAGCCTTAGCATTAGCATTACTAAACTGAAGCTACATCAGTCAGAGGGCGGAAGATGATCTGGATTCTTCCTGGTATTATTTTTTCATGAAACCTCCTCATCCTCCTCCTCCTTCTCCTCCTGTTACTCTTCAACATGAAAACTTGATCAGCTTCGAAGAAGCTTTAAAGTAACCACAGAGACTTTTGTATTCTCTTACTGTCTACACATTTGGACTATAAGTTTTGCTCCTACGTTATAGCAGTGAGAAGAAAGCCATGCTGACACCTCAAACAGACAATTTGTCTGTCGTCAGATCAGACAAAGGAGTGCTGTTGATCGACAAGACTGTCGTGAAAATGTTTGGTCTGGTCCAACTCAAGTCGAACTGTTGGAGAAGAGCTTCCAGCACAAAGTATGGTGAACAACCATAACAACCGCTATGGTCGGAGTCACATCATGGGGCCACCGTAATACATCAGAATGTCACTGCATCACTGCATATAAAACTCTAAAAATCAATATCATGTTTGAAGCCATTGAAGCTCACTGGTAAAATCATTGACTCCCACACGGGAGACCCACGTTAGTCAATTTTAAAGACAGTTTTTTAAGTTATTTTTTCTGCCTATGTACATAACCATTTAGGCAACAATGCTCTTTCCTCTTTTTTTAATTATTATTTTTAATTCAGTTGAGAAGCTGCTGGAGGCTCCCCTGGTGGAGGTTCTGCTGGTTATCCGCTGCAGCGTCTCCTGCTGTATTTCCTCCAACACATTTAGTCCGAGAGGCGCCCCACAGCTTCTTGTGCATGTCGGTTGCAGACCACAGGCTCTGGGTCTCAGCCTCAGTCCGCTGCTTCTTTCATTTTGTTTCCATTGCGAATAAAAAATTTGCCATGGCTCTTCATTTCCAGCGGTCTCAATAAAATTGGTTCAACCATCATTTTGCCAACAAAAATAGACATGATTCCTTATTATCTTTGGGACAAAATAATAAAATACAATAACAGTCTGTCTGGCTTTAAACACACTGTGTATGTTAAGCCGAATAATGTAAACAATTTTTTAGAATAACAATAATTCCCAGAGGGTTTGTAGATTTTTCCACTTGTCGTTTGTACTTCCTGTCAGAGGAAGTACTTTGCATCTGAGCATGTGTACCTTCGTAAAGCACTTCATATCAAAAGTACCAGTGACATTTACAGAGGACAAAAATTAACACAGAAAATAATGAGTATTATAATATATGCTAAAAATACAGAGACCTTACGAATAGCAGTCAGTCTCAATTACCTGGGTGAGACAATTTACAATTCCCTGCAAAAGTCTCACAACACTGAGTGAAATATTTCTATTTTCTTTATTTCTCTGGTTTTCTTTCTTGATCTCTTGATCTGTCTCAATATTTTTGTCAATATATTTCCCCAAAGTCATTACAGCTCCAGCAGCACCTGTCATCCTCGCTCTCCCCGAGAACCAACATCCTTTCTCCTGCAATCTCTCATTGTTTTCGCCCTCCGTCTTCCTCCTCTCTCATTTTCTCAAAGTTATTAGTGCTGACAAAACCCATCTCTGTATTTTTCTCCAAGTCATTACAAGTGACAAAACCTCTGCCTCAGTTCCTTCTCCAAGTCATTACAACTGACAGAATCTCTTTTTCCTTCCATTTCGTGACAAAACTTGAGTGGCCTTTTTGTGTTTGGTGCAACCATTCGAAGTCCTAAAACTCTGGATCGTCTCTGAGGTAACAAAGCTTAAAAGCCTGGATGTGAAAGCCTTCAGCTGGAGCTCCAACTGTCAGAGGTTACCATTTAACATCAGCCGGGGACCCGCCAATGTGTCACCTCCAGCTTTCTCTTCTAAATGTTTGGAGCTGCTGCGAGCAGCAGAGCTGTGAAAGACATTTTGTCTTTGGTGTACAGTTGGTACAAAACTCTTTTTCACTCACTTCTTCCAGATGCACGGCTAAAGATTTCGCACTTTGGAGTCACAAGTTCAAGTCTTTAGCATATTCCTTCTTATATATTCAGCCACGTTGTTCAAGCGTTTTTATTTCAGACCAAAGACATCTCAGCATGTCCTCACTGGGTGTGAATGCTCCGGCTCACTTTCGTACTTCCCGGGGAAAAACTGTGAATGGCTTCAAGCAATCGATGGCATTGTGTTAAAAAAAAGACTGCAGACCTGCTCTCCAGTCTCATTACTGTGAAGTCAGATACAGTGTCTCTGTTCGGAACAACATCCAGTTCAGGAAGCTTCAGAATGAGTGATTTCCAATAACGTCTGCTTCAAGCATTTTGTCTTTGACAACGAGCAAATCAGATTGAGACAGAGCAGACAGAGGCAGAGCAAAGCCCGAAGCCTTCCTTGTAATCTCTGGCACCCCCTCTTTAGGGGGTCCAGGAAAACTTCCAGGCTGGAAATCACTGCCTCATAAAGTAATCTAATGACGATGTCAAGGTAAATACAAGGAAATAAACAAACCAAAAACCAAAAGAAGTCCCGTCTTACCTCTCGACTCCATCCTGAGAGTAGTACACGCCGTACGTCTGCACGGCTCCTTCGGCCTCCTCCGGGGGGCGCCAGCTGAGTCGGACAAATCGACTGGACACTAGGACAGGGACCAGGTCGCGGGGGGCAGAGGGGAGGGCAACGCCCGGGCTGGGGGACACTGGTGGGGGATCAGAGGAGGAGGAGTAAGTCAAAGGGGTGCCAGAAGGAGCAGGTGGAGGAGTGCGAGGAGGGGGGTGCAGTGTGTGGGCGGGTCTATATAGACTGGGTGTGGCCTCTGTGAACATTTTATTGAAGGGGAGAAAGGAGAGTGGGAGGGGGTGTTGGGTAGGGGTGGAAGCAGGACAAGGACGACACGGTGGTGGTGGTGGTGGTGGGGGGGGGGGGGGGGGGGTGCAGCAGGTGGGAATAAAAAGAAATAAACGTAAAGAGCAAGGGATGCATGAGATGAGCAGATCAGGAACGGAAGAGACGTGAAAGAGACAAGAAGAAAAAAAGGAGGAAGCAGAGTGGTGAAGAAGATCACAGGTAAGAAGAAAACACGGCAAAGCATCAATACACAAATCAGTCTGCATGTGGAGGGACAGCGCTTCACTATCCTCGACGCTGAGTGACAGAGTGGAGACAGGTAATGTGGCGGTGTGAGGTATTCACAAAACACAAATGAACACAACATGAACAAAACATGAACAAAACACAACCATGAGATGAAGTTGCCTGAAACTGTCCTGCTAAATTATCTTGAAATAAGACGTAATTTAGAATATTGAGATCTTACAATCAACAGGGACGACTTATTTTGAGCTTTTACCATTTTTGTACTCAAAACATGATCATTTCATGATTGTTACAAGATATTTAGAATGCATTGTCAAGTCCCTCTCTCTTGCTCAAGTGGGACATTTTGACTAAAAACAAGACGAATAAACTTGGCAAGATGTCGATGTCGTTGTTGCAGTGCAAGGATGTGCAAGGTCACGTCATTTTATAGTGTTGAATTAGAGCATATAAATGAAGAAAACTCCAATCAACCCGACTGGCCTTTAGCACACAATGAATCCTTTGTGTCCATCGTCCAGAGTTCAAAAATACAAGGTGGAGTGGTTTAGGGATGTATTAAAATCAGGATGAATTTTATGATTGAAACAGTGACGTGAAATAAAAAATAAAAAGGAAAAAAGAAATGACTCAAAAACTCAATTTCCTTGTAATCACGTTTCCAAGATATCCCTGTAACTACAGCTAATGTCTCTTTAATTACTTGGCGCTCGGCCGACTGCTCAGTGTTTGGAATGGAATCTTCACCTTCTTTCTTTATGGTTCACATTGACGTCTAATCACAAAACACCCACAACTTCTGCCTCGGAAAATGCGTCACACACTGACGGCTATATTTTCTCCCACTGACCCGGTAAGAAAGGCTTTGTACTGTTCTAACATCCCCAGCTTCAACAACGACACGAAAAAAAAAAACGAAAAAACTCAAGGCTCTGTGAGTTCAAACCAACTGTAAAGAAGCTGCTCTCAGGAATATCCAAAAAAAGACTCTCAAAAAAACATCCTTAGTACCATAAATATGTGGTATGAGTATCACATTATCTTCTTACAACAGAGCAGCTTGACCTGAACATGCTGGCAGAAAAAACTCTCTGAGCGACTGTGAAAAAGCCCTTGAACATATAAATAACTGCCTTGTGAATCCATACGCACACTTAAGCTGAACTTCATCCTGAGTGAGGCACAACGGTATGTTGGACTAGGAATAACCACGACTGCAGCTATATCTTTTAATTCAAAGAAGTGAAGCCAAATGACGAAACGTCTTTGTCTTATTCAATATTATTTCAAAAACCTAAGCCGATTAATTTTTTTTCAGAGATAAATGTGTGAAATTTTGACAGCACAGGTTCAGTGAAATGTCACAAAAAAACTCAAATGTGTTGGTGGGAAAGCCTTTGAACAGGGTTTCCACAGCATTTCTTGACGTGGCACTTTTCAGCATCAGGTTTTCTCCACCCTCAGTGTCGCTGTGATGCTAATGCTATGTTTGCTAACAATCGGGTATGAAGCTCGGGGTGCACACACCACGGACAACTTGTCCACAAAAAGGCAACCCTGGACAACTTGTCCGAAGCAATTCAACAGAGCCATATGATACCATACTAAATATACATGGACGTATACTCAATATATAAAATATAATTTTAAATAACAACACGTAAAAGTACATTGTACAGGATTTATGTTCTCAAAAATATGAAATCTCATTTCTCACACACACACACACACACACACACACACACACACACACACACACACACACACACACACACACACACACACACACACACACACACACACACACACACACACACACACACACACACAGTTTATGCCAACGGTGCCAAACAGTCAGCAACACCACGCCCAGTTCTAACACCCTCAGTGACACGAAGCAACAGAGAATTGTTAGGAGGAGGAGACGGAGGAGGAGGAAGCAAGCAAAGGGGGAGGAAGAGGAGGAGGAGGAGGAGCAAGAGGAAAAAGAGTAGGAGAGGATCATAGAGGAGGAGGAGATGGAGGAAGCAGACAGATGGGGAGGAGGAGAGGAGAAGAGAGGAGGAGGAGGAAGAGGGAGAAGAGCAGGAGGAGAGGATCAGAGAGGAGGAGGAGATGGAGGGAGCAGACAGATGGGGAGGAGGAAGAGGAGGGGAGGAGAAGAGAGGAGAGGAAGAAGATAAGCATGCGTGTGTGTGTGTGTGTGTGTGTGTGTGTGTGTGTGTGTGTGTGTGTGTGTGTGTGTGTGTGTGTGTGTGTGTGTGTGTGTGTGTTGTGAAACACAGCAGGAGGACGAGGAGGAGAAACAGAGCAGCGTTAACACACCTCCTCTCATGTGTGTGAGATGAGAATTGAGAGTGTGAAGGTGGATGGGCTGCTGCTCGCTGACCCGGCTGGAACAGCCCAATAACGGCCCCATCCACTAAATGATGGAGTCACACAACACACAGGAATAAGTGCTGGAAATAACACTGCACACTGATACCTGCAGACACACACACACACACACACACACACACACACACACACACACACACACACACACACACACACACACACACACACACACACACACACACACACACACACACACACACACACACACACACACACACACACACACACACACACACACACACACACACACACACACACACACTGCTCTGCATTTATATTGTTTCTCATGCCTGGATGATCTTTGGTCGAGTTTTCAGCTCTATATGAATGTTTTCATTCGGAGAGAGGAGGATATGTGTCTCAGAGAACAACATGGTTAAAACAATACGCGGTGTGATATGTTTCTTTTGATTTTAGAAACACACACGATAACAAAGGCTTTTCATTCAGACATGACAGCTACTTATTTCAGCAATGCCTTGTTTTGTCCGCGTTGTGACGACTGAATTGTGAGTGAGGCTCATTTAGAGACCTGGGTCAGATGCAATGTAGGTCAGCGTGGAAACCACAAGAAAAGATTAGATTAATATCTCCAACGTTTCCCCTGAAACCCTCAGTAGTGCCTCCATATGCAGCTGTGGACCTCCGGACCAATCTCTGATTTGACAAAACATCAATCACTCTTCATGTTTCCTACAGTCTAATGCAGTACAGAACACTCTGGACTGGTCCCTTGTCCATCACACATCCAACACAACCACACACGCTCACATTCACACCTATAGCAGCAACTTCGTGCCACAAACTAACTTCACAGGCATGTTTTTTTGGACTGTGGGAGGAAACTGGAGTAACCGGAGGAAGCCCACGCACACACGGGGAGAACATGGAAACCCCACACAGCCTCAGACAGGTATCTAACCACTCCTCCACTGTGCAGCCCTACTTTATTATTCCAACTGAGAAACTCTTCGTTATTATTTGCTGCTAGCCGGAAAGCTCCTGGTTTTATTTAAAATACTCAAATGTCAACAAAAAGGATGCACAAATAGTCCAGTTTCATCTTGCGTGGGCTGGAATTGGTAACACAACGCTATAATAACCTTTGAATTTACTCTTGAAAGGGTTTCTCTCGTTGTGGCCACAGTGTACGGGTTGAATTTAGAAAGATCGCATTTTTAGTACTAAAAACGAGAACAATCTCAACATAAAGTGAATTTTAATGAAACATTCTGCTGGAAAATAAAGTGAAATGTGAAAAAAAACAAAAATCCTATAAATCCTCTATTACCACCTTGCTTGGTGGTTTCTGAGGCTGATTGGAGCTTTTAGCGGCCGGTTCTGGTTCACGAGCCTCTTGTTTGACTAAAGTAAACTTCACAGCAGCTCCGAGCTTCAAGAGGCCGTCCCTCATTAAGGTACATTAACGGTTAAAACCTCTTTGTGATCAAATATTTCTCTGCTCCTACTGTGCTCCTCGTAAGAGGTTCTTCTGTACACACAAGTTAGACGTCTTTCAGGAAGGTGTGCGCTGGTTTTTCGCCCGTCTTTTTCAAAGATGGACCGTCCGAATGACGTCTGGAGGCTCGCTGCTTATAACTGAATGGTGCTGCTGCAACTTCAACTGGTTTTAACAGCAAAAATAATACTGCCTTTCAGTCTGTTCCACGGAGCCAATGCTAATGGTTAATGGTTTTCTCCTTCAAGACTCTCTCGGTCCCGACCTTGTTGGAAATGAAGCTGAGCAACTGCAGCAAACCAAGGTGATCCACGGACCAGCCTGAACCCTCCCGAGGGCCGCACATTTGACACCTCTGACTTATGTGTCTGCTTATTGTTTGTTCCACGGCTTTGATGTACGACCACAACCTGAGGATCAGGACTGGCACTGGCACTGCCTCTCACGCACTCCCGACACGCCTGCTCACAAACAACGAACACACAAATACACTGCAATCAAATGAACGCTGCTGGTGGCTTGCTCAATCTGCTTCGCGTTAAGTACAGCCAATACATGTGGACAATGCTCTGTGCGTGTGCTGTGAGCTCCACTGGATGAGCTCAGAGTGACAAGGAGTGCTGTGACCACACCATTAAAGCTTCTTGCAGTTACTTAATTAAACTTCTTTTGGATTTGGGAAATGTACGTTCATGGCACTGAAGAACTCTGAAACAAACACAGAATTAGAGCAGCCGGGCCTCATCTGTCACACCTGATATATTCTGAGAGCTGCCAAGGCTCCAGACTCCCTCCAACTGAAATCCATTGAGTTGAAGTGAACAGTGGGAAGTTTGCTCAGCACATCACAGGGCCAGGAGCTATTCCTACAGTCTGATGCACAAAGCCAGTATAAATACATGAAGGGGAGCTGTGATATGCAGAATACATGCAGGCCGACGCTTTCTCCTCCACGATGTAGCGTCTGGCCTATAAATATTCTACATCTCTCTGCACACACACACACACCTGCTCTCTCTGTCTTTTTAACCTCCATTTATGCAGGAGAAGAAGCTGCTGAGCTCACTCACTCTCATTCACACCACTGCTTTCTCTGCTCTGCACTCAATTTCAGGCCTCATTTCAGCCAGCTGCCATTAAAAAACACACACACACACACACACACACACACACACACACACACACACACACACACACACACACACACACACACACACACACACACACACACACACACACACACACACACACACACACACACACACACACACACACACACACACACACACACACACACACCTACCTTTCTGCCCTCCAGTTTTAAATTCCTGTAAATGGATATTTATTCCTGTAAATCTCCACTGATACGGTTGACTGGGTAAAATCTCTGCATCTTAAGTAGATACATATGTGTGTGTGTGTGTGTGTGTGTGTGTGTGTGTGTGAGAGACCCGGGTGACCTTCAGACGGAATCTGTCTCTAATTGCAGGAACCTGAGGCTGATAACAGAAGTAGCCTGAACAATTTTAAACCTGTTTACCACCGTCTGGTGTTTTTATTCACAAGTGGTCTTCACCGTTCGAACCCACATGTGTAAAAAAAAATAAATCTACCAACAATGAAGGCATTCAACACAAATCTGTTCCCGAACCCGTCATCGAGCCCCCTCTATGCACCGGAGTCAAAAATGTCCCGCTTTAAAACTGCTGCTTCAAATACCTATCTTTTTGAAATGTATTTATTTAAAACACAGAAGGTTTTTACTGTGTACAACACTCTGAAGAGCTCATTAATTATGTGGATTCTCTCTGAAGCTAAAGCAGCCGTGGCAGCATGGAATAATATTCTGACCTGCATGTCCAAGTTCCAGCAAGACTTAGTGAAGGTCTACAGTTTACATGGACTGCACACCTAATCAATACACAATATTATATCTCATATGTGGCGGCAACAAAGAAAAGGAACTGCACCAATGTGAAGAGTAAACAGTTCGACTCAGCCTTCAATCTTTGAGAATCACACAACCATCGTGTGAAACAGAAGAAATGAGAAGCAAACACTGTATTATTGAAATGCAGAGTCTGTGGAAGTCTTCATTGTTAAAAAACATTAAAACCATCGTCATTAACTTATAACAACGAATTGCATTTGACTCATTGGTACGGTGTGTGTGTGTGTGTGTGTGTGTGTGTGTGTGTGTGTGTGTGTGTGTGTGTGTGTGTGAGATTTCCAGTAAAAGCCGTGGGTGTTTTTCTGCGTTGTTCTCTGCACTCCCAATGTTATTACAGTGAAAGCAGGGGTCACAGGACACGATGCAGACTCTGAGACCATCATCAGTCCTGAAAAAGCCCCACCATGCACCGAGGTGACCCCGGAGAGTCGACCTGCTCAGCCTACTCATCCTGACACGGTCTGGACTGCCCAGTAATAATCCAATCTCACACATCTCCTTCCTTTAAAATCCATCTGTGCTGGAATAGCACCACATCTCACACCAGGGGCAAAACATGCACGTGATACAACACTGATCAACAGGGCAGCAGAAATCATCAGCGAGCTTTGAAATGTGTTTTCTGTTTGAATATGTAGACAAGCTTAATCTGATCATGCATTAAACCAGTCAGATAATACAAAGAAGTCATGATCTTTGTAAACACCAGAAGTACTGACAAACAGCACATTTCTCTATTCACATATTCCATTTGGTGGACACATCAAAGACCGAAAGACAAACACACTATATGAAATTCATTTATTCTCTGCAGCGCAACACTGTGAGGAATCTCTCCATGGGCTTGTTAAACTATTTCCACCCATCTTCTAGACCGGGGGTCGGCAACCTTTAATGCTCAAAGAGCCATTTGGTCCCGTTTTCCACTGAACACAACACCCAAAGAGCCGCACGCATTTTATTTTGATAGTCCTACCGCAGGCCATACCAGGACGACACGACACACAAAACCTTCTTCACTGCTGGTTGACAACTTACAACTAATAAACTAAACTACATGAACTAAGAAAACAAAAACAAAAACACAACACAATTATTACCAACACTACAAACCTAACATAACCCCAATAATTACATTTAAAACACGACAAACAGAAACTCCCACAATGCATTGTAGCTATCAGCTCCTTTATTGCTACACATTATTAAAATGGAAGATAAATGTGGGAGATGTGGATTGTTAGAACCATGAGTGTGATGGTGTGTCTTTAATGTCCTGTAGTTGTTGTGTAACTCACTAGAATGTTCCGTCACTCTCAACAAGTCTGCAATGAACCTCCCGGAATTGTCGGCGCTCCGCAGCGCAGCGCTTTTACTCGGAAAGGTACAGGAAGCTCCCAGCTTCAGATACCTGTTGAGCCGCTGTCATGACCTGCAGCCGCTATTCTACGTTCTTCATGTCATTATTGTTGCGTAATGACGTTACATCACTGCGTAGTTGACAACCGGCCTACAATTTACCACACTTTGTAGCGGGACTGCGCTCTGGGTGGCCTGGCCTCCTTACGTCCCTCTCTGGGTGGCTTTGCCTCCTTACGTCCCTCCAGGATGAACTGCAGTGGGACCGAGGCTCAAGGAGCCGCAGTGGAGGGACCAAAGAGCCGCATGGCTCCGAAGCCGCGGGTTGCCGACCACTGTACTAGACCCATTCATCCTCTTTAGGCTGACTGGGCGCTGGCGTCAATCCCAACTTACTATGGGTGAGGGAAGGTTCACCTGGACAGGCGAGGACAGGTTCACCTGCACAGGTGGGGGCATCAGTCCATCACAGGACAAAAGAGAAAAACACATACACATTCACACCGAGGGGCAGTTTAGGGATACCAATTCACCTCCTATGCCTGTTTTTGGGAGGAATCTGGATATCCAGAGGAAACCCACACACATGTGGGGAGAACATACAAACTCCACACAGAACCACTGCACCACCATCAGGTTATTCTATTCTACTTGTAGGCTCTCAAGGCAATTAGGACTTTAAACAGCAATCAGACCTGTCAAACAAAAAAGTACCTTTATCAGAAGTGTCAAATATTTTTGGCCCTGTAACTAAATTGTCTGCTCAGAAGGTTCGACCCGGCCAGGGTGAGGACCGTATATTGACAACATCCTGTTAATGCTACTGTTCCCAAAATATTTCACTGGCATACAGACATAACATGAACTGAACCTCTCATTGCACTGCGATAACTTTAAATATTTCAGAAAGACAACACATGACACAGAGGATCATATCTGAGCTGTGTGAGTGATTGTATGCAAGTATGCTGACACCTGCAGAAATCCAGAAAAGTCTTCGCCACTGTCAGTCTGCATAGAGAATTCAAGCATATCATTTTATACCAAGTTTTATTTTTAAAGAAAGGATGTGGGTGGGAAATCATGAACTTTTTCAACATGTCAACTCAAACTTCTGGGCTCGGAAATGAAGGAAACCATTTGCAGTGTTTTATTGGTTAGTGTGCTTGAATGTCACTGGTTTGCTGCTGCATGTGACCTCTGCACTGTATGTGACCCCTACATGTGACCTCTGTATGTGACCTCTGTACTGAATGTGACCCCTACATGTGACCTCTGTACTGTATGTGACCCCTACATGTGACCTCTGCATGTGACCTCTGCACTGTATGTGACCCCTACATGTGACCCCTACATGTGACCTCTGTACTGTATGTGACCCCTACATGTGACCTCTGCATGTGACCTCTGTACTGCATGTGACCCCAGATGAAATGTGTTGTACTCTGAGAGGAGAAAGGTTAAAAACAGGAACATTGTGTTCATCACGGTGGAGGAGAGAGACGTTTCCATGCGACTCTTGTCTCTTCCTGTGGTTGTCTGATCCATCACGTCACATCATAGTTTACATTCAGAGCCTCGCGTTTTCAATTTCTTCCGTAATAAAGCCATTTTTTTACTCCGCGTGAAGAAAAATTTTGGAAAAGCAGCGAGAGGAGAAAATGAGGATGAGTTTCCGATGAATGCAGTGAAGCTTCAGCCTGAATGTAACATGTGCTTGTAGGAAGAGAAACAGGATGCTTCATTGTCTGTGACATTAGAGCGGAGTGAAATCTATTGGGTGGTCTGGATACTGCGCACAGTGCTGCAGTCCTAGCCACTTTCTCTGAGAATATCTGTGCGGTAAGTGAAGTCTGGTGAATGAGCTACATAACCGCCGCCCTACGTGAGCCGGCATGAGCAGCAGCCCCCTGAGACTCATCCATTACCCTGCATAAACAAACACACACATGCATGAATGAGCAGTCATCTGCAGTTATCCAGGAATTATCTGCTGCCACCCTGGACAAACAGCTCCCGATGACAGTCAGCCAGGAATAATCTACTGACATGGACGAACAAGCACAGCCTGCAGACTTTCAGGAAGTACCACCAAGGTCAGCCCGCCGAGGAAACATGCCGAAACCTATCAAATGCAGAAACCTTACAAGTGAGCCTCAGCCTCCGCATCCATTGAAATATCCACGATCCTGAGTAATAAACATCTGTCCAGGTTACTGCCACAGCTCAGACAGATGATGGCTGTAAAATGGGATCTGATTGGGGACACCGTGCAAGTCTAATTTAGATAAAACGTCCACACATGCAGAGTGTTTGGCACTGAGTCTCCGGGCGCAGACGCCCAGCCAAGAGACTGAACAGGTCCATCACAGTTGAATAGGGCTGATTTACAAACAAATCCTAATTTGTAAGTAGAATAAGAAAAACACAATATATTGTGTTTGCTAATAAAAGTGATGTGGAACCGGCTGAGGGAATGTCTCCGCCAAGAGAATAGCAACTCCTCTGCTTTTGACATCTCCTTTTTAACATCAAGAAATCAACACCATTGCAGGTGTTTAAATTAATCCAGATGAATGAATCTTAAACTTCTCCCAGTGTTTTGTGGGATCTGGAACACGCAGCCTGTAATCTATGAAGACAGATTTATGGTGTGTTATCTACTCCTCAGCCAGTCCTGTCAGTGGAGCAGTATGCAGCTCTTTGCTTGTCAGCGTGTGGCTCTTCCATCCATCAATTAAAACCAGTGGTGTGCGGCTCTTACAATCCATACATAGTTGACTTGTGACGTCATATATCTGGACTTATTGCCGACATCCATCATTTATTGGTTCCAGCAAATGTAACAAACATTGACAAGCCGCTCTTCACTCAGTTTGCGTCACGGTTGAGTAAGTTTGAATGGCGATACTTGGGCGGGTTGGGCTGGTTCGAACGTACAAAGGCAAATAAACAAAGGCTCGGGCACATAGACACTTTCAATACGCCAGTATGGGCCAGGTACGTGAAGAATTTGGTGGATTAGACCCCGATACACAGTTGAGAGCTGGTCTAGTAAAGTTCAGGCTTCAATAACTCTTCAATGAAATGTCATAAGTCCACCAACAGTTCCTCTTTCCTATCTGTGTGACGTAGACAATATGCTACAAGCTAATTTTTATTGAAAGTAGTTGTCTTTGGAGCGGCGGAGACAAAATTGTTCTCTATGATCAGCCGGCTGTGCAACCAGGGACCGTCCGTCTAACTTTTGGAACTCCATATGAACGTGAATTGATTTTCATTTTATCATTTCATGTTAGTGGACATGTTAGTGTTTGTAAGGCCACATGTGTAAGATGTGTCTCTTTGTAGTACCACATTAATTTCTGGGACTCTTCGTCTCTGACTGGTTGGCCACAACAACAGTAGATCAGCTTCCACATCCGTGTCCACAATGCTGACGTTGGACCTGTTTGAATGAATCTGGAACGAATCTCAGGCCAGTCGCGATGGAAATATTAGCATGTCCTCTACTGTTGATGTTTTATGGGGACCCCATTGAGGAGCCCGAGGCTGTGGGCCTCTAAAGACCTCACGGTGTGGTTTGTAAAGTCATGTTACAACTAAACTAGAGAAAGTTGACGCTTATCAACCTGTTTGTTCTCCTTTTTTCAAAATGAAAATCAATATAAAAAGTGCTGAATCGTAAAGCAAAATCGAAAATGGAATTGTAATTGTGATCATAAAAATATTATCAAGTGCTGTCCCTAATCAGAGGACAGCTTGGGTCAGTGTAAAACCTTATCAAGTCCTGCGTTCTGCGTCAAACAACTGATGGGTAAACAGTGTCCATCACGTCACCTGTCACTGGTCATAATGAAGTGGCTGGTCTGGAGGGTCATCCTGGGAAATCACCATTCGACTGAAGGAAACACACACGCACACGCGCACATGCACACGCACGCACGCACGCACACACACACACACACACACAGTCTGTATGACCTTCCGCTGTGTGATCGATAAAGGCCGACGTCGCAGAAGCATCAGCACTATGACGGAGGAGAAGATAAACATTTTTTTCCGTTTCTATGTGAAGGAAGACGGAGTGGGGGAGCTGATGAGAGATGGAGACAGCCCCACATGAAGGAAGGATTATTGAGGAAACAAATGAAAGCAGTGAACCAAAGTGCAGCATTAAAAACAAGTAATTATTTGTGTCTTTGTTCTCATAAAACTGCGGCACAGTAATTGCTGATATCCTTCTTTCTGCTGATAGTATTAATTTACTTCTAAAATGTGTGTGTGCCACACTGATATGGAGTGCCTGGCTGTAAATAAGAAAGAAAATCAAACTTCTGAAACTTCTCACTGTCAGTCTAACTCACAATGGAGGATCTTTAACCCCAAAAGAAGAAAACACACACTTGATGATCCTGATACGTTGGAACATGTTACCTGCCACAAAGAGAACATTTTCAGATTTAATAATGGGTCATAAGTGTTGAAAACAACTTCATGAATTCAGTTAAGTTGCCACATTGTCTTTGTTGTTCCTCTTGTTTATTGTAAACAACAAGTGAGCTGCTCTGTCACAAACCACATGAACGACGTCCAGCTGGACCCCCTGCTGGGCCAAGTTTTAATCCTGGTCTGGTCCTCTTTGAGGACAACACCAGATCATCAGAGATTATAGACACCGGAAAGATCCAGGGAAGAAGAGGAGGAAGTGGAGGAGGAGGAGGAGCAGCAGCAGCAGGAGATGAGGAAGATTAGATAATGACAGGAGAAGGAGGAGGAAGAGGGGCAGCATGAGATGAGGAAGAGTAGAGAGGGACAGGAGAATGAGGAGCAGCAGGAGAGGAGATGAGGAGAACAGCTGGAGAAGGAGAATAAGAGGAGGGGAGGAGAGGAGAAACAGGAGATAAGGAAGAGAGGAGGAAGAGAGGAGGAACATAAAAGGAGAGGAGAGCAAGAGAAGAGGAGGAGCAGGAGAGGAGGAAGAGTAGAGATGGAGAAGAAGACATGAGGACAGAAAGAGGAGGGGAAAGAGGAGGTCAGCAAGAGTAGAGAAGGAGAGAAGGAGGAGAGGAGAGGCGAGCAAAAGAAGAGGAGCAGGGGAAGTAGAAGAGGAGGGAGAGTAGAGGAGGAGAAGAGAACAGGAGGAAGGTTGAGCAGCAGATGTGAGAAGGACAGGGGGAGGAGAAGAAAAGAGAAGAGAAGAGAAGGAGAAGGAGAAGCAGGAGAGCAGGAAGAGTAGAGGAGGAGAAGAGAACAGGAGGAAGGTTGAGCAGCAGATGTGAGAAGGACAGGGGGGAGGAGAAGAAAAGAGAAGAGAAGAGAAGGAGAAGGAGAAGGAGAAGCAGGAGAGCAGGAAGAGTAGAGGAGGACAGGAGGAGGAGGAGCAGGTAATCTGGACATGAGAAGGTCTTCCTCTTGAAGGTCATCTCTTTCACCTTCAATATAATTCCATGAATCCTGGAGTCACACTGGAAAAGGTGTAAGTAGATAAATCTACACTGAGGTATTGTTGAAAGATGGTTTTGTGTGACATTTAGACAAACTTTTTGTATCACAAAACAAAACAAAGAAAATCTTTTCAGCAAGTACTTTCACATTCTGCCTCAAGTCAAGGAAGAAAATGGACAAAGTGCTACAAACATGTCATTTGTTCTATATATAGATAAACACAAAGAGCAGAATCACTTTAATTAAATTAAATTATATGTCGGCAAAGCTTCATTTGTTAACATTCTATTTGGCTCGACTTCTTTCAAACTCACTGAGTTTGACAATGCTGAGTTTCTCTCATTGAGTCGTGTGTACATCAAGGTTTACAAATGTCTGTTGCTGTTTGAGGTTTTGCAGTTTGGAGAGAGAGTATTAATCTCCCAGTGACCTGGTGATGATGATCAAAGCTCTTGTGTGTGTTGCCATGAGGCCGCTCTGCAGGGGGTCTTAAAGACCACCGCACCACATGCTCCCCTTGAGCTTTGTTGAATCACTCCTGATTCCGATTTTTAATCCTGCGCGATGAAGAAAGCAGTGTTTGGTCTCGGTGGACATGAAGGTGTTCGGCTGAAGACACTCTGGTCACTAAGAGTACTCACACAACCCTGTTTGATCCAGGCCACAGTTCTCTTCAGGGACTTTCTGGAGAAGTTTGCATTGTTTGGGTGTCTGTGAACCCTCCCCTGAACTCCGCTCCAGATCAAGCAAGGGAACTCTGGTGCCCTTGAAAACATGGGTCTCAGTTCTCATATCTGGAGACTTTCCAGTGAGTGGGGTGAGTCCGTAGGTACTGGGGTCCCCTCTAGTACCCTTGTCCACAATATTTCAATTTATAACTCCCTTGGAGGATGGCATGAGGAAGGAATGATCTCCTCAGTCTGACAGTGGAGCAGGACATCGACAGCAGCCAGTCACTGAAGCTGCTCCTTTGCCTGGAGACGGTGCTGGACAGTGGATGCAGTGGGTTGTCCATGATTGACAGGAGTCTGTCCAGTGCATGTCATTCACACACTGATGTCAGACTGTCCAGTTCTGTGCCTTCCTCACTATTTTGTCCAAACATGTGGCGTCCTTCTTCTTGATGCATCTGTGTTTGCAGTCCAGTCCAGTCTGTCATCCAACTGTACACCCAGGTATTTGTAAGTCTCAACAACGTCCGGCAGGACTCCCAGTTGTATTTGAAGTCGGATGTATAAAGGGTGAGCAGGACCGGAGAAAGCTCAGTCCCCTGTGGCGCTCCGGTACTGCTGACCACAGTGTCGGACCCTGCAGTCTCCTTGTCAAACATACTGGGTTCTGCCTGTCACATAGTCTGTTATCCATGCCAGCAGGTGTGTGTCCACCCCCATCTCTGTTGGTTTGTTTGTTACTACCCACACCCATTAGCCACATGGGTGGCTAATGAGCCCATTCGCCTCGCCACCACGGCCGGCACTTCCTCTTTCAGTATCAATGAGCCATCATTACATTACATCACATCCTCTTTGGTCAGTGTTTGGCTTGGCGTACAGCACCCCCAAATGAGCAGCTCAGGCCCCCTGCATCCCAAACTATCCAAGTGTGAAACGCCCCTCATAAAGTTTGTTCACTCTGGTTTAATAGTCTTGTTACCGAGCTCACCTCTTATTAATCAGACATAAATTCCCTCTACATAGCCAAGAGGATGGTGTTTCATGATTGTGCTGCCAGCCTTCTTGCTGTTTGATGTGAACGGTTTTTAATAAACTCAAAAGAGAGACTCCTACACACAGCTGGAAGCATTAAAAATACCTCTGTCATCTCTGGTGAAGTTTCAAACTCTTTCATTAGTCTCACTTGTTTGCAACCCTGCTGAAACTTTTAGTTATTATGTGGACACTCGGCTCACAAAGTTCACAACATCCTGGGTCCAAAATGAGTTTACATGTTCTCCCTGTGCATGCAAGGCAGTGCTTCAGCTTCCTGTCACAGTTCTCATCTAGATCCACTGCTGTCCATGATATAAGTCTGTGAGAGAAACTGCGTGACTGAGCTGTGTGGCACGATTCCATCAACATGACATCACAGTAATTCATAGAAGAAACTTTTCTTTTCAATTCAAGCTGGTATATGAAATTAATCTATGAACTTACATGTCTTTACCCAACAAAATCAGGATTGTTACTATTACCATTATTTGTTTTCAAACATGAAACTTTATGTGTCGTCTAAATCTAGCAGTAGCAATAACATTAGCATTTGCTGGTGGCGTTTTTGTAAGCTGATGGCCACATGTTTACCATTAGCTGGAGGCCATATGCTTAATGTTAGTTAGTGGCTACATGTTTAATGTTAGCTGGTGGTTACATGTTTACAGTAGCGTGTGGTGGTGTTTCAGTCAGGGCTAGCAGTAACAAAATACAACCCCGCCTCCCAGCTCAAGGTTACATGTTTAGCATTAGCTGGTGGCTGTGTGTTAGCATTGACCTGACACAGACCTGAATTTCCTGGTTATGTCACATGTGTGTCAATTCTGTTGATATTTTACAAACAGCTGTGCTCTTCGCCTTAGTTTTTAAACTGAAACTTCCCTCTGTTTCATCCTCAATTCTATTAGCTGCCAATGTTAGCTCAGCTTCAGCATTCTCGCTGAAAAAAGGAGCAGGACTTGTCTTAAAAGTGCATAATAAATAGTATACATGGTCCATGGGCCCTGTAACAACACAGGAACAAAAAAAGACTGCACACTCCCAGCTCTGCTCTCTCACTCCACTCAGCTCTTACCACACTGCCCCTCTAGGACATTTAAAAACCCACTAGAAAATCAATGTAAACAAGATTCAACATTTCATTTCACATCGCAACAGGATATACATAACTGAACAACCTGAAAACAGAGTCACTACAGGATGATCTGATGAAATGAATGAAGCTGCTTAGAGACAAATTCCGTGTTGGAGAATGAGAATAAAGGACAATTAAATGTCTTCCTTTGTTCAATGCTATGTTTTTTGTGTGACATATGCAGAAGTCTTCCCAATAAAATTGATTTTCATTTGTGGTTGTAATGTGACAAAATGTGGAGACAAAAAGTTAATTCCCTCACTATGGATGGATGGATTGATGGATTGATGGATGGGTGGATGGATGGATGGATGGATGGATTGATGGATGCAGTGTGTTTTTGAAATGTTCAGAAACGCTGAAGAAAATGAAACAAAGACAAACTGAGAATCCAGCAGACAGTTCACAGAGGTTATGTCCACGTTATGGGCCCTATTAGAGAAGTCTTATTAATAGCACTGAACATCAACACAGCATCACAGATGACTTATTGATCCAAGTGGCCTTTTAGATTAAACCACACACACACACACACACACACACACACACACACACACACACACACACACACACACACACACACACACACACACACACACACACACACACACACACACACACACACACACACACACACACACACACACACACACACACACACACACACATTTTTGTTGCTGCTCTCAGGCAAACATTTAATATGTATCTATACCTGTCCCGCGCGCACGCACGCACGCACTCTCTTTCTCTCTCCCTCTCTATCTATCTCTTTCTCTCATATGGTCCTCTTCAGAGAGAGGAGGCTACCATCACCATGGCAACAGACATCCCCCTCCTATATACACACTCATCTACACACAATTGTATAGTGGGGAGTGTGTCTGTGTGTGTGTGTGTGTGTGTGTGTGTGTGTGTGTGTGTGTGTGTGTGTGTGTGTGTGTGTGTGTGTGTGTGTGTGTGTGTGTGTGTGTGTGTGTGTGTGTGTGTGTGATAGGTTTGCTAAGGTCAGACACTGGCTGTTGAATACAAATCTGTCATGGCTGACACACTTCCTCTCCTCTCTCTGTCTCCCTCTCCCTGCCCTTCGCTTGACCCCTCGATCTTTTATTCCCTCTTCTTACTCCCTCCTCTTCCTCCCTCCTTCCATTCCACACCCTCTCTACCTTTTCTCTCCCGGCATGTACCAAATGGATCTGGCTGATTGAATTTTATCTCTCAATCCCCTCTCTTTTCATTAGAATTCTCTCACAACCTCGTCCTCTTCCTCTCTCTCTCTCTCTCTCTCTCTCTCTCTCTCTCTCTCTCTCTCTCTCTCTCTCTCTCTCTCTCTCTCTCTCTCTCTCTCTCTCTCTCTCTCTCTCTCTCTCTCTCTCTCTCTCTCTCTCTCTCTCTCTCTCTCTCTCTCTCTCTCTCTCTCTCTCTCTCTCTCTCTCTCTCTCTCTCTCTCTCTCTCTCTCTCTCTCTCTCTCTCTCTCTCTCTCTCTCTCTCTCTCTCTCTCTCTCTCTGTCTCTCTCCCTCTCTCTCTCTGGGCTTCTTGCTTCTCTTCCAGCAGTCAGGAAATGATCTGGGTCTATTTTCTCCCTCGATCTCTCTATCTCGGAGCAGATGTCACTTTACAGCCATTAGGAAGGTTAAAAATGAAGAAAGAAAAAAAGCAAAAGCCAAAAAACTGACACACAAAGACGAAAAAATGGTGTGTCTCTCTGAAAATATCTCTTATGTCTCTTTCATATAAATATTTAAATATAATCACAATCTTTTTACTCTTTCATATTAACAGAGTTCTGATTCCAGAAAACACTGGAATATTCTCACTCATAATACAGTGGTATTTTGTTGTTGCTGTTGTCGTTGTGGGTTTTTTTGACACCTCAGTTTAACATTGCCATCTCGTCAAGCTCTCTGAGAATCAGTGATCATCATAGGTGTCTTTTTCTGGGGGTGCTTTTTTATCTGCACGTCCGTGGGTCAAGATTCAAATGATATGACGGTTTAATGATACACGATGGGAAACATTCGAACAGAAGAAAATCTGACTCTACGAAACGTAGCTGTATTTCTGTAATGTTTATCAAAAGTAGAATTAACTCCCAGTGGAAGAAACTGTGGAAATGCTTCACATGACCTATAATTCTTCATGTACTCTCTTTCAAGACTTCATAAGCCTCTCTTCATTACTGATGTCGGGCTTAT
>NC_137664.1:21515842-21585842 GCF_963422515.1 Blennius ocellaris | reverse complement strand
AAGGTGTTACTGAAACAAATAACGTTGATACCAGAGGTTCGCCAGGAAAACTGGACATGAACACGTCTTCTGAGCAAATCCTGTCAGATGATAAGCTCCATCGGGTCCTCAAAGTGTTTACTCAAAAACAAACTTCCCTCTTTTTTTTTTCTTCCTCCCTGCTTGAGGTGGTAGATTATGTGAGGTTTACTAAAACACAAATCACACAGTTTCTATCTGTATTTACACAGCACAGTAGGGCACTTATCTCACAGTTGAAGGGCCTACATGTTACTTTTTAAGTTAAAAAAAAAAAAAGTTTAAAGACTTGATCCAGTAAAGTCTGTGTTGAGTGTCCAAAGTTACCTCTTGGCAAGATAACTGGGAATTAAATCCAAATCAGGAAAAGGAAAAGGAAAAAAAAAAAAAAAAAAACCTCATATGGATAAATTTGATAAAATGCACTCAATACGCACATATTGTCTTTGCTGATTCCATAGGCTAAACCAGCATGTATGCTGAGAAAGTACACAAGAGGGTGTTTTCAGAATATTTAAAAGAGGACACAGACGAGGCCTGGTTTATTGTGCCAGGTTGTTCGGCAGAGGTTCTCTTATCCGTCGGTGAACTGGAGTTCTCACAGTCTCTCACAAGGAACTTCCAGAAGACCTAAGGCCACATTCAGGCTGTCACACACTCATCAGGTTTATGTCCAGTTCAAACGAACACCGGTATGATGGCAGTGTTGCTGCGGTGCGACTCGGCAGACTGAGGCGATGTGGAAAGTGGGCTCCGGTGGGCCTGCGGATATATAATCGTGTGGCAGCTTACGAAGCTTCATATCCAGGCAGATTATTGTAACTAACAACTTCCTGCTGCTGTTTACGCTCCTTTATGCATTTTATGGGCTGTAAAATCAACATCAATAATCTAACATGCATCGTGGAAGATTTAGCTCAGCGTACAGGTTCAGCGACGACGCTGCATCACAGATCTTCCATCACAGCAGCTGTTCTGCTCGTTAGTGTGAAGATGAAACTAACGGGACAAAAGTGGTTGTTTCTTTATGAACCACATATGAACATGGCTCAAGACACATGAGGCCTCCATCATGAATGTATATGCACATGCCAAAAAAAGTAGTCGTTAAAATCTTTAAAGCAATTCTCCCTCTTTGTGGAATGTGACGAAGGCTGCGCCACAAGGCTCCATTTTGAGACCCCCTTTCCTTAAAATTCACGTCAATGGTGTGGATGACTGGGACGCTTTGTCACCCATTTCTGAACATCTGTAAGAGTGTTAACTTAACAAAGCAGTTCTGCTTTTCATTGAGGTTTCAGCCTGGTTTCTCACTCTGCTGGACGGCGGTCAGGTTCTTTCTACTGCGCTATAGATAGAGCGCAGATGAGCTCTTCCCCTGTCACCAGTTTACTGGGCTCAGGAGATAATGGTCAAATATATTAGAACGTCCAGTGAAGTCGTGCTGAAAATTCAGTTTTTCTTCTTTTCTGGATTGGAGTATAAAGTTTTGATGTGCTCGACACACTGTAGGAAAGAGCAACGATAAAGAACAAGTGGAATCGGAGAACTTTTCCCAGCTGCTGTGCGTTTGCGTGTGTGTGTGTGTGTGTTCTTCCATGTGACTCACCACGATCTGGAAATAGTCACTGGGGATGACTTCTTCTCCGTTCTTCACCCAGCGGACGGTCGGCGGCGGGTTCCCTGTCACGGCGCACTCCAGCTCGATGTCAGTGGACTCGTAGGCGAACGTGTTGGTTGGGTAGTTGAGGAACTGAGGAGGCACTGCGGGGACACACAGGGGAAGAATGACGTGAAGACGGTCCCCCCTGCACAGTCTGCACACAGAATGTCACTCAGCGCTACCCTCGTTTCACGTTAGCACGTTTGTCGGCTCTTTACAAACGAATTAAAACAATTACAAGCCGAGTCGTCAGCCTCTTATTAAAGAACTGAATGTGTTTGATGGCTCCACGCTCCCTGGATCATTACACATTCGTGTCCTTGTGGACGGCCGCTGATTAATTTGACATTTTCAGGTATTCATTGCTGTGTTTTAAACCTTAGCTAATGCTCCAACTAATTTAGCAGAGCAGCAACACATTAGCTTCAGTTTGTTCAACACAATGGACGTCTCTTTTAACATTTGTGGTGTCTGAGAAGAATGCCACGTTAATGAAACAAATGCAAATGCAAAACCCAACCTTAATGTGTAAAGCATTCTGGAAAGGTGAAGAACTTCACGACTCTGACGTTCTCAAACAAATGAGTTCTTGTTAAATTGCCAGTGGATGTAAGGTTCATGGACAGGAGAGGACACACTGAGTAAACATGAATAATAAGATTAGCTATGAAGCACATTTAGCAGAATAGACCATTTTCCCCAAAGCTAAAGACTTTGACATTGTTTGAAATTGTTTGTGTTTAACTTTTGAAGGCGAGGTGACGGTCAGCTCAGCCTCCAGCAGAGGTACTGCTCTTCTAGTCAGTCATTTCATCATTTGACTTTTCTTCATGGACTTTGGTATTAAAGACTTTCTGTGTTTTGTCTCTCCCAATCATTAATTAATATCTTCCAATGCTCCTCTTTTCCCCACAGCTTTGACTTTTTGACCAATCTTGTCATAATTCAAGTGTTTTATTATTCAGATTTATTTACTGGAATGCTCTACTGTTTGATCATTTCCTTCACCATGATATCACAATGAGGACAGAAATAATGCCGAACCTTTATTTAAATACTCCTGTTTGAGTGTCACGTCAACCATGTTTTTTAGGGACCAAAAGGCCCAAAAGGCAAGGCCCTGGAGGACTTTGAAGGCCTGACCAGGAGGCAAGGCCTTATCATATTTGTAGTGTTTCTTTATTTCTTCTCTTTACACATGAATGAACCCAAATTTGACCCCGTAAACATGCCTCCCCCCAAAAAAATGACCAAAATTGCACACTCATTAAGATTTGTGAAAACATGTACAAATCAACTCCCACAGTGCTCTCTAGCGCCACCTAGAAATACAAAAATGGCCGAGACTGTCCGTAAGGAAGTCATAAGATCCAACTAAAACTCACTTGTTCGTCTCATCAAGGCCTACAAATCTTGTGACACCCCTAAACTACATTTTTTTCCCCCCACCTTGTCCTGTTTGGCAGCTTGGACAGACAATATGATGTGATTGATCCTCCAGTGTCAGAACAGTTTTTGCTCTTGCAACAGAAAGAGACTTGGAGTCTACTCCTATTGCTGCCTTTGTATTGGTAATTAATGTTAACCACAATTAATATTATTTTATTATAGACTATTAACAAAGGCTGAAAATAAACAAAAGATGAAAATATACATATGATACATGATTAGAAACATTCACATGAAATTACTGTAATGATGAGTTTTTAAAGCATTCAAAATGTTGTTGTTAACATGTTATAATGCATATAGAGGAAATCTGGACTATAGAATGGAGGCACACACACACTCACACAGTGACGTGGACAGAGGAAGGAAAGTCACTGGAGGAGTGGGATTGTGTACATGTCTCATATCAATAGGTTATTATGTGGAGGTGTAACTTTATCACTGCAGTAATGCTCTAATGAAGAGCAAATGATTTCCTTTAAAGAGTGAGCGGCTGCAGCACCGTCACAATGGGACATGAACACTGGAGACCCGGGACCACTGATCAGAGCCATCATGGTTGAAGAGAGGATGTTTGTCAACTGGATCGATCCTCTTTAACACCTGGAAGAATCGCTGAAATACACCGAGAGAAATATGGAGCAGCTTTGGTTCACATCCTGTCCACACGAGCCAAAACTAAATCTTTGTCCCCTGTCGGTCTTGAAAAGTTTCCCATCCACACAGCGCCATGAACGCGACGCAAAATGATGTAGTACATATGCCAGGCTTATACGTGGCGCTGTAACTCTGTCACAGGAATACACTAGACACAGAGAACAAGACATGACGCATGAAAAACTCGTTTTCGCGCAATCCAACTCGTGGAAAAATATACCGACGAGCGTCAGTATCTTCTGCAGCTCCACCTGAATAGTGTCGTCCACCATTGTTGTTGATACGTGATGTCGTGGAGACGGTCACGGGGTTGTGAGGTCAAGGTCAGATGACATCATCGTTTTCAGCTAATATAAGCCTTGTCCGTCCACACGGCAAAGCCGAGGCACTGTTTTAAAATGTCTCCACTCTGGAACCCGTTTTCAAAACAATGTCGTTATCAGATTCAGATCGGCCCAAAAAAACAATGCGGTTACATGAAAAGGTGTGGTCATGTGGACAGTCTGCAGTGTGTTTCTGATCACTGATTCATGTTCCATAGTCACTTCATCCAAGCTGACGATCTTTGAGACCCCAATAACACTGATCAATGTTCAGAGGTCCAGAGTGAAGCCTGTAACCACAGAGGAAACACTGAGAGGGACAACATGTAAACGCTGGTGAAACAACATTATTGCCCCATATTGCTTCGCTGTTCGAGAGTCTTCACAAGTAGATCAGAATAAAACAGTGGATAGTTATCTGTACTTTCTGTGGCGCCGTCGCCATTCTTAACTTCAACGTCAAACACATTGAGCAACGACCATAACTGCGGAATCAGTTTGCTTGTGTCTTTTGAGTCTATTCTCAAAGTCTGAAGAAAAGTTGTTCTTGTTTTTTAAAATCAAAAACACAAGGAAGAGGAAAGCTTCCCAGTTCGCACTGTCTCATTATAATGGCAGAAAGCCGCTATCTCACCATTACTCAGCAGCCTTTGTTGTGTTGAGGGAATTCCCCGTGCGCCTATTGATTGTTTGGATGTTTTTTTACCTATTCCTGCACAGCTACAAGTTCAACACTGATTACCTGGTCACCCAAAGAGAAGCATTTATGCAAGGATTCATGTTTTCTGCCGATTTCTTGTTGTCATACCAACAAGAGGTGGCAGGACGTCGTCTTAATACGATTCTGTGTCCTCCTGGAAATCATCTGAGAGAAGCCATTCATATGGTAATAAAACCATCAGCTACCAAGTGACCCCAGCCACACACCACAAGTCTCAATCCACCTCTTCTCCGTACACACACAGTTGTAAGGATTGTAATGTACAACTGGTGTTACAAACAGCAGACATATCATTGTGTTACAGACAGAGAGAAGACCAATGTCAGTCAAGCAAGAAAAAGCACAACAATGCGGCTGGAATGTGTCTTTGTCTGCCATTTTACACACACACACACACACACACACACACACACACACACACACACACACACACACACACACACACACACACACACACACACACACACACACACACACACACACACACACACACACACACACACACACACACACACACACACACACACACACACACACACACACACATCAGTGATGCTGGCTCTCGATAGCTGTACTAATAACTTCCACTCTGCATTCAAATGGAAATCAGCTCCATCGTTCATTTCAATGAACATCTGCTCTGTAGGTGTGTGTGTGTGTGTGTGTGTGTGTGTGTGTGTGTGTGTGTGTGTGTGTGTTGGTACGACACAGTGAAGGACAGTCACATTTGTACAGAAATAGTTTTGCTTTCACACACATACTGACTGAAGCTCAGTCTGTGTGAACAGATACTCAAGTGAGAGGCTCTTTTAATCTGCACAAACCGCCAATTATTAGTCATTAACTAGACCCATAGAGGCTCACCACACACACACACACACACACACACACACACACACACACACACACACACACACACACACACACACACACACACACACACACACACACACACACACACACACACACACACACACACACACACACACACACACACACACACACACACACACACACACACAAAATTAATGCCGCAATTGTTCACTGGTGAAGGGCTAACGTTGCTCTTGCTCGGTACTAAGCCCTTTTTCCACCTTATTATATCCCTCTTGTACCGATGCTCACCTTCATTTCCGAATGAAGATTTTGTCTTCATTATGTCCCACCTGTTTTAAAGAGCGCCAACAGGAATGTGATATTTTATTAGCTTAGATTAGGGGAGGAAATGATAACAACTGAACGAACAAAGATCGGAAAATTCAGCCCTTTACCTTAAAAGAGTGTTTTTCATTAGTGAGCTGAGCACTATGTTGTTGCGTGGTGAAGATACCATTGGTCTGCTGAATGTAAAACTGTTGACCAACAGTCAATCATTCCTTGATAGAGTGGCCACCGGTCTGGTTCATGCAACTTTAAGAACTCATATTCGCCATTGGTTCAAAGCTTCAGTGACCACTGGTCAGCTGACTCCGACACTGAACACATCAGGTAGAGATGGGAACTGACCCAAACCTTAACCCAAACTCTGATTTTTATGACCCTGATTCATTTTCAATTCGGCTTAAAGATTCGGTTCTTTATCGATTCTGTTATTGATCCTTATTTGGAAATGAAACCTTCAGTGTTAATAGCAGAGGATGTGCTAACATTCCCACTGCTGCTGGGTTGAGAATCCCCCCCCCCATATTTCTTCTCTTGTACGTTGCTCTGTTGTCATCTTTTTCCGCTGAAATGAAACCAAACTTCCCAGCATTTGTGCCGCCTGAGCGCCATGCTTCCTGCAGGCTGCACTGGACAATACCGTCACCACGCACGTTGCCTCGCTTGTGTAAGCTCAACAACGCACATGGTGACATCATTCTCACCCACTGCAATCAAAAAAGTAATTCTTTTCAAAATTGTCAAACAATTCCAAGGAATTGAAACACTGGGAACCGGTTCTCAACAACAACCAGTTTATGACTCCCAGTCCTATCGGTTGCCTGGATGAACGTTCTAGTGTTCAGTGATCAAAACCTCAATCACTGCTGTGGTCACCACTGGTCAGCTGAATTAATTGCGAAGGTGGTCACTGTTAATCAGCCTAGCTAAGAAAGGAATACTCTGTAATGGAGACAGAAGGAGTAAGAGCATGTCTTGTTTTTGACGCCCGACAGTGAAACAAACACTCGTCTGTCACACTCAGACGTACGTCTCTGCAGGGCCTCATTCAAAAGCTCTCTCATGCCTCAGATCCAACTGTTCACACCGGGAGTTGTTGATTTTTTTCTTTATGGAGTATTGTTTTCTCGGAAATTATCTATTTTCCACAGAAAACAAATATTTATATCATATATAGCTGGATGCCGGAGTAAATAGAAAAGGTGTTTAATTTACGAATCAAGACATGCATGCTGACACCAGCAGATCTGTCTCTCACTCACACACACACACGCACACGCACACGCACACGCACACGCACGCACACGCACACGCACAACATAGGGAATGTGAAAGCTGTGTGCAGCGAGGGACAGATTTCACAATATTTGTCTCAGTTTTATTTTTCCTTTCTGAGGGATTTCTTTTTATTTGTGATAAATTCACGACTAGCCTTGTTTCCACTTTGTGTACACATTGTGTTCACTGTTGCATGGCAGTCGACGAACACTTGTTTGGATTACGATGCCGTCAACTCATCAGAATGAAGCCTCATGTAAATCCAGCAGAAAGCCTGACCTTCACTGTTATTCATTCTCAACAAATTCCACATGGAGCTGTTGCGTTGTAATCATACCTAAAACCCCTGAACCTGCTCAGAGTAAACAAGTGAAACATGATGAAGAATGACATGAATGTGTTCAACCAACTAAGACCACAATGAGACGGTGCTTGAAAAAGTAAGTAAAGTAATTAAAGTATTCACCAGTGATAGTTTTGAGCTCTCTGATCCTCTACTAACTCACTGACAACAGAAAAAAGTCAAATCTCTCTGTAAAGAACCACAGTGAGTGGAGTTTCTTTTTTTTTTTTTCTCCTACCGTGAAGACAGCAGAGACACACACAGCCTGAAGGTCCACACATTCACAGTGGCATATTTCCAACAACCTATGACGCACATTGACAAGGTTAATCAAACGTTTCTGTATGATTTGCTGCTAGACAACATTCTGCAGCCAAGTAACGTCTGAGGCCTGAACGACTGAAGATCTGCATCAACATAAACCCACTGTATGGAATCAACAGCGTGGACGAGTTCTGAACTGCTTTGTGAATATTTGATACCTGTATTCAAGTAAAACATATTCATGGTTATTGTTCTATACCGCTTCATCCCATTCAGGGTTGTGGAACACTGGAGCCAATCCCAGCTCACTATGGGTGAGGACAGGTTCACCTGGACATGTGAGGACAGGTCTCACCGGACAAACACAGAGACAGACAATCACACACACCCTCACATTCACACTGAGGGGCAATTTAGAGTCACCAGTTAACGTAACGCTCATGTTTTTGGACTGTTGGAAGAAACCAGAGGAAAGTTAAAAACTTAAAAATATGAGTTATTAATATAATTCAAGGTGTATAACATATAACATATTATATTTGCAATCGTGATGTAAATGCATAACAAATCCCAGTATATGACCATTGGATGCAGAAAACGAAACCATTCAAAAGCTGCACATACTTTCTCTCGTCAGTGTAATAACTCCAGAAGGAAGATTCAAAGATTCAATTTCACCTTAAAAGTACGTCTTGATTTTATTTCAATATTGTCTTTCTTTTCTTTTTTTTGTGTTTTGAGTGAATTGGGAGCAGTGAGGATTTACAGAGGAGAGTTATTTCAGCTCCTCTGCTATAAAGCACCATCACCTCCTTCCCCCTCATAACGAATGCACAGAGCTTTCCTTTTGGCGTGAATTCAGTTCACACATATGAGTGGAATTTGTGAGGAAAAAAAAAAAAGGTTTGAAAAACAACACTTTTCACTTGGCAAAGGCAGAAATGCTGGCAGATGAATGAAAGTGAAATGTAAACAAAATGAAACGGTGAAAACAATCTTGCCAAATAAACTGACATAGATGCAGACTATACATTTTCAAGCTTTTGCTTCGAAAAAATTAGAATATTGTCGTCTGTTTGGTTTTCAGTCCAGAGGAGCTTGACCTTTAAACACGGTGGAATTGAATTGAATGTAGATGTAGTAAGACAATGTAAAAATCAACATATAAATATGTATAATTCATGTTTAAGAACCTCCAGGATGTTAACAGGGGTTAGAAGCTACAGAAAATCTCACTTGGCAACACAGTTCATTCTGACCAAGGTCTTTGTGAGACACTGAGAGATTCTGTTGCAAGCCCTCACTGCTTTTGGCTTTGCTTGGGTGAAAGAGAAAGCTTCCCTTTCAGGAGAAGTAATCCATTGCGTCTTCCGCTGACTTTTTACTCGACTAATGCTGCCGGTTCGACCGCTGCTCTGTGGCAGCCCTCCTCATGGGGACTCAGCTGGAAGCACGCAGCGGGGTCGCAGCGGTTCAGCTGCTTGGAAAAGCTGCAGTTTAACAGGAAACAGTGGCGTTCTTCCAGTGAATGACAAGCTGGCTCTTTATAAAGTATAATTAGCTCAGCGTGGACCTCACTGTCTGACAGCACTGATCCAAATCCCGTCAGATCACCACGGTGGTGTTCCCGCTGAGAGACACGGCTCGGACGCCCGATGCCGGCGCGTTCCCCAGCCGGGGCCGTCGGAACGATTCCACTGGTCAAATCTTGTGAAGGGAACGACTTCAGACAAGGAAGCGGGGAATTTGAGGCAGCGCACGGACAAAACGCTTGGACTGAGAGAGAGCAGCGGGTCACAGGTCAGGCAAGCTGCTGAGTGTCTGCAGCGTGACAGGACGCCGGTCACACCAACAGCCGCACGCATGTGCAACAAAACAGGAGAAACACAATGACCTTCAGCATCAAATCACTCCCATCCAGCAGCGCTGTGCAGAACCTGCAATATCTGCTCCAGACAGCACACAGATGGTGGGATTAAGAGGCAAACACAAATGGAACAGCAGAGATGTGCGAATAGAAATGGGGAACCTTCCAATATTCCTCAAAGACGTCCAACAATCCACAGGACAAAAAGAGACACGTGGCTGAGGACCTTCCAGGGGAGATGAGAGCAACCAGCTTCAGTTCAGACTTTTCACATTACATCACCCAAACCTGCTCAGTGACTAATTTTTGCTGAATGTAGTTGCTCCATGAACACAGACGTGTGGACACCAAACAGCTCGTGATGGCATCCACGTGATGTCAAGCCCGGTTCACACGGCAGGATTATGAAATTGTCGGCAGATTTCCCAAACCTGAGAGACCGCACACACACACACACACACACGGCGATACATAATCACAGGTTTTACAGTTTTGGTCATACCGTGTGTGTTGTGCAGCCACTCGGCAACATCAACACACCAACCGATTTCACCGGCGAACGTCCCCAGATCAGACGGGAAATCTCACAAACCCTCACGAGATCAAACGAGATTCCAGAGTCAACAAACCTGGTGGATGAAGACGATGCAATGGCGATCGTTTGTGGTGTGTTATCTCAGATCGGAGCGGTCCACACATCCTTCCGAGCAGACGAGAGCCGTCTTAACACACACGGGCAAAAATATCTGATAAGATTATCTTATGATGATCTGAGTGTCCTTAAGATTGTCGGAAGGAGAGAATCGAGGCCAAAATCGGCGTGATTATCCTGCAGTGTGAACCGGGCTTGAGACAGCATTTGTCAGTCTATTTCCTGTGTGTACCAGGTGAGAACATGTCGATCTCTTCAAGTGTCTCCACTATGACCGCCCTCAACATTCAGTCTATTAGACCCTGTCGACAGTTCCCTGAGGATTATTTACGGAACTTAAACTCAAGCTACAGCTCCACGTTATATACCAGAAATTCAGCACTAAGAAGAGGTTGTTTGCAGGTTCATCTGAAATAAATACTTATCAAATACATTTTAGATGTTTTAGTGGAAGTCTGTCCACCTCACTCTGACCTCCACCGGACTCCGGCCAGCCACCGTCTTATCACAGTCTGACTTTGCAGATATGAAGGCTCGCTAATAATACTTGACTTTAAAGACACAATTGGGCCTCACTGTAACACAAACCTTCCCTGTGCTGTGGTAAAATTGTTATGTGAAGGTGGTGAGTAGGTTGGCGGTGCAGCTCCTGATCCACTTTTCTGAGAGAGCTTGTGATGTGTTTAGTGCCCAGTGGGACATTACAGTGTCTATTTGCAAGGAGTTTGGAATGAAAACATTGATTGTATCATGATCTATCAGCATCCAGGCAGCATATATGAGAGGATTCTATTAATGTGACAGCCAACAAGGGTTAACCTGTGAGAAGTTGTAAATATAGTGTACAGGTGAGATGCATGTAGTTTGTAGTTCTATCAAAGGTCAGGAGATTGTTTAGGGAACACTGATCATCATGCACATGAGGCCTGCGGGGTTCACCAGTCAGTAGACTTGTGCACAAGTTTCTTCAAGGTAAGTTGTAGCAAGTACATATCAGGTATCCGTCTGTACATTTTGTAACAAGAGTCCATGAGGGACATATTCAGTTCAAAAAGAACAGTCTCCAAACCTTTCTGTGTCTAATCGGGTTGTGAGCTGTCAAGGTAACATTTTGAAATGCAGTATGTGGTGATATTATCCATGTGATTTAGCACATATCAGTAACTCTCACCTCTCTAATGCATCAAGTACAACCACAAGTCATAATGTATGGAAAACATTACCAAAAGCTGATTTTGATGAGCGATAACTAAAGCTGAGCTGGTTGAGTAAACCTTCCTATTCAGCCGCTGACTGTCAGGTCTGAACAAGGTCGACTACGTCGCGTCTGAACAGGCTCTGAAAAGTCACATTAAGTCTTTTCTTTTCAACCGTCCTTGTGATTTAGCCCAAATCCGGATTACAAAGCTTAAGAGACAAAAGGCGAGTGAGGTTGATTTGATTCATCAGAGGGTGCATTAAAAACTGCCCATCAGACAGACAGAAAGGAGGCAGAGGCTCAGTGGACAGACTGGGATGGATTAAAGAGTCTGAACATACGTGGCTGCGGAGCCAGCGCCGCTTTAATCTACAACACCAGCCAGTTTGGGCACGAAGACATGCTGATGAGGGAGTGAAGACAGAAGAAGATGATATCAGTGTTAATATTTTAAACTGCCCACTGAAATCCATGTCTTCAGACCAGACACAAATCTTCATGACAAGAAATGTGATTATTTTAGCTCCCAGTGATCACCAGCTTTAATCTGCATCCATGTGTTGTTCTACAGGCAAACTCGTTAAAACAAAATCAAACGTCAGAAAAGACCTCAGAGCGATGCTGACAGTTCAGCGTCATTCTTTACAGAGCAACCTGCTCTGTCCAAGTCAATTCGTTTTGTCGTTGGGCAAGGCGCTTTACCCACAATAGCCTCCCTTGCCAGGGTTGCGGTGAAGCTGCGGTTCGACGGCGCAGTGGATCGTTGTTATCAGTGTGCAAGCAAAAACTGCAGTATACTGCGATGACAGCGTGACGCTCGGCGTAGGAGCTTATGGAAAAGCAGGTCACATGGCCCGGTTGTGCACACCGTCACTACAAACCCAAAAAATCAGCTATGGAGGCGGTTCTGTCAGGCCTCCATCTTGTCCCGCCTCATCCCCTGTGTAGTGTGGGTCTGTCCCCTGTGTGTCTTAATTGGTTCTGGTTGTCTTGGTGTGTACGTGTGCTTGTGATGTGTGTGTGTGTGCTGCTCTTGTGTCTCTCCCCTCGTGTTTCCACTTGACCAATTGTCTTCTCCTCTGTGTGCGCATCACCCTCATGGGGTTCACCTGTGTCTTCTCCTTCTCCCCTTTGTCCCAGTGCTTGGCACCAGGGATTATTACGGGGAGGGGAGGAGGGGACTGCTGAAATAAAACTGGGAGTGAGGTTAATTCTTATTTTAACGGGCCGACTGTGATGTTTCACAGCCGGATGTGAGTAGTCGAAGAATGAACTTCTTGAAAACATTGAAAATCTCCCGGCTACACTACACCAACTTTTGAATAGTTGTTCATATGCTGGAGAGTTTCCCCTTTAGTGCGTGTCTTGAAACACAATCACACCCTCAGTTTCTGGAAATTAGTATTTCATCCAGGCCTTTGATGAATCCCGCTGACACGAGAACATAAACTGCTTCGACATCTCACCAGTGAGAATCCCAACTGAAGGTCAGGAGCGTCACGGTGTGGACTTACAGGTATCGCAGCAAGATGGAGGACTTCACAAGTCATCACATTCTGAGGAGCACATGAATGCAGCGGAAACGAGCTCATCCCAGCTTAAAGAAGTATGAGTCTCGAGGACCATCGCAGTAATCTGTGCTTTCTCCGCAGTCCGTTATCTCCCGGTGCCCTCTGGCAATGTGAATACAGACAGGAGAACATCAGAGAACCGTTCAGTTTTGAGGGAACGCTCTCGGGAGAATATCTCCAGAACTCCACTAATCCCTTGACGCTGGTGGACCCTCGCTGTCCCCCGCAGTACTCTGATTTAACTGGAGCTATTTTAGTCATGAAAACAGTCTGTTGATCCAACATGGAGCCACAAACTGAAAAATATCTAAGAGCAAGTCCTCTTTTTGGCTCTTTCTCCTTCCGCGTTGGCTCTGATTGCATTCATGCTCTTGGCTGCAGAGGTGGACATATTGAGACCCTCCAGACCCCCCCACCCCCCGTCTGCAGGGGCTGGGTGACCCCACCCTCCCTCTCTATCCTCCCTCCCTTTCATGTCTTTCAGTGTGTTGAGTCTCGTGGGGCGAGTGGCAGCAGGGCCGGCCAGCGGCTCAGTGGGGAGCCTGGCAGCCGGTTAAATGTTTTCTAAAACACCCACAGAAATTCACAGAGCCGGTAATTAATCAGGAGAGGAACCCCGCAGGCCACAAGCAGTGTGTGTGTGTGTGTGTGTGTGCGTGTGTGCGTGCATGCGCCATCTTACAGAGGGACTTAATGACTCTCCAGGAAAGTGAGACAATTACTGAACACCACAGAGACTAAACCAATCTCTGTTTTACGGATTCAGTGATTCAGTTCTTCTATGTGTGTGTGTGTGTGTGTGTGTGTGTGTGTGTGTGTGTGTGTGTGTGTGTGTGTGTGTGTGTGTGTGTGTGTGTGTTCCAATCACTTATGACTCACAATTATTGCGGCAAAACTCTTCTTGAGTTATTAAGATGACGTTTTTGGCCTCAGGTAGAAATGAGAAAAGACTTTTAAGTAGTTCGCCTTAATCAATAAACAGCAGGATGATAATTCAGAAGTATACCTATAGTTTTATTTTAAAAAGTTGGCTGTTTTCTAAACTTTTCTATGATTTCAGGATGTGTGCCGTTAACAGGTTAAACATCCAAACTGGCCACATTAACAAATATAATTTAGCATCTTTAGATCGTTCAGCCTGGTGATACGATATGTAAAACACTGAAGCTGAAGCTCAGCCCGGCGCTGCTCTTTCAGCATCCAGCACTGAAATCCAACGGTCCTGAAGATGACTGATAACCGGGGTGCTGTCTGTGTATCGCACAGCCTTCATTAGGCCGCTAACAGGAAGTGGCTAATGAGCCGGGCAGCACTCATTATTATGGAAAACAACACACACATTCGTTATACTAATCATCTAATCATGGTCACTGCCTTGTGGAGTCAAAACACACACATCTCCATACATCATGAGGCTGTGGATATTCGTCAGCGTCTCGCGCTCCTCATTTCACTAAAACAGTGTGTAGTGGGCCATATTAGCATATTAGCACAATTCTTAATGTGAACGCAAGGCACAAAGTAGAGACGTGTGCTGCTCACTTCCTCTTTACACAGACTTTATTTTTACATTTTTATATGACTTGTAATCAGTAGTGTTTCTATATGTTAAAATTTTCAGGTCTTCAATATCACTGGATGTCAAAATAAAGTCGGTGCACGTCTTCTCGGTGATGTGCATTCAACGCATCCACGACTATTTTTTCCAGCATTATTGATTCGAAGGATTGGATTTCAAAGTATATTTGACACATTTGGAAGGATTATTAAGCATATTTGACACAAAAACATGAGCAGTTGCTGATTTTGCTATGAGCGAAGCAGGCAGCTGCCCAGAGTGCAAACTTAACAGGGGCGCGCCGTGCACCAGCTCAGATATGCTATATATATGTCAGAATATATGTATATATCCTATATATGTTGTAGGAAGTTCAAACAAAAACTCAATTGTTCATCTGATCAAGACTTAAAAATACCCCTAACTATATCCAACAGGAAGTCTGCAATGACATTTTCACCCCCAAAAAACCCCTCACACAAACACTATCTCCTCTCAGGGTGTATCGGGTTCAAAACACAATTAAATGACAGAGGAGACGCTCCTGCTCAATAATTATGTTCAACTTTTTGACTAGTTGCGCGGTTTCATACTTATTAGCCGTCAAAGCTCCCAACATCGAATCCCCCTGCCTCCCTCCTCTCACACATAAAATAAAATGAAATAACATTGTGGAAAAAGAAGTGTATGATTGATTTGGCCATAATATGTTGAGTTCATTAATCTGAATAAAAATAGACATGTAGTCACTGTGGTGTGTGGGGGTAGTTTTTGAGGGAGGGCCTTTGTTGTTATATGTGAGTATAACGTAATTAAAAATAACATCACATAAAAGGTGAAAAGATAAAACTTCTAACGTATTTAAAATTAAATAAAAAGAAATTGACAGTAACTTCAAATCACAATCAATAGCAATCAAACAGAAGTCAAAGTTAAAAGGAGTGACCAGCATCAGATGAGAAAAAAAAACAACCCGAGAGAAGAGAAGCGGACAATAGTCTCTAAATCTGTAGAAAATGTCTGCAAATGGAGTGTGCAAATAAGCTGTTCACCTTATCCAAGAGATTTAATTTGCAGATGAGGCAGGCAGAGATAAAGGGGAACACTCTGGAATAAATAAATAAAAGCAGAGTGGATTCACAGATAATTGTAGCCTGACTGTGATAAGAGTGATCTCTGTTTATAACCAAGTCTCATTCAACCCCGAGACATTAAACAACATTTATACAGAGGAAAATGACAAAGACACATAAAGCGTTCAGTCTGGATCTGTATATTTATAAAACACTGCAGAGAAAGCTGACCTCTACACCTCACCACACCAGTTTAAATGGTTAATCTCTGTGACCGCGCCCACCTTCAGACTCCAGTGTGAAGAGTTTATGACCCTGAAGTGACTCACAATGTCACATCAGGCATGTTGTGCTTGTTTCCACGTGAAAACTAGATACCGAGAAAACAAATAGATCTAAAGACATTATCTTGCATCTTTCAATAGGTTTCTGAATAAGAACGGTGTGCAGTTCCAGAAAAAAGGAGAAAACGCAAGCAGCTTTTGAATTTTCAGTGAATTCAGTGACTTTAGTGATCAAATCAAACCAGCAACAAGCCATTCAAAGCTGGAGTCAAAGCAGCGAGGCACGACATCTGCATGAGGACATTTCAGACGGGATTTAAAATGGCAAGAGAGCAAGAAGTGTCAGAGAGTTACACAATGTGCATGTGACCATGTCCTCTCACCTGCCTGTCCGCATTTGTGTCCATACAGTAAGTCTGTCTGTCTGTGTCTAATCATAGTCTCTTAATCCCCCTGGGGGAAATTCTTATGTCCACCTTCACCCATCCTGCTTCTGGGACACGGTGGGCGGCCATGCTGGGGGGCTAATGGGGGTTAGGGGTCTTGCTCAGGGACTAACAGTGGTGACTTCTCGGCTGTGGGATTTGAAGTTGCCTTGTTGGCTTGTCCAGCCTCGAGGCCAGGAGTCGACAACCTTCAACACTCAAAGGGCCATTTGGACCCTCCTGAAATACAGAGAGCCACAAAACTGGAACCTAAACTCCAACTGAGCCCCTTTTACACGACAATAAATACGAGTGTAACCGCTGAACTCTCTTCACTTTTAGGGGGGTTCGTTAACCCCCCCCCCCAGACTGCTGGAGGGGACGTAGCACAAAGTAATCCACAAGGTACTTTTCCAAAAAGCATAACTCGTAAATAAGAAATGTCCGTCAAACACGCCCAAATCAAAGTAATGAAATATTGCGAAGCAGTAGTCATTTTTGGTAAAGGACTGAGCAGCTGTGTGAGAAATAAACTGTTTTCGTGTGGCAACCAGCAAAAAAAATTATTAATATAGTTGCCAAGTTGGATAAATGTTGGAATGTCGCAGTAATGATCATTAACAATGTTCTCCGTGGTCTGAAGAGAAATCGGTGACATCAGGAACAGAATGTCGCCTGCACCCACGGCATCATTAGCATGTTTAAGACGTCTGCTGCTTCTTCTCTCAGCTTCGTTCCTCCCTGAAGGCGTTTATATCGTCATCAAACACAAAATACTCAAACGCAGCCTGATGACAGATGGCTGACAGACTGATGCACTCACACAAAATAAAAGCATGCGCTTCCTGCTTTCCTGTTGCGTCACATGTGGTAGGCAGCCGCGCAGTTCACCAGCTCGAGTCATTTCAAATTTGGATTTTGGAAATCTTGAAATGTCGATGTATTGGAGTGATACAGAGAAACAGACTTATTTTCTGCTTAATTGCTCCTTAATTAATCATTTTGGACCAGAGTGGTTGTATCAGAGTAGTTAGAGAGAGTGAAAGAGTTTATGAGGCCAAACCTCCATACAACACATGCCAATAGTGTCTCTGGTGATCTGCCATCCAGCTCTACTACTGTCTGATACTGTCGCCCCACTGCCCAAAACTAAAATTTAGGCCCCGTTTACATGACATTTTAAGCGACAATGCGTCGTTCGCTTCAGAAAAGTTGTGAAATTAACATGGCAAAGGCAGAGACGCTGAAAATGATATCGTTAGTATGCCAGGCCACAAGGTGGTGCTGTTGTTTGTCTTTGTAGTCAAATCACACATACGTGTGCAGAGAACAACATGATATAAACATGAACACAACTGAGAGAACCCAACATTCGTATGGACTAATTATGAATTAGATGCAATTTGATACTATAAAACTACTAATATAGAGGATAAAACTAGAATATGGGCTAGGAGTCAGGCCGCCATGTTTATTACTCGCACATGAGGCTCCGAAGTCTCCGGCTGTCTCCGCGGTGTTGGGGGGCGGGGGGGTGGGGCGCTGAGTTGTATAAACAGGATCTGTATTGGCTGCTCATTTACACATTTTTTGAAAATGTGTAAATGTATTAGAAAGACACTCGTGTCCATGTAACAAGGGAAACTATGTCATGTCAGGCACGAGCCCAACAGTTCCAGTTTGTTTCTTTACAATTTAATGGCTCTTCTCCAACAACTTGAACTTTTCTGACGTTTACCGCACCGTCTTCTGCAAACGTAGAGACACTGAGTGGACCTACACCACGTAGAACCTCAGAGTAAAGGAGCCGACAGGTTTACATACCACGGTCCTCCATTACCAAAGTAAAACACCAACTCCCAGGGGGGATTTCCTGATTGGATCAGCAGAATTGGAAACGGGTCGATTTTATTGGGTTTAATCGATTGGTGAGCGATGGAGGAATTGAATCCTTCAGCTGGGCTAATTCTCTCCTGTACATCCATGCAAACACGTCTGAATGTTATTTCCTACATTATGTTATTTATGGCGATGGTTCCCAGTGGAGTCCAAATTCTTTGCTTTTAATGTTTCTGTTCCTTTGCAGGTTACTGTTTTGCTTTGTTTTTTTTCTTTTCAGGCTTACATTTGTACAATATTGTATAGTTGTCTAATTAGACAACTGTTTGAATGTTGCTTTTCTTTTGCAGATTAATTGTTGTATTTTTTTTTTTAACATTTTCTTTTACTTATAATGTACATATTTTATTTTGTTTTTATTTTTTATGTGCTCTTAAAGCAAAACATATTTGGTATTTGGTTCGTTCAATATGAACTGCTCCTACAATTTGTCCTCATGACCTCTAAAGACTTGACGGCTGTATTTATGGGACACTGGCCATTGGACCGTCGGACCAACGGCAAGTGTAGGACGTCTCTACATCAGAGGTTTTAGTGTAAACATACATACAGATACAGAGAAATGTAGGTGGACACTATATTGTATACCTGTGCCAAGTCATCTGCCACTAGTGCAACCAGCTCCTGTGACGGGAATCTGTTTATCTATGAGCACACTTCAGAAATAAGTAAAAGAGTCAGGAACTCTCCTGGCATTCAAGAATGTCATCAAATTAGCAATGTTAAAAAAGTGTGAGAAATAGATCCGTATATATGTAATAATAATAAAATGTATATATGAAAGGAGATCATGTGAAATATTCGATATAGGAAAATATGAAAATGGTGGATATCTTTTTGTTTTCTGTGTTTTTTGTGTATATTGTAAATGCTGTACATAGAATACTTAAAAAAATATGTAAATATGTATATATTTTCATTCAAAACGTGAACTGGAAGCTTTGACATGAAGACTTCCTTTTTGTTTTATTTTACTTTCCAATTTTTGAATGAAATAAAGAATTACAACATCAATAATATAATGAATTGCATTCCGACTGTTAGGTGGATAAGTTAAAGAGTCAAAGACCTTTTTAAGGAAATTGTATCATGATGTTGCAATGTATTTTCAACACACTGCTTCAGAAATTCAAAATTGAGCTAAAAACCTTCATAGTGAAACAATGTGAACAGCTTTTAGCAGTTCAGACTTCTGTGTGATGGTGCTATATATAAACACACATCACATATGTTTGTAGGACATGGATATGTTATGCATTCCCATAAGTTTAATTATGTTGATGTGGTGCGTCAATCAAAAGAATTCCTCTCAAATCGTCCTTGCTCTGCTGAAGTAAACACAAATCACTGATGGTATCTGGGCAGCTGAAAGCAGTCAAGAGTTTTTTTTTTTTTTTTTAAACATGTGATCCATTTTGTCTTTCATCCACATTTGGAGTGATGGTAGTTTAATGTGAGCACCGTAAATCGCCTCCTCATGTTCAGATGTGAGCACTGCGAGGCTGAGTTCAGAGCGCAGACGTGATTTCCTGTAAACACAAACTTGTGTTGCTTATTATTGTGAATACAATGTGGTTTTGTGCAGGCAGCGACTGTTGGGAGCCGACTATAAACAGAATACCAATGTGCTGGGAACAGACAGAAAGACTCGGAGGGGACAGAGACAAAGGCATGAAAGGACAGAGACGAGCAGAGAGCCCAGCTGGAGTGAGACGGAAAACACCCCAAGGTTAATTTGCAGATTTTCTCCGGAGAATCCAACAAACAACAGCTGCTTCTGTTTGATTTCAACTCTGCCATTGCAAAAAAAATAAAAAATAAAAACAAAAATACAGTCTTCTGCCTCTTTAAGGATTCAACTGACAATTCAAATTGTTAAAAAAAAGATAGATGCAACCATCTGCTGACAGTTCATCAATGAAACGCTTTCATATCTGTCTGGAAGTGAAGCAACACTTCTTTCTTTCGCTTGCTTTAAATAAACATGAGCTAAAGAAGCATAAACCTCAGCAGTTTCAGCCCAGTGTCAGTCCGGACTGAACTTTATGACCAAACAGAAAAACTACAAAACTAGATTTTTTTTCACTGACCTATGACACATGGTGATGTAATATTTCATTCACAGTCGGGCTGAAACAATGAAATTATGTAATCGATTAACATTGAATAGTAGTTGAATAACAGTTGTCAACTAATTTAGTTAAGTTGGTTAAAAACATTTTTAAGTTAAGCGGCCTGTTTTCAAATTTTCACCCAATCTGTTCCAGCGGCGACCACAGTGTGGCAGTAATGAGCCGCCTGTGGCTGTAATCCACCACCACAGCAGGAGAAGCACCAAACAACCAACAGAGAATGCCTGAACACGACACCAACACTGAAGACTGTGTCATAAAACATTCTGGGAAATACAGTCACAAGCACATGGAGAAGGCCACCGGCTTTTACAGTATCTGCCAGCTAATGCTAACTGCTACGTTAAAAATAACTGGAGGCTGAAGGAAATGAGTCATGCTCAATTTGTAACAATGACTCAAACATACAATGATGAAATATGAGTTAAAGCAGTGTTTTTCAACCTTTTTGAGCCAAGGCACACTTTTGTCTTTGGAAAACTCTGGAGGCACACCACCACCCGAAAATTTTGAAATGTGAAACTCTGTAGCCTCTATTAACAATATAAAGTCATTCTCATCAACGTTTTATCAACAGGAATCAAATAAATACAGAAAAAAAGTATTTCCCAATTTAATTTTATTTTTATTTTTACTCCCTCAGTGTGAAACCTGGACCTGATGGATGAAGAGCTGAGATCCTGGTTCACATTCTTCCTTTTCAAAAACTTCTCCATCACTGTCACTGACACAGTACTTTGATACAAGATGGTAGCAGGAGGTGGAGATTAACCACACTGACGTCTGTCAGTTTCGATTTCACCGGCAACGTTCTGTGCTGCCATCTAGTGGCGAAGAGTATTTATACATGATTACTTTTCAACACACTGTGTAAAAAATGTGAAATTGGATAATTTCCCACGGTACGGTTATTTTTATATACTGTGTGTACATTGTTTTATGGTGTGCAAAACAACCCAAAACTCGGAAGAAACTCCACTGACTTGTTTAAACCATAATGAACAGTTTCACAATTTCAAATTCCAAGTTTTCAGAGGTCCTTGAACGCACCACACGACCACGCACCTGATGACGTAATCGTATCATTCCGCCACAAAGAGCAGCCAGCGGCTGTATGTCTTCAGTCACCTCTCACGTATCACTGATATCACAATGGATATGTGAAAAATGGTTAATGCCTGTTTATAGTAACTGAATAAAAACTAAAAAGATAACATTTTAGCATGTATTCATTCAAAGTGAACAGATTGCAACTGACCATGTGCCTAGAAATAAAAAGTATTTAAAATGTAAATACTGAAACAAAGAGATAATCACACACTTTGTATTTAAGTGTAAATCTAAGGCACACAAATATAAACTTATAAAATAAAAAAAAAATAAAACCTACCAAAGGGAAAACAAACTATTAAATTGTATAATTGTCCGTATATTTACTTGTGGCAGTGTGTTATTGTAACTTGTGTCTCGTCATGCTTCTATGTGGCTTTGATAAAACCATTGAGCTGCTTACGTTTTCTCATACTCTGCACACACTCGTCTCCTCACAGGAAACCATGTGACAAGTTAAAATCTGAGAAACTTTGAACCTCCAGCTTTCGTTCTTCCATCACACGAGGTGTTTATCCACAATTAAGAGAAACTCCAGCTCACTGTCTTCTGTCCAAACCACCTCAAAGCCACGAAGCTGCAGTTATGATAATGCAGAAGTGTTGGTCACTTGTAGACTGCTACATGAAACAGATGAAATTAGTCTTCAGAGAACAGACTTGTAGAAATGCAGCGTGAACTTTGACCTTCTCTTCCAACTTTCTGTCAAATTAACGTTTTTTTTTTTGGGTTTTTTTTGCAAACTGGACATTTTCTGATGTATTTTCCAATTTCACAAAGCAGCTTAATGTTGAGAGGGATAGATTGTTTTCCTTTGTGGTAACGGTGGCAGTCTCAGTTTGTTTTTTGTTCGGGGGAATCTGCTGCAGGTTTTTTGGGAAAGCAGCACTGACAAAAGGTGCTTTGATTAAAAAGTCTTATGAATGACTAGTCCACAAAGATGAATACAAGCTGCTGCGCCATGTTGGACAGCTGCTGCCACAGATTAGTGCTCTGTTGAAATCACTTTTTGTCAACTTGTACTTGGGAAAGAAAAGACATTTTGGCCAGTATTGAACCACCGACCTACATGCAAGCGCTCAGAGCTTGTCCTCAGATGTTGGAGGACTTCAGGGATGAACTTGTGTCCTCACAGACTCTCCTGATGTGTTTCAGACTGCCACACAGCGAAATGCAACAAAATCTAACCTTAATTGTATTGTAATTATTTTGGGCCTGAATGTGACTGTGATCAAAATACAGCCGAAGCCTTGAGGACAATATTCAATGGACTGTTGAGGTTGTGAAGAACAAAACCATTTTCCCCCGGGAGAAATGTTAAAACTGATTCTAAAACAAGATTGATTATCCAAAACATTAGGACAAGATAAGCCCACTTTCATATTGTTGTACTCTTTTCTTGTGTTTGGTACAGGTTAATATCCAATGTGTTGGTATTAAACGTATGTTTGTTGAGACTGGTCACGTTGAGGAAATAACTGTACGTGCAAAGGTTTGTAAACTAGAGCTCACTGGTAACCGTCTCTTTTTTTTCTTTTTCCCCCCCAAAATACAGGACGTATCATATTCAGGATGTGGTTAGTCACATATATTTTTTTAGTTTGGGTTTTGGCTTTTCCACAAAATACATTTTGCCCTGGATTTAATGTGTTGTTGTGTTTTCAAATGGTGATTGTTGCTTGCACAGTGTCTCCTGGGTTCATGTGTTGTTTTTTTCTTTAAGTAAAGAGAACAGGATTGTATCAGAAAAGGTTTTAGGCTAAATGCTTCCAGGCGAACAACCGGCTGCTGTCTTGGGGTCTGAAATCACTGAGATCCTCAGCAGCATCACACTGAATCCAGCAGCAGCACTGGAGCAGTCAGACAATAAATACAAAGATATTTTATTTATGAAAACCTCCTGAAGCAAACAGACGGCTCCGGTTTTATTTTTCATGACTGCATTTGATTCTGGATGTGAATCTGTGTCCCAGAGAGTGTGTTGCAGACGGGAGGGGGGGCTTCTGTTGGCGCAGGACGGGGACCGGTTTTTATTCTGTTTTATATTTGTCTCCTTTTGGAGGATGTCAGGCCATTAACAGTTTCCAGTCTGCTCCTTTTTTTTTTTTTTTTATAGCATCCCCGGGGAGCTTTGTGGAATGACATGGTTTCATTCTTTTATTTTCACCCTAGAACTCAGGACAGACTGTGTGTGTGTGTGTGTGTGTGTGTGTGTGTGTTCTGGTAGTGCCACCCCTGTAAGGACCTGTGAGGTTCTGGTTTGATGTCTGTGCTGTGCTCAGGAGCTCCACGCCGTCCGTACAGTGTCGGCCCACGGTGATTGTGAACTCACCCAGCACGCTGAGCTCGGCCTGCGCCGTGATGTTGTGGTTCTTGTTGGCGGCTGTGCAGCTGTAAACGCTGGAGTCGTCGTCAGTCACGCTTCTGATGACCAGATTGCTTCCAGCCAGCAAGGAGTACTTCTTGTTCCTACATGAAATCACACAAAATACACTTGTTATGACTGTGTGTGCAGCTCACATCAAAGAAAAGCTCCATTATTTATTGTTTGATACTTAAAGCAGCATTTCCCCTGCTGGAGTTAGAGACATTCTAACATGATATCTCAGCATCGTCTCTGGTGACGAAGTCAATGTCTTAATGACTTTAATTACTGAGCAATTCAAACAGACACGAAAGAAAATAAATTCAAATAACTCTTCTGTTATGCTGCAACTAAATGAGGACAGCGAGTGAAAACATCAGACTCTAAAGTCCCACATGTCTGATATTTAATTATTGGTTATTATAGTCGGAGGAGCTTCAATTGTGCGACTGTAGTTATCTTTCTTTCTTTTTTTTTCTCACTTGCCACGCTTCGCATTTCTCAGACTTTCTCCTGTGTATCAGCTGTGAGTTTCTCCTCTATGACTAACCTGAACACACAGTCGGATCATCTGTTGACAGGTCACTAAAGAGAGAGATTACCTCCTGCTGTGAAGACTATGAAAGGATCATTGTAACTGTACAAGGCAGCAGCTGTATAAAACACACTGAAGCTCATCCTAATAAGCTGCAGCTCCTCTTTGTCTCTGACAACTCCAGCAGGAGAGCCGACGGTGGCGTGAAGAGACTGAGTGACGACACAGACCAGCTCTTGATCAGCTCCTCTCCTCTCCTCCACTGGATGCCGGGAGTCGGGTATCCTGAGGCGGAACATTCCAGCACAGCATCTGTTCCCAGGAGAGCCGTCACTCTGGACGGACGCTGCAGGAACTGCAGGCTTCGATTCAGTCCGGGTTCTGAGGGAGAGAACGACAGAGAGAGACCGTGAGGCAGGGAGGAACATCAGCACTGATGTGACGCGACAGGAAACAATCGCAGTCACGCATTCACACAGTCACACAGTCACACAGTCACACAGTCACACAGTCACACATTCATACAGTCACACAGTCACACAGTCACACAGTCACACAGTCACAAGGTTCAAGGTTTCTTTATTCGTACTCGTAGGTTGATTTGTTGTTGTTACAGTCACTCTGTTACACTGCTACTCTGTTACACTGCCACTCTGTTACTGCCACTCTGTTACACTGCTACTCTGTTACACTGTCACTCTGTTACTGCCACTCTGTTACTGCCACTCTGTTACTGCTACTCTGTTACACTGTCACTCTGTTACTGCCACTCTGTTACACTGCTACTCTGTTACACTGCTACTCTGTTACACTGCCACTCTGTTACACTGCCACTCTGTTGCACTGCCACTCTGTTACACTGCTACTCTGTTACACTGCCACTCTGTTACACTGCTACTCTGTTACACTGTCACTCTGTTACACTGCCACTCTGTTACACTGTCACTCTGTTACACTGTCCCTCTGTTACACAGTCACTCTGTTACACAGTCGCTCTGTTACACTGCCACTGTTACACTGCCACTCTGTTACACTGTCACTCTGTTACACTGTCACTGTCACACTGTCACTCTGTTACACTGCCACTGTTACACTGTTACACTGTCACTGTTTCACTGCCACACTGTTACATTGCCACTCTGTTACACTGTCTCTGTTACACTGTCACTGTTACACTGCCACACTGTTACACTGCCACTCTGTTACACTGCCACTGCAATGCCGTCAGGGTTAGCTACAGGTGGTGTTTCCTGCATTAGCACGACTTGGTGTTCACACGTGAAGGGGTGAACACTGAGAGCATCTGCAGGATCAGAGAGCAGGAAATACCAAACAGCCTGATTTCCATTTCATTGGATGTTTCCTGCTGAAGACCGCTGACCCATGCAGCCAGGATGCATTATTTAGTGCCCTCTGATATGAGTCACACCGTGAGCAGAGCTGATGCGCTTGTCGTCCTTGGTACTGAACGGATTGTCGTTTTCGGAGGACAGACTGAAGAGCTAATCAGCACATTTACATGCACGCAGGAAACTCGCAGTGACACGTCTGGACCTTTTCCAAAGTGGGAGAATAAGCTTTTCCTCACATGAAATATTTCTGCATCGAACTATTCAAGCTATGAAAGACGCCGTCACTTCAACACAAGTACAGCTGCTCGAAAGAGGTCAACATCTGAGGTCGCAATATCTCCTGCTTTCTTCCGAGAGATGTGTGTAATTTTAGGAATAAGAACACTCGTTATCCTTCCACTTCTCGATATATCAAGAAAAAAATGTTTGCAAATGCCATCACGGGAATTTGAAGATGATGTATTGTATCAGGTCCTACTGGTCCTTATGTGAATGTACATCCAAATATTGGTATTCAAAGAACAGAAAGACACCAGATCAAAGCTGTACATCATCCATCCATCCATCCATCCATCCATCCATCCATCACATATGTCTTTTGCATTATGGGAGGAAACCGGCGGATCTGAGTAAGAACATGCAGACTTTACACAGAAAGGCCTGAAATCCTAGAATAGATCAGAAAACGTCTTGTGTTGTGTCGGTAAACACCACTGAGCCACTGTGACATCCAGTGCCACATTGTAAATGGTTAAAGAAAAGAAAAAAAAACACACAAAAAAACAACAGGGAGGGGAAGAAATCTGTACACTAAGTTTTACAGCTCATTTCAACAAATGTAAGAGAAAAATATCAGATAGTAATTCACTCATGTTCACTCGGAATGGATTATGCGTTGCATCGCAGAGGTTCCTCATTTCAAAACACATAGAAATGATTCTATAATATCACAACATGTAGTTTCTCTTGCTGCCATATTGAACTCTCTCTGTAATAAGAGCAAACACAAGATGTCAAAGGAAAACCTACTCGACACCAGCTTTTAATTTTTGTCATAGCTGAAACCAAACACAGATTAGTTTAGTACTTAAAATTGATATTTGTGCACGCTGTGCTGCTCTCTGTACACAAATCCTTTGCCAATTCACGATCGGTGGGGCTAATTATTGCTTTCACTGGTGAGAGAGGTACGCAAGTGCAAAAATCATCCAATATTTTAAAATAAATCAGAAAAAAAACTGTTTCAGAGATAAAAGAGCCGATTATTGCTATTTCAGAAGACAAACAGGTTATTGTGTTGACCAGTGGTTATTTTCACTGTGTATTTTTATCATATTCACTCAGTCTTTATTAATAATGTGCATCAGTGAGTGTTTTTGCCAAAGTGTAAAATTGATGGATAACCACATGATGTATCTGGTTTCTCTCTGGCAGGCTGAACTCCTCCGGATGATGAAGTCATGACTCCATTACTTTGAGTCAGGTTTGTGTGTTGATATTGACGGAGCAGTAAACACAGAGCAGAGACTTTGTGGCTGAGCGCTGAAGTCCACTCCCGTGACGTTATGGCCGCTGCATGTCCTCTCCTGCAGCTCATCTCATGACCCCTCCCTCCCGTCACTCATCAAACAATACCCCCAGATCCTGAACCTCCTGCCCCCGGGGTAGGTTCTCTGTCGCCCCACCATGTGAATGAACCACAGGCGGATGTGTTGACCTGGAAAGCAGCAGCATCACATCGAGTCATTCCGGTGTTTGCAAAAGGCTGCCATGAGGGCCAGAAGGACATCGTAATCTGGGAAGAGCAGCGACGTCCAACTGTTCACGAAATTACAAACAGGGTAAAAGATGTAGAACAACCCCAAAGTTGTCCTCACACGGCTTGTAAGTGAAGAAATAGTACAACTGTTGACAGTTCAAGTCATTAGATTTATTACTGAGACTGTTGATTCAGCTGGAGACTCATATAAATGGAACTTTTCTTATTAGATCAGTACAGAATTTAATATTGTCCTGAGACAGAAAACGGACAAATTACAACAAATGTGTGGTAAATGTGTGTTTACAACGCACTGCCCCATGCAGTTTTGGAGCAGAGGCCCCGTGAAGGACATTAGCCACACTTACTGTCTCGTGCTGATTTTTGCGTGTGGTATTCTCGTGGCCAGCATAATCCAGACTTTAGTGTGGGTGGGCTTTCTCCAGATTAAATTAAGTGAAAGCTTCATGACGCCAGTAAAGAGGGGCTGTAGAGCCTCTCCGGAGGAGCAACTACAAAGAGGCTGAAGAAGCTTCAAACCTTCAGGCTGCAGAATGTTGGTCCAATACAAAAATCCCCATAAAGTTCAGGCACAGGGGTCGAGGGTTTCAAAGCAAATGGCTACTGGATTATGTCACAAAAGTCGCATAAACTGCAGCAACTCTGGCAATCAGACACATTTCAACTGTGCATGAACACTGTTTCAGTGTTTAGAAGCCAGATACTTTTTCAGTTAAAATAAAAAAGAAAGAAAGAGGGCATTTCTCTTCCTTTGATGGACAAACGAGTGACTGTTGTCGCACTTGTCTTTAATCGCCACTCAATGTCTGGAGACTGTCAGCACTGCTGTGAAAATCAGTTCTGAGACTCACTGCTCCTATTAGATCTCATCTGAGGTAATCCACGGCCTGACGACACGCACACACGCACACACACACACACACACACACGCACACACACGGTCAGGTAGCATTCCCCCTCAGGTTTGCCGGAGGGCTGACATGTCCTCCAAGCTCAACTACATTCTGTAGTTTCTTTCAGGAGATAGGAAGTTACATCATCAGCCCTGTGGTACTGCTGACACACACACACACACACACACACACACACACGCCCGTAAGGGATATTACGTGAAGTTACATACATTTCCAACAGACTAACTGTGACATCAGCTAAAGAAGGCACTGGAAGGAGTCTCAAAGAGTTAGCGTTTACATAATTATTACATCTTATTATTCTTATTTAGAGCCAGAATTAACTTGACAAAACAGAACCTGAACCTCACTGAAGTCTTCAGGCAGGTCTGTACTGTGTGCTGTCAGCATGTCCCACATGAACGTGAACAACTCTGACGATTCCTTTTGTCATGTGACCCACAGGTGATGTTCACTTTCAAATGACCAGAAGATAAAATCCAACTCATGCTATCAACAGAAATCAATCAAAGCATCACTAACAATAGTTTGAGGACAAAGCTAAATTCAAAAGCTTTACCACACATCGTACATACAATGACTTCATCAAGAACTGCTCGATTCTTATTCAGCCTCTATTACATCTCTGTCTATAATTTACATGTATGTAGATGACATACTGTTATTATCTTGCGTTTGACGTACATATGAGTGGAAATGAGATTGGATTCAATGGAGAGTGACACCTTCCAGTGAAGCTTCTCTCAGGTAATAAATGTTCACATGACCGTCAACTGTCAGCACACTTTTTTACTCACATCTATCACAATAATTACTGTGTTTTCGTGTCAACATGTTGACGTCTGCACAAGGATGACAAGCTCAGGGAGTGAGGTGTATCTTTACATGGAAATAGCGTGTGTGTATGTGTGTGTGTGTGTGTGTGTGTGTGTGTCTGTGTGTGCATGTCTGATAAAGTAACAGTCAATACAATTGTGAAAAATCTCCATCCATACACACATGGAATGAGAAGTTTGACCTTCGGATTTTGAAACAAAAGCTCAGAAATCAGAAGCAGAGAAGAAGCTCATCAGCACAAAACCTGAGTGATGAAACAAAAGCAAACACAAAGAGAAACTGTCCACATTGCATTTCTCCTTTTTTTCATCCTTTTGGCCTTTTGGTGAGTAAAGAGTGAAGTGAGGGATCACAGAAATAATCAGTGCGTGGCGGCAGGACTCCCTTAATGTTTTCACAGACACGTACATGAACGCAGCCGTCAGCAGATCTCACACACACAGACACACACACACACACACACACACACACACACACACACACACACACACACACACACACACACACACACACACACACACACACACACACACACACACACACACACACATACAGACACATACACACACACAGCTCGCATCACAATGAGGGCGGTACTTTAGAGCAACACCCATTGTACGATTTCATGCATTTTCAAGCCCAATAATTAGAAAACCAGGAATTCTATCAACTTTATAGTCTGATTATGTCACAGTCAAACACAATCAACTTTTATACACTGATTGTTTTTCAGCTTCGAGGAGATTTTAACCGTTGTCTTGTAACCATACGAGCTGAATCTTTATCACACAGCAGCTGCGGGGCCACAGTTTCTGAGCGTTTATAGGACATGGCGGATCTCTCCCACTGTCTCAACACAAAGCTGTGAGCTCACAGCCTGACCGTTCGTTCTTTACGTGAACTTGTGTCAGAGGACTTTTAAAAAGGGTTCATTATGAGGCACGTTTATGAGTCTGTGGTATTAATCCGCTCCGTGCTCATGAAAGAGTCGTGGCCTCAGTCGATGAACATGACGACTGATGTCAGAAGAAACAAGACCTGAGCCCCCATCATTAAAAGAAAACTCTATGAGAACGGCTCTCGCGCAATGTTTATTTACTTCACTTTTAAAACCGTTTTTCAATTTTCTTTCAGTTTCTACAATGAAAAACTCAAATAACAATGGTATGCAGTTTGAAGAAACAGTTCTACTTTCAAGCTCACATCTTGTTCCTAACAACTTGTTTGTGGGTATTTTAATGGTCTTTTTAACTTGTCGTCATAATTAAAATTCAAGCCACTGCTGGGATGAGAATCAAAAATCGGTTCTCGTTGAGAACCGGCTCCCAGTGTTTCAATTCCTAGGAATCGTTTTCCAATTTTGCAAATGACCTTATCGATTCCAGGGGGCGCGAATGACGTCGTGTGCACATTGCGTAGCTTGTGTGACCTACGCAACCTGCATGGTGATTCGCGAGTGCAGACAACAGGAAAGGTGGCGCCAAGCATCACAGAAAGATTGGTTCCATTCCAACAGGGCAACTTGCAATACTTGCTCAGCGGATATTTCATCAAAGGGAGCAAACACGACCAATATGCAGAAACATTTGCACACAGCCGCGATAACTTGGAATGAGTTCTGTTTTCGATCCACTCCGGAGTGAATCTCAACCCAGCAGCAGCAGCAACGTTACCACGTCCTCTGATGTTCATACTGCAGCTTTAATGTCCAAAATGAGAATCGATAAAGAATCCGATCATAAAGCAGTCTTGAATATGGAATCAGTTCCCATCCCCAGTCATTGTCATGATGAGAAATCTCGATCAGTGAGCTCTGTGATCAACTGCTGATGTCTGTTCTGTTGCTCTGTACTCATCATATCTCTTGAAATCTCTGTATGTACTGATGCTTTTATTCTGCTACCCCACAACCAATCAGACAGCACATTATGTTGTCCGTGCTCTCAATTGTTGTTGAACGACCCGGTCGGTTCACTTCAACCTGTAAATAAATAAACGACCTCAATCCTTCCTCACATGGATGACAGTGAACCACTGCAGTGCTGCTTGTGTTTCCGTCTGCGTGTCGGAGATTTATGATTCAAATCCAAGGCTCTATATGAATTCACTGTGGTGAAAAGTCAGATTTGATGTGTATGAAGGAATAAATTGAGAGGATCACATCTGTCAGTGTGGTATTTGAGGCTTTACATTTCAAAAAGGATCGTCCTTGTTCAGCTGGAGCAACGAACCAGGTTCTCAGGGGCAGGGCCCACATGGAACAGCTCATCTTTCCAATCGGGAAATCCAAAGTCTAATATTTAGATTCAAATTTCCCACGGGGTTCGGACGCGGTCGGAAGTTGGACTTTTGACTTTCAGTCTTCACTCCTGAGATGGATCGCCACGTCTGAACTGAAGCTCAGAACATCTTCCGGGTCTTTTGAAGCCCACCAGAGGTCTGAGCTGACCGGTGGAAGATTAAACAGTATATTTCCTCTACATCAGAGGCCTCGATCACAAAACATGACATGACGTGCGCTTATTTCTCACACTCTGTTCTTTTACTCTAGGTTTTGTATAACAATATAAAATCATAATCAATTGGTACAGATTTCATCTCTTGAACTTTAAATGCTAATTGAAATATTTTTTTTATTGAAGATAAACTTTTCTGGGCACACTTTTTTCTACATATCTAACAAGAGAAAAAGTAAAAAATAGTAGTTGTTGACTGCTCGTAGGTTTTTGTTTTTTTTTTATTCATGAGGAATAGAACTGAAAATACTTTGTTAATCCCAGAGATACGTTCTTTAATCTCTACTTCTGAGTCAACTAATATCAGGACACTTTAATCTGCTTCTTCTCCTCACATAATCAGCTTTTATTCATAGAATTGTTTACCAGAATAGATATTGTACATGAAATGTTCACTTTAATTGTTTTGGGAAATATAAAACTACAAAATTGCTTCATAGTGTTAAACCGGAGATTATCTCCAGGCAGTGGGGGCCTCAAGGCTCGAGAAGTGGATGTGACCGCAGGAGTCAAGGGTCCACAGTGGACCTCAGCATGACCTTTGACCCCCCCCCCCCCCCCACACACACACACACACACACACACACACACACTCCCATGCTCCCTGATGCACCTTAATGTGGCTGTCCACTAAAATAGAACAGTAGGATGGGTCAGTGTGAAAAAGGAATTCCCCCAAGGGGATTGATAAAGTAAGATCAGTCTGTCCACACAGAGAGGAGGTGAAATCCTATGGCCTGGAAGCAGCATGGTTCATGATGCTGCTGTTGGAGGAGCTGCGGTCGGAGGAGCTGTGGTTGGAGTTCATTCAAAAAGCGCAGCACACATCACAATCAAATGGGTTCATCTGATAATCCCTCACCTTTGACTGTCTTGTTTTACCATCTGATTCAATCACATGTTTCAACCTGCGGGACCATTAATGTGTGATGATGAGATCTGCGCAACTTCACTGGAATGAAAAGCAGAGAAGGGAGCTGCAAACATGAAGAGGATTAAAAGTGTGGAATCATCTGCCGTGGAACGTACAGGACCTTTGCCACCTTTATGATGTGGGAAAGTCTGATCCACTAAAGTGCAAGCAGATCAAAATGATCAAGCCTGAAGAGGATGGATTTATAGAGAAAAAAGGCTTAAACTACATTGATGATTAATATTCTATATCCTGCCTCCGCTAGAGTCAGTCTCACACCGGTCTCACAAACTTACGTAAAAAGACATGTATAAAGAGAAGTCGGTGAAGATATATATATATATATATATATATATATATATATATATATATATATATATATATATATACATAAAAGACGGATTAAAGAAGGATTATAAATAGAATAAAGAAGGATTATTACCTTATTAGCAACGAAGTTGGCCAAGAAGGTTATGTGCTCATCTGCATGAATTTATTTATTGGTATGTATGTATGTATGTATGTATGTATGTATGTATGTATGTATGTATGTATGTATGTATGTATGTATGTATGTTGCCAACTTTTTGCAAAAAATACTCAAGCTCATTTTCAGAGATGATTTGTCATCATCCAAGGACCAATTGATTACATTTTGGGACGTCCGTCAAATAAATCACAAAAAAAACAACAGGAGCAACATCCCATACAAAGTGGATGAGAGAGGCACTGAATGACCTCAAGATCAGCGTCTGTTGTCATGGAGATGCTCCCTGCTCAGTGTTTCACCCAGAGATGTTGCTACCTGAACTACCTGGTTATCATCGATATGAGTTAACAGCTATCATGCTAGTGATGCTAACTTTGTTCCGCAAACAAATGTGGCGTCCCCTCTGAGCATACGTTTGGACCTTGGTACCCTCAGAAGAAGCTGATCAGCTGAACCGAGGCACCGAGCAGGGATGGAGGGGTGAAGCAGCTCAGGGAGGTAGGGCCAGACCAGACCATTCAGAGATTTCACAACAAATAAAGGAATCTTAAAATTAATTCTATAATGCACAAGAAAGCCAGTGGAGAGAAGCCACAATTGGCATTATGTTCTCCCTCTTACGTGCTCCAGTTAGTAGGCGGGCTGCAGCGTTCTGGAGACGAGGAAGGAGGGAGAGAGGGAGGGAGGCAGGGAGGACTGGCTGATTCTGACAAAGTGCATTCCAGTAATCCAGCCAGGATGTGATAAAAGCATGGATTACTGTTTCAAAGGGCTGCTGTGCCAGAATGGCCTTCACTTTTGCCTTCTGAGATGGAAGAAGCTGGCCTGAACCACTGCCCTAATCTGAGAGTCCAATTTAAAATCACTGTCCATTCTAAAACCTCGGTTCAAAACCACTGGCTTCAGGTGTGGAGCCAGGGGACCCAGGTCCAAGAGAGGGGGTTCACAGGAGCCACTGGGCCCCAAAACACCCTCACCTCAGTCTTGTTTTCATTAAAACTTAGAAAGTTAAAAGCCATCCAGGCTTTCATGTCCTCGAGGCATCTTTCTTTTTAAACGGGACATAAATCTGGCTGTCGTCCACATGAAAAGAGATGCCATAGAACCCAGTGGCAGACGGTACAAGGAAAACAGCAAGGGCCCTAAAATTGAGCCCTGTGGAACCCCACATGTGAGAGGAGCAGAGGAGGACCCGGAGCCAGCAAGGCTAACACACATATAGTGTATGTATGTCTGTATGTAAGTATCTGTGGGTTTACTCAGATATAAATTATTTATTTTGTGTAAATATGTTTTGCTAAAGTATAAATTATTTAATTTCAATAAGGCGTGTGTGTGTGTGTGCGCACATATGCACTGCACATTGCACACATTAAAGAAAAAACTTTAAAAATAAATACTTCTGGGCTCAGCCATGATATTTACAAATTAGTTTATTTCTTTAAAATAATTTAATCTTCATTTACTTTGTATCCAGTTTTGTTTTAATCATTAGTTTCAAATGATATGAATTTAATTATATGACTTTTTTTTTGCCTCCCCCTTGAACTGCAACCTTATCGTGGTGGGGGAGTTTGAGCACCCGAATGACCCTCGGAGCTATGTTGTCGGGGGGCTTGCCCCCCCAGTAGGGTCTCCCAAGGCAAACAGGTCCGAGGCGACGGGTCAGACTAAAAGCAGTTCACAAAACCCCCATGGATACACGCAAGAGGAGCAAGGTGACGTCGCCCGGTTTGGCGCAGCCGGGGCCACACCCTGGAGCCAGGCCCGGGGTGGAGGCTCGCACGCGAGCGCCTGGTGGCCGCGTTCTTGCCCGCGGGACTCGGCCGGGCTCAGCCCGAAGGGACGACGCGGGCCCCTCTTCCTCATCCTCCTGTGGACCCACCACCCACAGAGGCTGCCGTAGGGGTCGGGTGCAGTGTGGATTGGGTGGCAGTCGACGGCAGGTGCCTCGACGACCCGATCCCCGGACACGGACTCTGGCTTTTGGGACATGGAATGTGACCTCGCTGGGGGGGAAAGAGCCCGAGCTTGTGAGGGAGGTTGAGAGATACCGGCTAGATATAGTCGGGCTCACCTCCACTCACAGCTTGGACTCTGGAACCCAGCTCCTCGACAGGGGCTGGATACTCCACTTCTCTGGAGTTGCCCGCGGTGTAAGGCGGCGGGCTGGAGTGGGCTTGCTTATTGCCCCACAGCTCAGCCGCCACGTGTTGGAGTTCACCCCGGTGAACGAGAGGGTTGCGTCCCTACGCCTACAAGTAGGGGACAGGTCTCTGACTGTTGTCTCGGCCTATGCACCGAACAGCAGCTCAGAGTACCCAACCTTCTTGGAGTCCCTGGGAGGGGTGCTGGATAGTGCCCCAACTGGGGACTCCATTGTTCTCCTGGGGGACTTCAACGCCCACGTGGGTAATGACAGCGAGACTTGGAAGGGGGTGATTGGGAGGAACAGCCTCCCCGATCTGAACCCGAGCGGTGTTCTGTTATTGGACTTCTGTGCCAGTCACAGCTTGTCCATAACGAACACCATGTTCGAGCACAGGGGTGTCCATAAGTGCACATGGCACCAGGACACCCTAGGCCGGAGGTCAATGATAGACTTTGTGGTCGTGTCATCTGATCTCTGGCCGCGTGTCTTGGACACTCGGGTAAAGAGAGGGGCAGAGCTGTCAACTGATCACCACCTGGTGGTGAGTTGGATGCGCTGGACTGGGAGGAGGCCGGATAGACTCGGCAGGCCCAAACGTGTTGTGAGGGTCTGCTGGGAACATCTGGCCGAGCCCTCCGTCCGCGCAGCCTTCAACTCCCACCTCCGGGAGAGCTTCTCACAGATTCCGAGGGAGGTTGGAGACATTGAGTCCGAGTGGACCATGTTCTCCACTTCCATTGTCGAAGCTGCTGCTCGGAGCTGTGGCCGCAGGGTCTCTGGCGCCTGTCGTGGCGGCAATCCCCGAACCCGGTGGTGGACACCGGAAGTAAGGGATGCCGTCAAGCTGAAGAAGGAGTCCTACCGGGCACTGTTAGCTCATAGGACTCCCGAGGCAATCGACAGGTACCGGCAGGCCAAGCGAGCCGCAGCCCGGGCTGTGGTGGAGGCAAAAACTCGGGTCTGGGAGGAGTTCGGAGAGGCCATGGAGGAGGACTTTCGGTCGGCCTCGAGGAAATTCTGGCAAACCGTCCGGCGCCTCAGGCGGGGGAAGCAGTTCTCCACCAACACTGTTTACAGTGGAAGTGGGGAGCTGTTGACCTCAACTGGGGACATTGTTGGGCGGTGGAAGGAATACTTCGAGGACCTCCTCAATCCCACCACCACGTCTTCCATTGAGGAAGCAGAGACTGGGTTCTCAGAGGTGGACTCGTCCATCTCCCAAGCTGAAGTCACCGAGGTTGTTGTGAAGCTCCTCGGTGGCAAGGCACCGGGAGTGGATGAGATTCGCCCAGAGTTCCTTAAATCTCTGGATGTGCAGGGACTGTCGTGGCTGACTCGTCTCTGCAACATCGCGTGGCGGGCGGGGACAGTACCTCTGGACTGGCAGACCGGGGTGGTGGTCCCTCTCTTTAAGAAGGGGGATCGGAGGGTGTGTTCCAACTACAGAGGGATCACACTCCTCAGCCTCCCCGGGAAAGTCTATTCCAGGGTACTGGAGAGGAGGGTCCGGCCGTTAGTCGAACCTCGGATCCAAGAGGAACAATGCGGTTTTCGTCCTGGTCGTGGAACACTGGACCAGCTCTATACCCTCCGCCAGGTGCTTGAGGGTTCGTGGGAGTTCGCCCAACCAGTCCACATGTGTTTTGTGGATCTGGAGAAGGCGTTCGACCGCGTCCCCCGAGATGTCCTGTGGGGGGTGCTCCGGGAGTACGGAGTCCGGGGTCCCTTGTCGAGGGCTGTTCGGTCCTTGTATTCCCGGAGCAGGAGTCTGGTTCGCATTGCCGGCAGTAAGTCGGACCTGTTCCCTGTGCACGTTGGCCTCCGGCAGGGGTGTCCTTTGTCACCGGTTCTGTTCATCATATATATGGACAGAATTTCTAGGCACAGCCGGGGGCCGGAGGGGGTCCGGCTTGGGGACCACAGAATCTCATCTCTGCTATTTGCGGATGATGTGGTTCTGTTGGCCCCATCAAGCCTGGATCTCCAGCGTGCACTGACACGGTTCGCAGCCGAGTGTGAAGCAGCTGGGATGAGGATCAGCACCTCTAAATCCGAGGCCATGGTTCTCGACCGGAAAAAGGTGGCTTGCCCCCTCCAGGTCGGTGGAGTGCCCTTGTCCCAAGTGGAGGAGTTTAAGTATCTTGGGGTCTTGTTCACGAGTGGGGGAAAGATGGAGCGTGAGATCGACAGGCGGATCGGTGCAGCGTCTGCAGTTATGCGGACGTTGTATCGGTCCGTCGTGGTGAAGAAGGAGCTGAGCCAAAAAGCGAAGCTCTCGATTTACCGGTCGATCTTCGTTCCTACCCTCACCTATGGTCATGAACTATGGGTCATGGCCGAAAGAACGAGATCCCGGATACAAGCGGCTGAAATGAGCTTCCTCCGTAGGGTGGCTGGGCGTACCCTTAGAGATAGGGTGAGGAGCTCAGTCACCAGGGAGGAGCTCGGAGTAGAGCCGCTGCTCCTCCACATCGAGAGGAGCCAGCTGAGGTGGCTCGGGCATCTATTTCGGATGCCCCCCGGACGCCTCCCGAGGGAGGTGTTTCGGGCATGTCCCTCCGGTAGGAGGCCTCGGGGCAGACCCAGGACACGCTGGAGGGACTATGTCTCTCGGCTGGCCTGGGAACGCCTTGGGGTGCCACCGGAGGAGCTGGAGGAAGTGTCTGGGGCGAGGGAAGTCTGGGCTACTCTGCTCAGACTGCTGCCTCCGCGACCCGGCCCCGGATAAAGCGGTAGCCAATGGATGGATGGATGGATGGACTTTTTTTGCCCAATTTAGCATTAAGGACTAATAATTAACAAATACATTTAACAAAAAATACTTTTTGGCCATTTTGATTGATATATTATTTTGGCTTCAGATTAGACTGTTTCAAACTTTAATTGACATCTTAATATTTCTTTAGTTATAAATAATCAAGTGTTTTATGTTGCTCCTTTTAATTACAAATATAAGCTCTGCTTCATTTGCATATGCCTATCAAGGATACCTGTGTTCCATTTAACTTGAACGTGAAATGTGCTTGAGCGCTCAAAGACTGTACGTGTGCGCGTGCGCGAGGGCAGAAGATAAGTCCTCCTGAGAATAAACAGCAGTACTTTGAAATGCAGAGTACAGGCGTTTATCCAGCTGAAGGTTGGTGTTGGACCCCTGGGGGCCCCCTGCTGTGAACCAGCACAGGAACAAGCTGCGGTGGCAGCGCAGCCTCGCGGCGGAGCGGAGCCAGCAGGGGAGGGAGCGAGTGACGAGGTGGACGCGATACGCTCTGCTATAATTGGCCGATGTGAAGAGGCTGACTGATTCCCTGCAGACGGAGCAGGAACTGCCCCCCTCTTAGCCCTCAGACACATTATTAAAATCACATACCACATTGTATATATTCATTACATCACATTTCAAGTTTAAATGAGACATGCAGCTCTGGGGAGGAAATGAGCAAAAATTACTACCTGACAAAACGATGACTGCAGGAAAAGTGGAACTCACTGCTGAGTAAAAGCTGCTGATGCCGAGTTTCAGTGGAGCGTGCTGCTGTTTCTCCACGTGGACTCCACAAGTATCTCTAACATTGATCACATCCAGTACAGCACTGAACGTACTTTACATTGAAAATGTTCTCAGGATGTAAAGAAAACAAACAAAAAAACAATCTGCTGAGGCCTGATGCGGGAATTCACAAAGACAAACAATCTGGAATATTTTCATTCAATGCAAATTATTGTAATCCACAGTCAAAGAAGAAGCCAGTGGAAAGTGAAATGTCTGACCGCTCCATCCAGCAATATAGAAATACATTTTCTTAGAAATCTAATGTATGAGTAATGAGTAATGAGAAGAAGGCACAGCTTACTGTCATGCTCCTATCCACTACTAGTCAGAGCTCCAGAGCATCAGACATCAGTCTGCAGAGCAGCAGCTCTCGAGTAAATGCCTTGTAGCAGTACCAGGGTAAAGTACCAGCAGCAGTACTGGAGTGTAGAGCAGTTTCAAAGGTTGCTGTAATAAAGAGATGTGGTCTTTCTAAACCAGCACAGTATTTCTGAATGGTTTAGTTGGAAAGAAGCAGGCAGCATGAATCCCGCCTGGTTTGAGGTGCAGTTACCTGGGAGCACTCGGAGCTCTGCGTCCGTCCCCGTCCTGGTGCTGCCGGGGTTGTCGGCCAGGCAGCGGTACGTCGCCGAGTCCGGAGGCTGGACTCGGCTCACCTGCAGCGAGCCGGACGGCAGCACCGCGAGGCGAGATTCAGGCTCGAAGGTCAGCGGAAGGTCGTCCCGGTTCTTCTGCCAGCGGATTACCGGCGTGGGGTCTCCGGAGACTTCGCATCGCAGCAGGGCAGTGTCGCCCAGGTATGAGGACACAGACTCGGTGGGCACGACCACCCGGAGAGGACCTGCCGAGGTGCAACAGGAAAAAGAAGTGTTAGCAATATTAAGTCAGTGTACTCCTAATGGGGCTTTTCCACTAGCGGCTACTCGACTCAATGGGACTCGGTCTTTAGTCTTTTCCATTACATGTTAATACCAAATATCAGGTATTATTCTTGTACCTACTCAACATCGGTTAAATGTGACGTCGGCAGACAGCAGGCCGCTGATTGACCAGGGCGCCGCCCGCAGAGTTTTCTGGTTCTCTTTGTTTGCTCTGCGTCTAACAGAAAGCCACAGATGGAGCAGCAGGTAAACCATGACCTCAATGTCCTCCATAGTGGTTCTGTCTTTGCGTCACCAGACAAAAGACATTGCCAGAGTCTTCGGCTGCCTTGCTCTAACTACTACCCACACTGAGATTTTTGGAGTAATGGAAAATAACCGAAACTGAGTTGAGGAGAGTGAAGTCGAGACGAGTAGCGTTAGAACTGTGTAATGGAAAAGTGCCAAGGATGTTTGACTGCCTGAATAAATAGTGGAGTGTTTGGACCGTTGGCTCAAGCTGAGACTGTTGTCTTTCATGTTCTTCTCAAGCCTTTGTGAGTTTTCTCTGTACAAACAATTCACCAACCCAAAAACATGTTGGTAGCTTCACTGGATAAAGTTGGTGAAAGTGTTTGAGAAGATCAATGTTAAAAAGTCCCATGAAACAAGTGAGAAAAACTGAAGAAGTTCAGGACTTATTCAGCTTCTTTGTATCTGGGTATGTTCGCAAGGAAGGAGGAAGATGGCAAGGACAACAATACCCCACATAACCAGAAAGAGGTGGAGCAGAGTGAGGGTGGAGGGGAGTCAGAGCACAAGTTCCAAGAAAACAATGTTAGTCCACACGAGAACGCCGGTAAACCAGTCTGTTTTGGCCGATCATCCACACGAGCCGGCATTTCTCATTTTATTTAATTTATTTTTGTCAAAAATAGAATAGGTGCATTCTGGGGATATGGAGATATTTTTGAGCACTCTGGTTACAACGTAACATATTTTCAGATTATTGAAAGTACAAATAGAAAAATCAAGAAATCAAGCGGAGAGAAAGACGGTAACGAACTGAACTCTCTGTGAACTGTGATGGAAAGGCTGCATTTGTCTGTAACTGTCCATTTGTCTGTAACTGTAACTGAAGTTCCCTCCTGCAGGGTGCAAAGGAGAAAATCCTCCACCAGTCCTTTAACTCTGGACTTTGACATGAGAATTAATAATCTGAGCAGAGAATTGGAACAGTGGGACGGCTCAGAACCGAGAGTGGAGAGCTTCTTCTGGTCAAACACATACAGATAGAAAGAGAGAGAGAGGAGGACGGGGGGAAGAAGGACAGCGGGATGGAACAATGGAGGGGAAAGAGGAAAGGAGGACAGAGAAAAAGGATGGAAGACGGGGACAGAAGGATGAGAAGACCGAGATAAGGAGGACGGGGACAGGAGGAGAGAGGATAGGGGGATGGAAAGACAGGGACCGAGGAAAGGAGGACAAAAGGGAAGGAGGGATGGAAGGATGGAGGGACAGAAGAACGGAAGATGAAGGAGAGAGGATAGAGAGATGGAAGGACGGAAGGACAGGAAAGAGGAACGGAGGACAGAAGACAGAGGACAGATAGATCAGGGCAACCTGAAACACTCATAGAGTCATTTGGACCCGTTTACCACTGAACAGAGCACAGTGGGAGACATGAGAGGAAGACAGAGGATGGAGGGATGGAGGGATGGAGAGACAGAGCAAAGGAGGACAGAGGACAGGAGGCACTGTTAGCACATGTAAATGAGCATGTGGGTCACTGTCTATGTGCAACATTCAGGCCGCAGGCGACTTCACTGAGTCACGTCAATACCTCAGACTTCTTTAACCTGGATTTTACTTCAAATTACTCTCTCATCTTTTTTTTTTTTTTCTGACAAAAAAACCGGAATATTCCTCCCATCATCTCTGAAAATCTGAGCTAACTCAGTCACTATTAAAAGGAAATGACTTGATGTCTGGCTAAATGAGGACATTTCAACTTTAATCATCTCACTCAGATGAACACGTGTATACTGCCAGCAGGAAGTCTGACTGTTAGGGAAGATTGCTGATATCAAGTGACTGATTAAAGTGAAATATGGAAAAGATGATTGGAGGTGATCGCAGCAGTACAGGTGCATATTTAACATCAGTAGCAGCACTTTTCATTCCTTATACTCTCCTCTAATGAAGGTCTGTACGTCAGAAACAGCTCCTTATTTGTAGAAATGTTATTGTAACATTTATTGTTATCTTTTGGAATCTACGCACCAGAAACTAGTACAGGGACAAACTGGTTCAATCTCGTTAAATTGTAGCTGGAACCTAAAGTTTGTTTGTTTAATTGACTGCTGTGTCCACTTTGTGTGGCATTGTTTCAGTAAGAGAAGACTTACATTACTCTCGAACCCCAAACTGAGCTTTATCATAAACAAAGACAACAGAGTTCTCTTGAGGCCTCTCAGGCTCGGCCCCTGGGAACTGGACTTTCCTCTTTTAAATCATATTTTACAAAGGAAATTGAAAAGCACAAGACAACAAGACAAATGAAGGAATCAACATGTTATACACAGGAGAAGCCAATATAGACAGTTTAATATAACCAGTACAAACATCAAAATAGTAACATTTCCATGCCTTTTTGATATAAATCCCAGAAAGGGACTATTTTATAAAATTCTAAAGCCTGTGTTAGGAGAGTGGACGGCCCGGGGGTTGGGTTTTCCTACATTTTTACTTTTCTTCCCTAATTTTACCAAAAAAAAAAGAAAAAACAAGAACTAAACCTCCTGTATTATTTTAATGCACTGTAATAATCCCCAAAGGAGAAATTCCTTCCCGACTTGACCCATGGGCAGCAGCCACACAGAGCCCTGGTACACACACACCGGGCCGTATTTGAAGCCATGACCATCTTGCTCTAAAGCAATTAAATAACTGAAAGGTCCACATCTGGGTTTGTGTCGTGTTTCTTCCATCACATGTTTTAATGTATTTTGTGGAGGCCGACGGTCGTGAGATCACACATCAGAGACGGGAGAATAAATGCAAGCCGGTGTCAGACTTCCCCTCACAGTTTGTGTTGTTGTTTTCACGCTGCTTTAAAATCACTTGCTGCTTTCTCTGCAGTCCAGCAACAAAGACGGACTCGAGTGTGTGTGTGTGTGTGTGTGTGTGTGTCTGTGTGTGTGTGTGTGTTGTGCGACAGTGAGGCGTCAGTGTGACTCTCAGACGGTTGGATGAGCTTCCAGCTGGGAGGACGTGAGCTGCGGTGACACCTCGCGTATCTCGGGAGACGGGGATTGAGATTGTTTGTCTTACATAAGTTCTGTTGTCGGTCCCTGTGTAGATCACACCGCCGCCTGCAGCTAAAAGCAGACACAGCACACATGTACTCTTACATCTGTCACGTACGATGCGAGGGCCCTGCTACGATTCATGTTACAGTCCTCAACACGCTACGAGCCGAAAAACACCAAGCCATCATCATCATGATCAACAAAAGTCTGATTCCGCCCTTGGGAACACGCCAAAGATGTGTTTAAATAGACAAACCCCCCCAGACAATGTCATGCAATTACAACAGCTGCTGCTTTCTGGAGGCGATCGCCTGAAACAAACACTGACCAGAGGGGAAGAGAAGTAGGTGGAAGTTGAAATCCAGCTCATAGATTGGTTCAGATCAAAATTGGAAACCCCGCCCCTTTAGCCTGTTAGTGGCGAATGACAATCACAAGGTATAACCTTCTCACTCCTTCTTCCTCTCTACTTCCTCCTCACTCCTTCTTCCTCTCTACTTCTTCCTCACTCCTTCTTCCTCTCTATTTCTTTCTCTACTTCTTCTTCACTCCTTGATGTGTTCACACTATCCATGAACCGGACCTCAGTTGACTTGCCAGTGGATTGAGAGCCACGCTTCTCAAGTGGACCGGAGTTCACTTGTTTGCTCCGGATAAGAATCCGGCGAGCGTTCACACCTGACCAAATGAATCAGACTTTCCCGTTTACTCAGTTCTGGACCACACAGTGCTGGTGTGAAAGTGCACTGAGAAGCACAGATGTGTTAAATGACAGACGCGTCACTGAAAATGTTTATGCCGCCTGCTGTCCAGCGCCTTCATTTGCTGGAGGAGGATCCTCCTCCCTGCAGCTCCAGCTCTCCACTACCTCGGACCTCCGTCCCACCAAACCACACCCTCTCCGGCCAGCGCTCAGCCACCTCCTCCAATTTGGTAATGCTCTGTTAATGCCATTTTTCTTCCCACAAATCTCCTCTCTGAGTCACCATCATTAAACAAGATATGTACAGAAATGGTGTTTTTACAAACCAAACTCAAAAAAAAGGAAATATTATTGTTGTTGGCTATAAAACATAGTATTGTATTGTAATAACTCAAAAACCACGAGTTTCTTAAATCAACTATCATCTATTGAGTAAATTGTATGAAAATTGGTTTATCATGATCTACTTAAAGTTATGTAGAACCACTTGAAACAATTTTAATTAAATCCAACATATCTTATTTTTGAGTGCAGCATCAAGACTGCCACTTCCTTCAGAGCCATGACCTCAACTTTAGAAAAATATCTCTATTAGACCTACATACTTTGTTAGAGATTCCTTTTTAATCAAAAGGGCTAATTGCAAGAACACATATTGCGTGTAGCCTCCTTTTTATATCGAGGTTTATGAACAGAAGGCTGCTTCTAAATTTCCATGTGTGCTGTGTCTTCTTCTGCGTTTTTGGTTTGTTTGGTGAGTCACACTGCCCCTAAAGGCCTGGCATATGTACTACGTGCCCTGAAGCCTCGAGTTGAACTGGGAGATGTGGAAAGAATTGTTTTCGGAGAACCTCGGGGAGAAAAAAAAAGATTGTTTTGGCTCGTGTGGATGTGGCCTCAGTCTCTCGATATGCGAGGTCTTCCCAAGTGTCATCTCCTTTGTTTGTTCATCTTTTGTTGCCCACCTCTCCGGATTTACACGAAGAATGAATAAATCTTCTAATGTTTCCTTATGCCAGCTCCTTCTGGATGTCTTGACTCTTCTCGTTAACAGACTTGTTTTGTCTCTGTATTATCACTCAGTCCAAAGCCGTTACAGAAACACGCCACACAGTCGACGCTTCAGGGATGTTTGGGCTCAGGAAAGTTGCAGAATTCTAAAAACCTCTGTTGGATAATTGTTTTAGTTGGTTCTGTAGACGTGATGCAGAGCAAGTTTTCATTTAATATGAGACACAATGAATAGCACTTTATTATCAAAGACAGCAAATATTGTATTTGATTCAGAGAGGAAAATGGGGAAAAAAGGGGAAAAATGAAAAAATTATATTATTTATAATTCAGGAGTAAAAACGTTTGACAGTGACTGTGTATTATGGTTTGACTATCGAGTATTGTGACCCGCCTTCACTCAATATGAGCTGGGATTAGATCCCAGAGAGCCTGAACTGAATGACGAGGATGGATGGATGGGTAACTGCTTACAGAAGCTTTTTCTTTTCTTTCAAGCCTTGAGATGCTGAGTCTTTTTCAGAATCTCTGACAGCAAGTGCAGTTCGTTGTTTGTAGTTTGAGTGGTCTTGTTAGATTGGATTCGATCTTGGAACGTGTTAAAATAAACATCAGTCAGCAGCTTCCCATGAGAAGAGATTTGATCAGAAGCGTGAGAATGATTCTGATCAGTCGTGGGGGGAGAAGTGGGTCATACGTGGTCCGGAGGGGAGACAGTCCAGCAGCAGAAATGAGTAGACGAAGGAGAAACTTTGACCCTCAGCGCACCGTGCGGTAACTTCAAATCCCCGTCTGTGGAATAAAAGCACCGTCCTCTCCAGCCGCCACAAACAGACAAATCTGCTGCGTTTCCGTGGCGACGCTGGCTCCGTCTCCCTGCTGTTTTTCATCCTCATTAGACAAACAGACTGAAGCGACTCGGACAGATAATAACATGCAAATCACAGCAAACAGGCCGGGGCAATGCAGGGATTTGTGGGATGCTGTGGCTCTGGATCCTCGCCTGGGGAGCAATTATTATCTTCTTCCTCCGCTTGAACCTTGCATCTCCTCACCAACATTAATTGGGTTTGTCCAAATCCTGCGAGAGTCCACAACTAATTGAGGATGGCCGGAGTGGAGATGGTTTTGTTTCTCTTTCCACTGCTGCGAACGCACAAGTTTAAAAGTGGCAGTTTGTCTTTGGAGTGGCTGAGAATTCAGCAAAAATTGCCGTTCAGTTTGTAAAGCAGGTTTTTGACTCCAGCAGCCCAACAATCCGCTCAGCTCTCATGAGCAATGTTAGATTAGGATTAGCTGGATGACGGTGGTGTGTTTGGTTCTGATGTCTCAGGTTCAACTGGGTGTCAATGAGGGCATTTCAACTCGTGGTAGAAAAGTGGTGATTCCTGCATAACAATTAAACTGTTAAGCAATTAAACACTTCTCCTGCCGTCATCGTACACAAACACTGTGATATCATTGGCAAATTGCATTTTCGGCCCGATCTTGTCAACATCTAAAATGATATTTAAGCTCCCAAAAATGTAATGTCTATGGGAGACAACCGCTCTGCCAATCGAGCCAAGTCACTCCTGTGGCACGAATGTTGCAATTCAGATTTGTTTTCACACAGACCCAGGCCTCCATCATGTGTGGCACTAAATCAGATATGTGTCTGAAGTCTTCCAATGTGACCGCCGTCTGAATGATCCAGTGGCAAATATGCAACTTCCACATCATTGACATGTGACTAATGTGACCAGTCTGAGCCGGAGGAAGCGGCTCTGCCAAAATGTTGAAAGCTGCCACTCTTTTTTTTCCCCTCAATGTCCTTGTAAAGAACAGGCAGCCCATTTCTTATTTTAAGCACTCACAACACTTTAAATGTTCATCAGCACTTTGAGAAGCACACAGCAGTTTAAGATCAAGCTATTTGCACATATATAAATTAATTTGCACACAATTGTTGTTTTAACTTATTTGTTGAATTTTCTTTTGTTGTTCTGTAGATTCGACCACCTGTGGAGACGACACTACAATGAATTGAGAAATTGAGCAATGTGCAATATATGTGTATTTGAGACTCTCTGATTCTTTTAGTTGTTGTGTGTGCTGTGAATGTTTTCAGGTGTGGATGAGAGAGTTGTGGCGTGTGAGGAGTTTCCACTTATCTTCTCTTGAGTTCAGGCCGGTGTCCAAGTAAAAGATTCCCCCCTGGGACGGACACTGTTAAAGAAGGTTCCGGGCTGAACCAAGAGGAGAAGCAAGTGGGGGTGTTGCACATAGTTTTAGGATTTAGTTTATTATTTAGGTGTTTGGTTTAGATGTGTTTGAGGATTTTAACTTAGTTTTCAGACACTAATGTTAACTTTTATTACCTATGAAGTTTTTAATGGTTCCACCCAGTTGAGCGAAGTGTATTTAAGGCGCCTTTTTACATCATTCATGGGGCTGCTGCTGGAGAAGCCACACTTCTCAATCCTCTAATGCACTTTTAACACTTTGTATTTTTTTTGGGTTGTGCACTTGTGAAAATAAAAAGAAGGAAAGACATGGACCAGCCACAAAGCTGATTCCATTACTTATTTTACTCACTGCTCAAACCGCTCTTCAGCCAGTCTGGGGTCATATCGGAGATCCGAGGCCCAACAGTCCTTTTTTTTTAAGCTCATGACACGTATAAACTTTTTATGATTTTAACATGATTGTGACAGAAGTTGAGGTTTTGGCAGGTCTGGCAACCCTGGTGCTGACCAGTGAAGCGTCCATATTGACCTCCGCAAACAGCATGACATCACCTCTCCATCTGCAGATACAGTCACACTGCAGTCTAATGGAGGTCATGTATAAAATCTAGTGGAATGATCACGCACAGAAATGGGAATTGAGCATCAATGAGGACAACATCTGCTCCCACAAAAGATGGTTTTGGTGTGATCTGTGCTGTTAAGTGTTGTATGCACCATGTCTATAAATAGAAATCCTGCTTCTGAGTTACAAGCTCTCAGTTTTGTCAAGCAGTGAAAAAAATTAATCTTTCAGCAGCTTGTGGGATAAACATCCGTTTAGCAGTGTAGAACCCTGACGAACCAGCCACACTGTTACAAAGCACCAAGAAGTAGAAAATCCACAAAATATGTATATGTGTGCTGTTTGTCAGCTTTTAATGAGGAGCTACTGTGAGGTTCAGAACAAGGATTGGTTTACACACAGGTGTTTTACGTATTACACTGTACCTGCTCACCTGATTTAGAGACAGACTTTAATCACGTCGACAGCTGAACCTGTAGATAGCCCACTCTTCTCAAAGAATTAAGGATAGAAAGTAATCAAAGATGTTTTAAAGGAGGATGAGGATGCACTGGGGAGAATGAACAGAGGCTTTCTCTTTAATGAGCTCTAATTTCACCCATTCCACCTTCTTTTTTAATCCTAATTCATTCTTAATTCACTCCACACATAGTCACTATTTAAAATGAGTCCAACAGTTGAGACCATAAAAGCTAAAAAGAAAAGATGAAAACATCATTCTTATGCTTCGGTTTCTTCTCTCCGTGACTTTTAGTTTTGCTCATTAGTTCATGAAACCGAGGCCTCGGTGCTGAAAGATGAAAATATAAAGTTTGTCTGGTTCCTATCTTTTTATATTCCCTCCAAATGTTTCTCACTCTTGCCCTAAACTTGTATATTTCTTTGTAGACTTCATTCACTTTGAGCTGTGGATTCTCTGCATTTCTCTCTGTTCTCCCTCCTCCCATCCTCACCACACACACGCATGCACGCACGCACGCACGCACGCACGCACACACACACACACACACACACACACACACTATCTGAGAGTTCAGTGTTTCTAATTAATTCCCAGTTTACAGTCATCACTGAACACACAGAGAGAAAGAGAGAGGGAGTGAGAGAGAAACAGAGAGAGAGAGAGAGAAAGAGAGAGAGAGAAACCCATAACCAGCCTGCTAATTGAATTTTTAAGCCTCTGCTATTCATTAGCATTTTGCCTCGTAATGTGTTGTGTGTGGCCTGTGTGTGTGTGTGTGTGTGTGTGTGCGTGTGTGTGTGTGCGTGTGTGTGTGTGTGTGTGTGTGTGTGTGTGTGTGTGTGTGTGTGCGTGCGTGTGTGTGTGTGAATGCCACGCAGGCAGATCTGCCTCATATTTGAATGTACCAGTGGGCTGAGCGGTGTGCGATTATGCGAGCGTGTTTAATGATATTTTAAATATTCCTCAGACAGGAAGGCTCCTCGCCGCAGTAGCTAAAGATCAGCTCATCATACAACATCATTTCCACTGCAAAGGTCGCATGCAAGCACTGCTTACCGGTCTATCAACATCATAACCATGGTTTCAACCGTTGTGGTCGGAAGTCATTGTTGGGAAATTGTTTGAGAAATTTCATGATTTAACAACATATCATTCCTGACAGTCTCATCTGACTGAGAACCATTATGAAACACAAGCTGGAAATGTATATTTTTATAGTATTAACACACCCCAATGGATGTTATCACGAAATGTAACGTCATTTCGAACATTGTCTGATATAGTGGCAATGAAAATGTATTCCTAATTACAGTTTCCAACTAATCTTTTATAATGGAGGAAATTAATTACACACTGAAAATGAAGAAAAAAATAGTATGGGGGGGGGGGGGGGGGGGGGGGGGGTAGTAGTCCAGTTTTGTCTCCATCAGTGAGTCCTCTATTATTAATGTTAACAATGTCCACATGCCTTTATTACTGTAGTATGGCTGTGGGTCAGTTTGATGACAGAGTCACTCATTAAGTTCAGCTGAAGCTGCATCAATTAGTGGGAGGAAGATGCTCTAGAACCTGGATGCCCGCTCTTTGTGAAGGAATTGGATTCATATAGGGCTCAACACAAAAATACAGACAGCTTCAGAGTTATCTCTTTGTTTTAGTGCAAAAAAAACCAAAATCTTTGTGATAAACTATATATTGAATCCACTTTTTCTCATGCGTGTTGTAAAAATCGGTGGATTAAAAACCCGTCACTTCTCTGAAGGGGTTACATGACGCTGCGGGTTCATCAATCTCACCCAGGTTACTGGTCGATGTTCACATGTTGCCGTCAGGTGAATGAATGAATGAAACTTTATTCCAAACCTCCAGATATATAAAAAAGAAAGAAGGAAAAGAGGAACATTTGAATTTAAATTATTAAAATGAAAAAAATTATACAGGTATAATGGAGCATTGCTCCTCCAGCAAGCAGGAGTTTAGTGAAACAAATCTACGACTGGCTCCAGTGAGCAGGATCTTGAGAGACAACCGCTCTTTAACTGTATATCTGCACACCTGACCCACTGAAGGCTGTGGAGGTAGTAATCAGTAAAGGAGTCAGTATGGACAGACGTTCTGATGTTCTAATGAATTAAACCACAAAGGTCCGCAAGCAACAGTTATCTGACATTCAGCACAGAATGAAACCTTAACACTCTTAACCATCTTCATCATCAGAGATGGTGAAGGAGAGCGTCACTCAGTGGGCAGCTGCTCGGTGATCCACCAACCACTGCACACATTATTAATCTGCTGATGGGTTTGATGAGCTGAAGGAAGTTTTTTTTTGTGACATCCTGACAAAGAGGAGGAAGTCCTGCAGTGTTTCAGGGAAACATGTTGACCTGTTGTTCATCATGTGGAAAAAAAAAATCACTGCATTCATTGCCGATAGTGAGGAAATACTCTCCCTCTGCTTGGCTTCTGCTTAAAGAAATTCATGTTTTATTCAAACGGATTTCTATGATGCAATATTGCTTTGCGGTGGAAATGTTGCTAGAAAACTGTTGTAACTTCCAAAACTAATCTGCCCTACTTCACATGTATTTCCAGTTTAACTGTGATTCCTGAATATCTGTTTCCAAAAGGAAGACCCTTATCCCCCTGAACACATAAAAAAACTGGATTCTGGTTCAAAACAAGGTCTAATTACAGCCCAAGCTAAAACAGGACTTAACAGCGACCTGCAATCTTTCAATAAGAGTCACAGTTTTCTACTCACTGGGTGAGTAGAGATGCCAGAGGTGCCTACTGCGTTCAACACAGTTGAACTGCAGACTTTAGTCAACAAACTACTGGTGCTTGAACTACCACCGTCCCTCTGCAAATGGGTACTGGATTTCCTGACACCCACACCACAGACAGTGAGGAGAGTGTTATCCCAGAGTGCCAAGTTAGCATACAGACGGGAGGTGAAGGGCACGGCTGACTGGTGCAAGGATAACAACCTCTGTATTAATGTGAGATAAACAAAGGGGATGGTGGTGGGCTTCGGGAGAGGTGACCGCATTCCCTCTCACCACTACAGCAAAGGAGAAGCTGAGAGTTGGTCCACATCATCAAATTCCTGGGGGTCCAATTTACCAGGACCTCGTGAGACTATTTCTTAAGCAGGCTGGACTGAGCCCTGCAGTCGTCGCAGCCTTCTACAGGTGTGTGTTGGGGAACACATTGACCTCCTCCGTCACCTCCCGGTATGGGAACTGCTCAGCACAGAAGAAAATCTGCCGTATCCTGCCATCCATAGAGTACATCCACACCAATCGGTGCAGAAGGACCCACATCGTCGGAGACTCCACGAACCCAGCTAACAGACGATCAGACCTCCCCACAGGAAAAAGACTTTGCAGCATCACGGGCCAAAACAACAAGTTTCCAGTGCAGCTTCTTTCCTGAAGGCGTCAAACTCGTGAACAGTAAAGCTGTCGCACGCCATCAAACTGGACTATCTATTATCCGTTATCTATATTGCTGCACTTTTTAACCAACTCCTTATATTTATTTATTCTCTAAAATCAGCGCCCACGTATGCTAATGGTCTGGAGTTACAGTAAAAACCTAGAACCAGTGTCTACGTAGACCAATATTTGACAACCTTCCGTTGAGTTGATCCAGACACAGGTTATGTGGAAACATCAGCTTCCAGTTTCCAAAGGTAGAGTTGAACATATTTGCACCTTAAAAGTCAGGCTGCCATAGTTCTTTCTACGCAAGTATATCAAGTTTTATTGTTGTTTTTAAGGCATGTCAAAGTTTATTGAGCCTTCCAATGACTCATCAATTAAGTTGTGGCCCAGCGGGAAGGTATGTTGTTCCAGTACATAAAATACATCATGAGAGGCTGTTGTGCTGTGAAACTTCCTGGGAGCTCACTTGAATCTTGAGGACGTGACCTCCTTCTGAATCAGGACTGCTGTTGTCAGCTCTGGTCCCGGCTGATGGATACCAGGTTTGTCTTTGGACGTTGTCCTCACCTCTCGTCCTCTCAGCGACCTGCCGTTCTCTATCAGCCGCGGTGCAGCTGCTACATGCTTTTGGTGACGGTGATGCACTTAAGCCTCTCTGCCCTTCCGCCTATTAATGTATTTCATAAAGTGTATTGATCTTAAGCCACACTCCACTCACTAAATTACATTACTGCTGAATAGATACAACTGTAAAACAAATGGAGACAGTTGTGCAGTAATACGTCTGTCTACATCTCTGTTATAACCACCAAGGACAGGTCAAGGTGGTGGAGGAACGTTTATCTGAAATGACAGAGATCTCCTCTCAGTTTTTTTTTTTTTTATATCCTCTGTCTTTTTCTCCTCTTCATATGTTTGCCCTCTTTTTTAATGATTACAGTGACCACAGTTTTATTACATTCACCAATTTTAGACTATATTTCCAAATATCCTTGTGTAGGACTATTCCGTCATTCACAGCCATAAAAGAACAGCATTCGGAGGACAGGTGGGATGAATCAGTATTCAGGACAATAGGATATAAAGCTGGGGAAACAACATGTGAATACTTTGAATCCTCCAAGATTTCTGCAGATTTGGACACGATACATGAAATCATCTGAATCTGTTGTTGACAAATACAATACAGTTAATCCAATATCCTCCAAATGGAAAGTGGAAGCATCTTTCTAATAATATTCATCAGGTGATTAACAACGGAAAGTAAAAAATGAGAAAATCTGTTTTTTAAACTTAATGTGAAGTAAATGTCATTCACAATTCAACTCATGTTGTTTATTGGTCAATTCAAATCATTTTAAAAATGTAATTAACTTTAGTTTTTTTTTCTTGTAAATGTGTCCATTGTATTGCCAACTGAATTTTAAGTAAAAAATATATTTTAACTGATATTAAAAAAAATATTTTGAACAAATTATCTGAAAGAACAAAACTCTGACTTCATCCAGCCTGTGACCATCATGAGTACCTCAAAAACCTTTCAAAATATTGAAAACAATATTCTTTTAAATATCAGCTTCTATGTCTAAATTGTATTCATCGGGTTCATCTAAAAGTGAGAAAATATTTCATGATCTTCCAGCTTCAAAGAAGCCAAAACACACTCAATTTGTCAATTCGACCCAATATTGCAAAAAGATGTGAAATAAGTAGATGCACAATGTGAGGGTTCAGTTACGATTCAAGTCATAAAAAATTCTTAAATTAAGTAATAATTCCTGAAATACATACAACGTTATTGATATAGAGCCTGAGCTTCTACGACTTTCAGAATACTAACGTCTGGATGTTTTCCCACTCGCTCTCGTTGATAGCAGTGGTGTCCTTTATAGAACATATGTCTGATAACGGATATCTAACTGCGCTGAACTGATGTGCAGTGTGGTAACGCCACAATCAGGAAATCATTTTGCCCTCAGACTATCTGGAGTGGTGATGGAGGAAGTGCAGGAAACTGAAACTGACTCCGGTAAAGAGCACCAGGGTTTCCGTTATTGTGGGTTTTCAAACTCACAACTCTCCCTTTGAACCCCTGAAACCTCAGACTGCTGAGTGAATTCCTCTTCAATGGCCCTTTGCAGATAAACACAGGCCTTTTTTTTTTTTTTTATCCTTAAATTCCCCCCAAATCAATTGCATTTCTACCCTGCAATATATAAAGAAATGAAAAGTGTATTTTTTTGGTCAGCAGATCTTACCGGCGACAGTGACCCTGGCTCTGCGGCTCACGATGCTTCCCAGTCCCTCCAGCGTGGCGAGGCACTGGTACTCCCCCTCGTCGGGCCGGTGGTGCCGCGAGTGCACCACGTTCTGCACCAGCAGCGAGCCGTTCGCCAGCTGCCTTCGCCGCTCGTCCACCACCGTACTCAGCAGCACGCCGTCTTTGCGCCACGTGATGGCGGGAAGTCCTCCCGCCGCGTCCGACTGCGCCTGGCAGTCCAGCTGCAGCACGCCGCCCCTCACGGTCACCGAGTCCTGAGGCTCCTGCGTGAAAGTGAAGTCCACGAAACCTCCCAGGGCGGACGGCGAGGAGGACGAAGGGGCGTCGGAGGCTGCGGGGAGAAGACGGAGTCAAGAGCTGCAGAAACATGAGCTGAAGCTTGATAAGCTCACGCTCATATGAACCGTTACTGGGCTAACTTATTCTTTGAATTTGACATGCTTTGTGACACTCAAGTTCATTCTTCTTTCATCTGATTCTATTGCGAGTCTTTTACAACCCCCCCCCCCCCCCCCCCCCCCCGCAGCTCCTCAGGACACAATTGTAAAAGAGATTGTTAATCTCAATGTGGCTCTCCTGACTAAATAAAAGCTCAATAAAAAAAAAAAATAAATAAACACTAGCGCCGACTCGGCTCAACTCGGTTTGTAGTAGGTAAAGTGCAATTAGTGCTGAAGTTTATGCAGGGATGACGTGGTCCCGTCTCACTGTGTCTGAAAGCAGGTACACCTGAACAGGTTTCTCTCCAAAGCATCGCTGTGCCGTACGTCTCTACATCACCAACAAACAAACAAACAAACAAACAGTTTGAAGAGATTCAAGCACATCAACTGAAGTCACCTCCAACCGGAAGAAATGTGACTCTTCTGTTCTCTGCAATCAAAAAGCAGCGGAGTCAAATCCTGTGCTCTTTCATCTGTTTATCGCTCCCCTTTATGCATTTATTCATGTTTGCCTTTAATTAAGTCAGAAGTGTTTCCTCACAGCAGAGAACAGGAGTCAGTTTAACCTCCATGCTGTAGTACTTTGCTCTGCAGGATGAATCAGTCAGTCCTATCAAAGCCAGATCAACTCTTTGTTTTAATGCTTTTATGCTTCGTTTAATCTGGTAAAGACAGCGAGCAGCCGCAGCATCTCCACCTGCCTCTGATGTGGAAGCTGCTAACACCTCTTTCATCCTGATCACAGAGGCAGTTTGTTCTTTCTTGGAAAGTGTGAGCGGAGGCTTACTGGAACCTGCAGCCACATTTCTCTCTGTTTGGCTTTTTTTTTTTTTTTTTTTTATTAATGTTGCTCCTCATTTTCTCCTGCTGGGAAAACATGCAGACATTCTTCAGGTGTGAAGAGTAAATAACCCGTTTAAATTCTGCTTTCCTCCCTGGGCAAAAACCACTCGGTGAGTCAAAAACGGGTAATAAGATCAGGCTCGCTCATATGAGGAGACACAAAGTGAGTCAGTTGATTCAGGAGGGAGAGTTTACAGCTGAGGATGTTTGGAGGAGAAAAAAAACATGCATTATAAACACCGTGTGGTGAAATCCTGTTACAACACACTTACAGAGTCAAACCTCGGAGGGCAACGGACACCACTGCAAAGGCCAGCTTCAGGAGAATCACACACTGTGTTGGAATCTCAGACTCTTCAGACTCTTTGACTCCATTCACACTCCAGGGAAACGCCACTCAGATCTGAATATCTCCTCACAGTCGATCTGTTTTGTGACCATGTGAACGTTGCCGTTCTGATTTCCGGCCGGAGGAGGCTGCTCCGCCCGTGCTGTCTTTTATTCTCCATCTCCTTTTTGTTTTCCACATCATTTTCACTAGATTTCGTCGGCTCCTGTTGCACAACCACTTGAAAATGGATCTACACGCGCTGACCAGTGTTGCCAGATCGGACGGTCTACACCCAAATGGGAGAGCCACATTCTTGTACCTTTCTTCCTTTGCTTATTCAGTGCAGTTGTGTGCTTATGACCTGTTCTTGTACAGAATACAGGTTGAGATTTCGGCTGGATTGTCTGGAGGCAGGTGGCTCCACAAACGGCGTGATCGCTGTGACGTCATGCCTTCTTCCGCAACGTCACTCTGGTTCGATAGCGTTCACATGGCAGTCTGATGGAGGTCGGAATTCAAATGTAGTGCGAACCATCGCAAAGAAATCAGATCTCGGCAGCAAACGGGAATAGAACATCGAGACCTGCAGTGTGAATGTAGCGCTTGAGGGGATAGTTGTAGTGACTTTAAGGAATACACGCTTATTAGGACACAGAGTACATGCTGCTGGGCCTCAGATGATTTGTTCCCCGCTGCAAAAAGGATGATTGATTCAGGCTGTACAATCTTGGGGAAACATAATAATTATTAGACCAATTGTAATATGACAAGTGATAAATGTTGATGTCCTTGCGTTTGTGGGATTTGTACTTTAAAGTTACTCTACCAGAAATAATCTATAGATTAAGGCATCATGATGCACAGAAAATAAACCTATACACGAAACCTATCACCACTCATTTCCAACCCGCAGTTTCCTAAATTGATCACAGCAAAGTCGATATGCTTACAAACAAGCTGGCATTTGTAGCCATCAAACTGTGTTTGTTTCTTGGAAAACCTGCCACACGGGTTTCTGGGATGTGAAAGATGGCAACTCCAGCGAAGATATCAACATTTGAATGATTCAGCTCCAAAAAAAAAAAAAAGTCTTCAAGCCAGGAGAATAGTCTTGTCAAATGGATCATTGATCATTTGTCCCGGTGCAAATCCAGATCTTGCAAAATCGTCTACAAACGGGATCTTGTAATACATCCTCGAGAAACTTTGGGAGTTTTCATGACACTATGATGTGAATCAATCTGGGGATGTTTTGCAAAATTGAAATTCTGGAAACGTGTGTTTGTATGAGTGTAATGAAGATGTTCCTTCTGAAAGGTTATGACAATGTATTAGAGATGTACACCAACAACTAACACCGGATCCTACATTTTTTAATTTCACTCTGTGGATTCTGATAGAGTAACTTTAATTACTTTATAAATTTTAACCAGAAAACATAACATTTTTGCTGTTTATTTATTGTTTGACTTTGTTAACTTTGCTGTTTTTAGTAATCTTGATTTTTCATCTTCTAACGTCTTTCCTGTTGTCATCAGATTTGATGTAATGTTGAAATAATGAAGTGAATATGATCTGTTGTTGCCTTGACGATCTACAGCAGCAGAACTCTTGTGGTCTAGTACATGAAAGCATAATTTAGCCTTTAGTCAGTGTTTTGTGAAAAGTGTATTAAGCAAGTTGATGTTGCAATCATGTTAAATTATTGCAATGTCGTGCAGCAATTCCTCCTCTTAACAGAGCAACCGACCGACTGACCGACGGTGGTCGATTCAGTTCATGATCAGTGTTTACAAGATCAATCTTCTCATTTCATATGAATAATCTATATTAAAAAATATATATATAACTAATGCTGGATTCAGATTGTGATGTTGAAGGAGTGTTTCACTCCGTCCATCTCAACTCGGCGACTAAAGTCAGAAAACAGTCGAGCTCATATTCAGGACAACAGCTCTCCCTCTGGATGAATCACCACAACACACTCATTCATCCTCTCATCAGCTCCACTGCCTCCATGTCACTCAGCAACAACTACTCACACACACACACACACACACACACACACACACACACACACACACACACACACACACACACGCACACACACACACACACAGTGGGAGAGTTTAATTGTACAAAAGGGTGTAAGAAGGATTTCCTCCTGACACCTTCTCCTCCCCTCCTCTTCTATCCGCCACACTTCCTTTTCTCTCTGAGCTCCTTCGCTTCGTCTCATCGCCGCGTTTTCTCTCTTTTCCTTCATGGTTTCCTTCTTATTGATTCCCCTTCAGCAGTCCTCCCCCTCCCCCTCCCCGCTCTATCAGTAAATCACTATCTTGACAGCTCTATCTGTATTCACTTCCACTGGTCCCCCCCGCGCACACACACACACACACACACACACACACACACACACACACACACACACACACACACACACACACACGCTCCTCCATCACTTCATCAGTGTGTCCTTGTCCTGGTTGTCCCTGTGTTTGATGCTATCAGTCTCTGTCTGCTCTCCCTCAGTCTCTCCTCTTCGCTGCCTCTTGGTCATTTTCTCTTTACGTTTTATTCACACCACGACGCTGCTCTTCAACGTCTTCTTGAACCTTCTTCTACATTCTCGTTGACTTCAGGGATTTTTACTGAAAGTGCTCATAGATTGTCTGTACATGAAAAACATGCTGCATTTTTCTTCAACTTTTTTTTTCCTGCTGTTTTTACCCAGGATTTTAATTTGTTTGCTATTTTTCCTGTTTCCCCATTAGTTTGTTAGTCCTTCAGTTAACATTTAGAACATCACACACACACACACACACACACACACACACACACACACACACACACACACACACACACACACACACACACACACACACACACACACACACACACACACACACACACACACACACACACACACACACACACACACACACAGGCTGTCAGTGCGGGTTAGAGTTTGAACAGAAGACTGCATTAGGACTCTGGACTGCATCCAGAAGCGGTGAGTGTTTAAACGTTGTGCCAGCTGCCACCTGCCAGCGGAGCATCGCGGTGACGGAGGCGAGGAAACAGGAAGGAAGAGCAACCCGGGGAACAAAATAACTGAAATAAAAGCCTCTCAGCCAAACCAACGTCGATGACGCAAACACACATCACGAGCTGTCCCGGAAACTCGTCTCCATTCACGACACACAAACGATCACACGGCATCAACTGGTCTTGTTTCTAAGTTCCATGGTTTCATTGGATAGACACCACGTCTTACACACAGTAAACTGGAGCTCTGAATCACGTGATGAAGCCACGATTTGAGGATTCTTGGTATTTTGTTTGATTGTAGCTTTGTTTCCGGTGGCCTTCACTTCACTCACCCTTCAGCATTTCCTCCCTTTCAAAGCTCCTCAGCGCTTACATCAGTTTGAGTGTTTAACAATGGGTGAAAAAACGGATGGAAGACCAGAGGGAGGTGACGTTTTTCAAAATAAAACTTGTAATTTTAGATGTACATTTTCAAAATGAAACTTTGTATTCATTCATTGCCAAACCAAATGATGGTGGTCTGTTGATGGACATAGTTTTACTGGTTCCCCATTCCTGCATTAGTACGTTAATATTTCCCAGGATGCTTGAAAGTCTGAATTACTGTACATCAATTATCTCAAGATAAGGCTCATGAGTTTCACTATTTTACCACAGAGAGTCGAAGTGGCCCATAAACAACACTTTCACTCAAAAGTCTGCGATTATGGTCTTTCCTTTGAGATACTCATGTGCAAAATTATTTCCAGTCAAGGCAATTGTCTTAACTTGCAGAAAGAGATGAAAGAAAAAGACCAGAGAAAGAAAAACCTTTTTTTTTTTTAACTTTCATTATAAGTGTATATGTAACAAGACAGTACACATGCAGTGTTACAGGATCAGTACAAGTTGGAATCACAGCTCCACCTGCCTGTTTTATCACACGACACCTTTTATTGAGACACATTTTAAATCTTTTTCTAACAAACTGCACAGAAAAGATCAACATGAATCACAACAGAAATCACTTCAGAAAACAATGGACCAGTGCAAAGGCCCCATCTGCAAACTGGCTCCAGCTGGACAGACGTGTGTGTGTGTGTGTGTGTGTGTGTGTGTGTGTGTGTGTGTGTGTGTGTGTGTGTGTGTGTGTGTGTGTGTGTGTGTGTGTGTGTGTGTGTGTGTGTGTGTTTAGCATCAAGTCCTCATTAACAGGTCTCATCTGACACCCTCTACATGTCTCATTGAACTGAAAGTCACATAATCCCTGCGACAATAGCACAGCTGAGGACACACACACACACACACACACACACACACACACAGTCAATATCATTATCATGGTAAATATAGAGAAGGAACAAAGAGCAGGCGTTCCTCATGTTTTTCCTCGTCTTGTGGGTTTGACAAAAACCTGCTCAATGTTTAGCTGATCTTCATTCTGTCTGATCACAGGACTTTCTGCTAGATCGCCGCAGTACATCCTCACCAGCTCCTGGGACTGACTGCATGTCAGGGGTCATCCACACGAGAACACCAGTTAAAGTAAAGGCACCGTTTTTGGCCGGTTATCCACACAAGACGGCGTTTTAGAAGCACTTAAATGTTCTTTTTTTTTTTTTTTAGTTTATACAGGTCCCAGAGCAAGAAAATTCTAAAACCTCACCACGGCTGTTTAAAATCACGGCGGGGGACGTGAAAAAAAAAAGCCTGGTCCCGATGTCGGACTAAAAACACGTTTTATAAAGACACATAAAGTGTCTTCAACAACGGTAAATATAAACACAGATAAGAGCTTGACAGTGAACTCTATTCAACAATTATAATCACAGGCCCGAGAACGATCAGCGGTTTCCTGTAAACAAGCCAACAAACAAACTATTTACTGTAAAAGTCACCAACACTCCGGGAAGAAAGAAACCAAAAAGTGTTAAAAAGCATCTAATGATCTAATGATAAAGAGCAATGAAAACGGGAGCGAATGCAACAGCATCTAAAACTTGAAAAGATCTGATGCACATTGAATTAAAAGACTGTTATTATGATCGTCTGTTCCTTTAATTACTTCCTGCTGGGATTGAAAGTCCCAGTTTCAAAAATGGTCTGTGGGTTAGTGAACACAGGCAGGCTGAGTGTAAAACATATTCAAATTGTTTACGTTCAATGGAAAATAAATGTACAGTCCACAATGTAAATATCCATTTAATATATTCCACCTTTCCAAAGAAACTATGGAAAACAACATGGACATCGTGCCTGGAGGTCTGTAGAGACACGGTGTTTAGCGACAGGGGCGGAGGAAACCGCCCAGCACCACCTGGACGACTCGTATCGCAACCAGGACATTTAGTGTAACTGACGTAGACGAAGTCACAATCTGGCCTCAAGCGCTCTGCTGGAAACGGAGGATACTGACAAACGTGAAGAATCTCGCCTCGCACACACACACACACTCGCACACACACACACACACACACACACACACACACACACACACACACACACACACACACACACACACACACACACACACACACACACACACTAATGCAGTAATACACAGACTACACTCTCTTTGATATTAACACCAATTGGTCTTAATTAGCCTAGTCTTATTCAGCCTGCTGTTTTCTGCTAATTACTGTGTGTGTGTGTGTGTGTGTGTGTGTGTGCGTGTGTGTGCGTGTGTGTGTGTGTGTGTGTGTGTGTGTGTGTGTGTGTGTGTGTGTGTGTGTGTGTGTGTGTGTGTGTGTGTGCGTGTGTGAAAATTAAATTACCTGCAGCAGCTGGCTGAACACTTTGAAAGATTATAAAAAATGTAATTTCCACACAGAAAATTCGGCAGTATAAAACCAGACGTCTCTTGAAAAAACTCATTTGTAAATATCTGTGACTGTTCATGAACATTTGAAGCCTCCTGTTGTTTGTCAATCACCTTGTCGGGCTTCATTTCCAGAGCTCACATGTGTTGTCTTCTGACTCACATTTGACTCATTAGATTTAAATCTGTAGGAACGTGTCATTCATAAAACAGTAGACGAGGCTGGTGTCAAATTACCACCGGCTACTATTCACAATGTGAATCAAGAAAACTAAACCATTAATTTCATGTTTCAGTATTTTGTCTGACTACATAATTTCTCTTCATCTTTTTACCGCAGGTTCCAATTAAAGATGTGTATTATCAAAATGATATGATCAAACATAAGTATCATGGTTTATTGTTACATTCATGTATCAGCAGGAAATCACCAATGCAAGCAGATCGGTGGAACCAGGTTTGTATAATCAAGTCTTATTCAAACAAACATCTTTACGACCACATTTTATCCGTCTCAGAGAAATGAAGCTGGTTTATTGACAGGAAATAGACGTACTTCTCCTTCAGCTAGGTGGCAGTATACCGATCACCTCTCAAAGAGATTGGAAATAAAGTAAAACCACAGTGTAAGTCTCCTGCTCCACCAAACAGTGATTTTTAACTTATATAATGACAACAAAACAATAAATGAGAACATTGTTTTTACACAGAGTGAACATTAGAAGACTTTAAAAGAGATATTTAACATTCAACATGATGAATAACACTTGAGAGAAAACTATGAATTATAACTGCATGCATATTCATATCATTTGTGTATTTACACATTTCATCTTTTACGCTTTTCACCTATTTTCCTTTCTTTCATTGATGTTTTTTTGTGTGTGTGATAAAGCAGAACGTCGTGAGAGGAAGAACTCTGACTGTCAGGTAATGTCAAGAAATCATAGACGACTAGAGGAGAGGATGAATGTGAGGGGAGGGAAGATTAGTGTCACACACACACACGCGCACACACACACACACACACACACACACACACACACACACACACACACACACACACACACACACACACACACACACATACACACGCTTTTGTGTGTGTGTTTTCCATTTGGTCCTTGTCAAAATGCATCTACAGACAGTAGTGACACTCCATCCCCCGAGACAAATATGATCGCCTCACTGTGCCACTGTGCAGGTGTGTGTGTGTGTGTGTGTGTGTGTGTGTGTGTGTGTGTGTGTGTGTGTGTGTGTGTGTGTGTGTGTGTGTGTGTGTGTGTGTGTGTGTGTGTATTTTCAGGTTAAAACCCCAATAAGTGTTCAGTCTGCACATTGTTAACGGAGACCTTTACAGCTGTCAGACACAATTACCAACTGGGCTACAGCGGGCCAATTATGCACACTCACACTCACTCTCACACACACACACACACACACACACACACACACACACACACACACACACACACACACACACACACACACACACACACACACACACACACACACACACACACACACACACACGATACTGAATGACAATTTTAAAGCATATCCCTGTGAAATGGTGGAGGGAATAGCTGTCACATATGTGAATCAATCTCACACACACACACACACACACACACACACACACAGCTAGAGGACCACGGCCATGTTTCTGCCTTTAATCAGCTGTCACTTCAATAATTAAGCAGCACATTAATCAATAATGAGTTTGTGACTCTAGCCTCTAATTTGCAGCAACGCCAGGAAAAATTGGGGTCATTGTTTTCGTAGGATATGAAATTAGAGCTCATACTCTTTTTCTCAAACGTGCACTAATCAGAGTGAAAGGCCAGGCGATCAATTAAAGACTAAAGAGATAATGTGCAGTGCGAGGTGAGGCTGGTACACAGGGAGAAACGACACACCAACAAGAAAACCTACAACTCAGAACATCATATGAACAGTGATGCTAATTCATCAGCGTCCATCTCAGCTTGTTCATTTTACTGGATTTCACCTGTGGATAAACAAGGAAGGAAGCCACAAAAGTGATAATAAGATCTGCTCAGTTATTTTTTTTATTTTTTTCTGTTAACATCAGTTTGACCTGATGATATCTTAAAGGATATCATTTGGCAAATTGCAGGGCAAAAACATCCCAATAAAAAAAGTAAATCACTCGGAGAGAAACTGTCGTTTATAGAAATGACAGTAATCTGGTTTTCCTTTCCATCGTCGTGCACCAGATCAGCAATACAAAGACATCAATCAGCCAGTGAAAAGAAACAGCGAGCCTTGATATCCGACCAGGCTGAGATTGAACTGTTCTCAATCTCCTTAACCAACCTTAACTTAAAGGAAACTATATAAGTTGTCTTTCTCAAGGGTTGTTTCAGTTCTAACAAGCCTTCTTCTTTATACATCTTGGAAAGAAATCACATCACAATACAATGAAAGTACAACTTTCAGAAGTAAATACATGTTTATTGAAGAGATGTTGAAATCCTAAAATTAAGTCACTCTGCAAAATTCACAGGCGTAACTTTAATTGTAATTACATTATATTGTCAGTGATCTTGTTAACTAACCAGAAAGTGAGAAGAAGAAGAATTTTCTGAGCAGGGTTGACAATAGGCTATATTCAGCATCAAACACTTTCTGGTTATAAACCAGCAAAATTTGTGACGGGTTCAATATTGAGAGTCATTAAAAATCAAGAGAAACTCGTCATTTGATGCTTTTTTAATCACAGACGAGGGGAATCCGACACAGATCGTGGCGCTCACAGCATCTTTTAATTTGTAAACTGCATAAATGACTCACTTCCTGAAAAGAAGAGTGAAGAATAAAAAAAAACCTAAAATCTACAGGATGAAAGAAAGATGAGCGAGAGATATTCTGATTCAATATTTCTCTACCAATCTTCAAGTTTCCTTTAATCAAGTTTTGGACGCTTCCTTGATGAGAAATCCTAACTAATGTATTGTTTAAGTGAAGACTCCACTTTGGTTGTCAGTGGTGTGAGAAACCTGAGCAGGAGGAGGTCAGATTGGTTCCATGTGGTGGAGACAAAGGTCCCTCGGCTGGAAACTATTTCCAGGGTCAGCGGCGTGCAGCCGGTCCCACAGCTCACCAATCTGCCTCCGGCCGAGCGGAGACTTTAAAAGGTCGGCTCGCCGAGCAGAGATGAGGTGGATTCACCTGGAGACCTGCGGCTGGAGCAGCAGATCACGGTGGAAATCGGAAAAAAAATCACCTTCAGCCCTGTACAGTTAATAGACTTTGTAAAGTTATTATTCTGTGATCGTTGAGAAATGAGGAAGCTCAAACTGAAATGGTTGGGGACATACATTACAGTGAGGCCTTTTTTTTTTTTTTTTTAAACCAAATATGTTAAGAAATATTATCCATGTATGCAGATGATGGTGTGGTAAATGGTAGGAAATGTTCACAGTGTTGGCAAAGAGCTGGTAAATTCCAACAAACACTGTGAATCCTAGCGATGATCTACTCACAAAGGAGCATGAAAAGCTATTGGCTGTAACTGTAGAGCTCACGAGGAAAACTACATGTTTTAGAAAGTTGTCATTGTTCAGACTGATGTTTAGAAAAACACCGTCGCTGTCAATGATGCAAAGAACCACATAATTCATTATTTCAGCTAAAATACTTCATATTTAACTGTCAAACTAACAAAAGAAGCTGAGGTTAGCGGAGCAGAGAGGTTGAGGAGGTCGTATCAGAGCCAATCCACACGTCAACACAGTCATTATTCAACCTAACAACCATGTCTTTGTGTCTGACGAGGAAGCCTGAGGAGCTGGAGGAAGAACATGCAGACTCCGTCTCTTCCTGTGAGGCGACAGTGTTAACAAACATCCGACTGCGACACTTTTCATGACTGTCGAGAAGAACGTCAGAAAACTGTAGAGTAGTTTGAGACCACAAGATGGTAAAAACTACTGAGAAGCTGACCTTCTTCAGCTGTGCTCCACGTAGCTGCAGTAATGGATTACTTCAATAATATAGTTTGAGTAATCAGTTATGAGAATAAATGCAAATACGGTGCTACTAAGAGACAAAACTAGAAAAAAAAAAAAAACAGCAAATAGAAATGTGACAGCATGGAGAACGTAGACGAGACCTCGGGTCAGAACAACCTGAACTTTAATGGCCAGACACACATAAAGCCCCGAGTGAAGGACAATGGAGATAAAACCAAAAACCAAAAAGCAGCGGGAAGAATGGAAGGATGCGTGGAGCTCAAACAGCTGACATGAAATACGACCATTTGACTATTATATTTCACATCCCGTTATTTTGTAACACTGAAAAGATTTCAAATTGGATGTTTGAAATCTGCTTCAGAAAAGTAAATTACCCCCAATTTTTATCTGATGGAGGAATCGCCTTCACACTTGATGTTTCGTAATGAGCTTTTTATCCAATTTATTGCCTTTTGTTATCTGTGGCTTCCAGGGGAAGCTGAGGACGACACTGTCAGTCAGCGAGCGGCGCGCAGCAACGCTTAAGTGAGATATCTCCTCCACTGTAAACTGAAACGCTATCGTTTCCTCTGATTCGCTGGAGATCCTCCTGCTTTTTACGACTTATTTTGCACTTTCCCCCCCAATCACTCCTGCCTCCTCTTCTTATCTGCTTTCTTGGATCATTTCTCACCTCATTGCCAGTCATTTCTGTCTGTCTTTCTGTCTGCCTGCCTCGGTCTTGTGCAGCTTTAACCCTGATTACTTCACAGCGTCAGCCCTCAGAACGACCGGACTTCAATACTATCGATTCTCAGCCTCCCTCTAACCAGCAGTGTGTGTGTGTGTGTGTATGTGTGCGTGTGTGTGCTGTAAGCGTTTGTCTACATATTGATTTTCTGCTGTTCACCGTTTGCTGGCGCTGACCCATTTGGATTTAATGAGAATAAATGCAAAATGTTGGGATTTGACCTTATTTGCACACACACGCAGTGAAATGTAAATGAGTGCTCGTTGTCTGGCTCGCTCGCATGAATGATTTATGGAAATTCATCTCTTTCTGGCGGCTTGTGAGGGCGGCGGCGGCGGCGGCACAGGCACACGGGCCACCATCTACAGTGGAAGTGTAGAGAGGCTCACACCTCGGTGCCTCGGAGTGTTTCTACACTCAACATGAAGTACTTCACTCTCAGCATATCAACTGCAGCTGTCAATCACAGCCGCCACTCCCGCAGATGCATGTCACTGTCACATGGCACCGCAGGACTGCACGGGAATCTCTCAGCAAACCCCACGAAGTCGTACTAAAACCACATTGTTTTCAACACCTTCAAACTGCAAACATGCAAAACCACAATGTAGCCTTATTTTCCAATCTGCTCATTAAGCAAACGACTAGTTTCTGTTCTCAAGTGGAGAAAATACTTCAAACAAGGAACAAGGGAGTAGGCAGAGATTAATATCACAATTCATGATATGGTGTGTTTTTTCCCCAGGATTATGATTTGCTATCATGGCTTCATGCTTCTCACTACACTGCCCCCTACAGGTTTGACATGCTCATGGCAGCTCTGAACCAGGTGTATATGCGGGTCCCTGTCGATGAAGATTTTCTTTTAAGCGTAGAGGAGGAAAGATCCGTTCTTTTCCTTCGCTGATGAAGAGTCAGTAAATCGTCCGGCTGCTCGTTTGTGTGCACCCCCTGCTGTTTTCTTAGATCACAAAGTAATTAATGTTTATCCCTGGACAGATATTTCATCAAGGCCTTTTTGCTCCACTTTTATCGTTGTGCTTTTTTCAGTCAGATGCAATTCTTCACTTTCCCTTCACACAACAACAAAAGAAAAAAATAAATAAATAAAGGAAATACGATCCATCTTAGAAACCACCTGAGAGGGTTTACTCCACCTATTTAGGAGGAATGGAGGCACGAATGTATAGATCCGAGGAAAGTCCTACTTGGTATAAGGGAGGACAAAATAAAAGGCAATTAAAGATGGACCACTGGTGAAATTGGCATTTCTCCACAGTAATAATGGTCTGGGCAAGGTACCAGGCTAAACTCCAGCAGCTGAAAGCTGAAAACAAGCCGAGGCGGCTTGTCGTCGGATCACTTTTCCTCCACAGTAACAGCTCGGCTGCAGTTTGTCTGGAAGCGACCGAGACCACCTCTTCTTTTGGGTTTTGATGGAGGGTTTCTGGAGCGGAGCCCAGTGTGACTGCCGAGTCCAAACTCGAGCTCCAAACAACATGTGGGAACACTACAGTTCCAGAGAGGCGATACGATGAATGTTAATGTGGCGACAAGACGAACGTGCTTCACTTCCTCTGAAGCGACTTGGTTTTTCAGTCAAACGATATTTAGAAGCATCACACACCTTCACTTGCTCAGATCTTTCTAAAACACACAAGGAGCCGTCTCCTCATTACCAAACCAAACCTCCAGGGACTTTGTAATCTTTGAGAATCTGCTGACTCATCACTGTTCCTGCGATAATCACTATGTCTACTAAAGCAGGGGTGTTTTAACTCAGGAGCCACATTTGGATCCGGAGTCCTTTTAAAGGACAGTAAGTTTTATTATTAGAAATTTTTAGGAAAGCCTCCTGATGAGAAACGTCTTAAAGTTTTAACATCCAACAGATTATTTAAGTTTAGACTTCACTTGGTAAATCTTGTGTAACAACCGTCTGTTTGCAGGATGAACAAACTCTGCAGCCTTCACTATATTTTCATGTTCCCACAAAATCTGATCTCCGAGCTCAGGACTCAGCGAGGTGTTATACCCATTAGGATTACAACTACTAGAACTAAGAAGTTGCAATTACGAGTAAATCAATGATTAAATCGGGCCTTTTGGGAAAACAAAGTTTAGATTTCTTGTGTCTTTTTAACGTTATGCAGCATCACTATGTGGAATGAAATAGGTTTCACTTATAAAGACCTCTACATTATTAATCTCATTCATACAACAATGGATTAGGAGCAATTCGGGGCTCAGTGTCTGGCTCAAGAGCACTTTGTCATGGTGACAAGAGGGGATGGGAATTGCACCTGCAACCTTAAGATTGGGAGACAGCCTCTCCACCAACTCAGCCATGCCTCCGCATGAAGCCTGTTCACTAATGGTACAATCGGTGAACTCCTCTAGAATTTACCTGCGGTATTCCGAATGTTCAGACTCCCAACAGTGCCGTCACAAATACAGAAAAAAAACCAAAACATACAAATTAAACACTTCCTGTCTCCGTTAAACAATTGACAGGTTCTGGCTGGTTGTGACTGGACGATGAGCAAATGGAGTATCCACTACCAGATGGAGAAATTATTTCCCCCACTTGACATCATCAAGGGAAAATATCTGACTTGCTTGTATGAACACACATTCATGAAAAAGTGGAGCAATAAGTGAAGGAGGTGACAGACTTCCTTCACTTGTGGGGCCGCATACACAGGATATGGAAAACCTCTTAGAAAACCATTATAAAGTGAGGTTTTGCGTAAAACACGATCTTTAACGTGCACCAACATGTGATGAGAAATCAAAAGTGAACCCTTGAACCGAACCATCGCTCCATCTCGTCCTGGTGAAGATAAAACATCCCACAGTGAGAAGAGAGAGCGAGACCAGGTCCTGGACTGGAGCTCAATGCCCTCTGGTTGATTTAGCTCTATCCGACTGTGTGTGTTCTTAAACATGACTGGTTTTAAACAATAGGAGATCTCAGTGTGAACTGTGAGAAGGTCGATCTGACTCTGAAAGAGGTGGAAATATTTATTAACACTGTCTACAAAAGCCCTCAAGTGACTTCTACCAACACGCTGAGAATTTATACTCCAAAATTGACATCAAATTAAAGTCCAGCTTTGATCTGGTGGCGCCAATAAAAATGTAAAGTGTTAATACAAGGTGTGCAGCACATTTACCTGTTGTTTATGGATGAATTGAGTCCAGTGCAACATAACTACTAATACAACAACTAAATCTGAAATGATATTTCCAGCCATTCACTCTGCAAACTCTTCTTCTGGTGTACATCTCTGACACTTTCTTCTGCTGCGCCAACACAGCAGCTTTGCATTCCTCAGCAGAAAACTTAAGAGGACCATGATTACTCAAAGTCTGCTTCAAGCCCTTTGAGCAATGACTTTTGTTTTCTACACATTTTAAACTTATGAAGAAGGAAATTAAGTGAAGTTGCACCTTCAGCAGGAAATAGTTTCTCCAGATTAAAACTTTCATTAAAAGCGTGCATGGTAAACACATACAGGCCCGAGTAAGTGCTAAGAAAGATGAGTGAGGGAGAATCAACTGGACAAGAGGACGTTTTCCGATAGAAGTGAATTGTAACTTTTTCTGATCCAGGCTGGATGAGTGCAAATCACTTGTTTTTGGAATTTCTTTATCATTTTGGTGGACAACCTTTATTAAAATTGATTAAAGCACCAGAATTTAAAGTTTGAAAAATAACAGAAGTTTTTTACTCAAGGCTAAAATTAAATTAGTGCTGCACACATCTCTATACTTGAATTAGTTTACAGTAAATATGAATTACTTGGACACAAGAAGGTGCTCTGTCCATCTCTATAAAAGACACTTTCTTTGTAAACAACGAAACATACATCTTCCAGTG